>NC_056628.2:182433781-182770058 GCF_002870075.4 Lactuca sativa | reverse complement strand
GAAATTAATTGTGTTGTTCCTAATAAAGTTGCTAAATCTGATTCGAGTGCTTCTACATCTTTTACGTTTGCTACACAATCTAGTACTTGTTCTAGCGAATGTGAAAGTGCTATAAATGATAATAAAAGACAGAAATCTGACCAAAGCAGTACCAAGTCCAATGATAATAAACAAATTTGCTTCAATTGTGGTACTGCTGGTCATATTGCCAGAAACTATTTCAATCGAATGTTTATGCATTACTTGTCACAAAGAGAAGAGAATGAATCTAGAGGATGGTCGTTAATTGGAAAGTCCTCAAGAACTCACTCTCGAGATGATGACTGGAAAGCAAATCAAAACAAGAAAATGGCTGTTCTTCATAAGAGCAAACAAGTTTTTAATAAAAATTCAAACAATTTGTCAAAATTGATCAAAACTAAGCCAAAGTCGATTTCGTCAAAATGTAGGTCTGGGTCTCTAACTTCTTCTAGTAGAAAATCCACCTACTCAAAGCAAACTAAAAAGAAATTTGTTTCAAAACCTAAATTTCAATGGATGCCAAAATTAACGTCTAATCAGTCATCATCATCCTCTATATCTGCTATAAATGAGAACTCAAATTTAGGAAAATCAAAAGAAAAATCTGTGAATGTTAAGGGTCAACCCAGGATTGTAATGACCTGGGTCCCCAAATCGCTCATCGTGTAGGGACAGTTGCGGAGGAATGCCGTCAGACCCTGGTATGTCGACAGCGGCTGCTCCCGGCACATGACAAGAGACATCTCCCAATTAAGCACCATTCAATCTTTTAATGGGGGCTATGTTTTCTTTGCAGGTGGAGAAGGAAGAAAGATCACTCTGAAAGGAACCGTTTCCAATGGAGTGCTAAATTTTGAGATCGTTAACTATGCTCCCGAGTTAAAGCATAGCCTGTTGAGTGTTTCCCAAATTTGTGACAAGGGTTCTTCGACACACTTCACCGGTAAAGAATGTCTAATCTTAAATCCTGGCATTGTCATCCCAGAAGAGTGGATTCTCGTCAAATCAAAGCGGGATGGGAGTGCCTACATTATTGACATGAACAACCACATTCCCGATGAAGTCACTTGTCTCTTTTCAAAGGTTTCAGAACATAACACTATGTTGTGGCATCGTCGACTTGGCCAAGCAAATGAAAAGAATCTGAACTGTCTTGCCAAAAACAAAATGGTCCGTGGTCTACACATCAGAGACTTCATCACTTTTGAAAAATGTGTGTCATGTGCTCAAGGTAAACATCATCGAAAGCCACATCTACCAACGCAAGTCGAGTCCATCAGCCAGGTGCTCCAATTGTTACACATGGATTTGTTTGGTCTGGTCAACGTCCTCAGCATAAATTGAAATTCATACTGTCTCATTGTGATAGACGACTTCTCTCACTTCACTTGGGTTTTCTTTCTATCCAACAAAGCAGGGATTGTTGACCTTATCAAGAAATTCATTGTAATGATCGAGAACCAAACCAACCACCAAGTGAAAGCGCTACGCACAGATAATGGAACAGAATTCAAGAATGCTGTTCTTGACTATTTTGCGCCGAGAAAGGTATTGTGCGCCAGTATAGTTCTGTTCGGACACCACAACAAAACGGGGTTGCTTAGCGGAGGAATTGAACGTTACAAGACGCAGCGAGGACGATGCTTTGTGATTCTAGACTTCCAGTTTTCTTTTGGGCAGAGGCGATATACACTGCTTGCTACATTCAAAATCGTGTCCTGATCAACAAAGCCCATATGAAAACTCATTATGAGATTCTATTTGGACACAAGCCATCTGTCAGCCATTTCATAGTATTTGGTTGCCCTTGCACCCTTCTTCACTTGGAGTCCGACCTAATTTTCAATGAAAAAGCCGATGACTGTTTTTTCGTTGGATACGCTGCTCGTACTGCCTATAGGGTATACAATAAGAAGACAAAGCAAACCTATAATCTTTTGATGTTTGCTGGCTGGAAGAGAATGAAACGGACACTAGGGTGGGTCCTAATTGGCTGTTTTACTACACATCATTATTCAAATCATTTAGTGTATCGTCTGGTAACCAAGCTGGGTCTACCTCTTGGTTGAAGAATTGATGGGTTTTATGCATAAGAACAATCCTATGTGCTCATACAAACCCTATTGCTTGGATCTAGGTTTCTCTATTGTACATGCTTTGAATCCAAGACTAACAAACTTAGATCTAACATATTATAAACTGAATTAGGGTTTATAGAATTACCTTTGATTGTTATACAACAATAACAATCAATTCCTTGCTTGAATTGGCTTCAAAAGCTTAGTGCCTCAAGTGTTGCACCTCTAATGGAGTCACAAACACCTTATGCAACTTGGATGAAGAGGGAAGAGAGGGGAGGCACCAAAAACGGCTGGAAACCCTAATGGAAGTGTTTTCCACGTTTTTGGAGCCTAAGGGGTCCTTTATATACTTGTGTGGGCTGCTAGGGTTTCAGTCAAAACCCTAATGGACAGCTTAAACTCTAAGCAGCTCATGGAAACTTCTGGATAAGGCCATGGACGAAAATATGATGGGTTTCCATCATAATTTCGTTCACCCCTTGTTCCTTTAGTATTCCTTAGCCCAATAACTCAATTATCGAATAATTGCAGTCCAGTCCCCTAAGTTTAATTAATCTCTTTTAGGCACAAAATTAATTAACAATGAATTCTTGACTAATATTAATTAAACAATATGATTTCTCCTTTAATATATTATTCTCATAATATATTAATAAATCATATTTAAACCTTTCTCTCCTTAAATCATCCTACATATTGCTATGGTGAAGGCAACCCAAAAGGACCATGCTCATAATCGGGTCAAGTACATACCAAAATAGTTATGGACTTAGACACTAATCCAACAGTCACCCACTTGGATAAGTCTAATAACTATTTTCCGTATGACTTCATAACCTGATCAGCAATCGTAGCTTTCAAAAGCCGCTATCAAATCTGATCTTATCAGATAGCGTGTCCTCTAGATAAGGGATTATATATTCCTCCATTCTCAAGATATCGTATAGACAAAAGACATGAATTTCAATCATTCTCTCTATATTGTTTCCCGACTTCCGATTTATGACGACTGATAACAGCCTACAATTGAACACATCAACTTAGTCCCGGCTTGGCCAAGCGCTTAGGTGTCATCACTAAATCATTGAGAGGCCCACAGATATCGGTTTTATCCTACTTTGGGTAAAAGGAATCATATGCTCGCTTGCATTTACTGATCGAATCACACACAACAATAAGTTTTATAACACCAAGTTACTGGTGCGTTTACTTATTGTCAATGTGTAACCGACCAACAAATAACAACTCACACGTCTCGGTTTCAAGAATATACAATATTATCGTCTCACTAATCACTCGTGATAAATCCATGAAGTGATCTAAGTGAGCGTGGGTTTAATCCAATACTCTAATCTTATCAAAGCACTCATGAACTTTGCAGCAAACTTGTGCCATGTCTAAACACTTTAGACAATCTACAGACAGATTCATGACAGTCTTTGTTCATACCTACTCCCAACGTATGACCAACTGTGGATGTTTGAATAACCTAGTTATTCTGGAAGTCAAAACATGCAAATTGAAACATAACAATAATACTTAATCCTATATAGCCTCAAACTTGTGAGGGTAAATAAAACACTTCTATTTATCAACCATATTGATTACTCATTATTTATCATTTAATGTTTTGGATAATCAACTTATTACTTGAATTACAACAACAATTGTCCCATGCTCCAAGCATGCACACTTTGTTTCCTATGGTCCATGCTTTGTGAAATGGATCAATTGAAAAACCTTTTCAATGATGCTCATTTCACAATTACTTAATCCCCATTGTTAGTGTAAGAATACAAGGTTCTTGCCACTACTAGAATATGCTAGATTCTAACATTTTTTTACGCAACGATCCTTTCGTAAAGTCATAGCACAAAAGTCACCAAAACTTTGCCAATGAAATTACAAAGTACTTTCTTAGAAATTGTTACAAGACAATTCCATAGACGTGAAGTCTCATATTCAAAGTACATTCCTTTGAACATCCTTCATGCATAAAGTTTCTATCTAGGCATAGACTCTCAATCTCCAACTCTCAATATGGAAACATTTCCACATTTGCCATATGACAACTCATCCTTAATAGAATCTTATCTATTCATAATAATGTCGATATGGTCCATCCAATACCATACTCCCAACTACTCACAAACAACCAATCCTCAACGAACTTTGGATCGTCCTTTGATAGTTGTTTAATTATTTTAGTCAAAACCAATTCTAGTCCTTTTTCCCTCTTAATGCGCTAGACATTTGGAAAAATTTTAGAATGGTAAATTATTATAGCATTCGCAATCGATCCTATACCCGAAGTGTATGGGACACGATGCATAAGGTCTCACATAAAGATATGATACTTTACCAATCTTTTGCCATAATATTTTATGTTTCATGTTCTCATAATTCGAACTATGAAGAGGGATGTCGTAATCATAATCGAATTTTTAGGAACTCACAATGTATCCTATGACTGAAACTATTAAAATTTCTCAATCTAAGCTTTAGATTTTGAAACGAAGTATAATATTCTCTCCCTTAATTATATTAAAACAACTTTTCAACCCATGCAACTTTGCAAATTGAATCTTTGTTTTTCTATAATTAATATTGCTAACTTGCAATACTCGCCATAATAATCATACAAGCATAACACTTATGCTCCCACTATCATGATGATTATTCCTTAGCCCAAGAACTTATGTTACTAAGTTCCAAATGTTGAAACTAATTGCCAAATCTCATAATTCGAACTATGGAAAGGGATGTCGTAACCATAATCGAATTTTGAGAATACAATTTTCACAATCGCTATCTTCTTAAAATCTCTTTTAGTGAAAGCATTTCCTCACAGTCATTTTCATGAAGGAGGGAATCTTATGACCCTTAGATTTTATGGTGTATGAGTTCCTATCCATGTGAATTTGCCAAAACCAAGGTTTGCGACAAATCCAAACTCATATGGACTGAATTTTCTTAATCTTGATTTCTTGCCTTATGGTAACACAAGTGCCCACCATGTCTTCCAAGTAGTTTAGTAACTTGTCCTTATATATCAATGTACTTTCCATTGACTAAGGCTCTAGAATGCATTCAAATGAGAACTCATAGAACTCAAATACACAATTAACTCAATTGGAATGGCACAGAAACAAAATAATGTCAGCACGATAGGTTGTAAACCTCAAGTTGTGTGCTAGTGATGATCGATAAGGTTTATTCTTGATTTGTTCTTGAAACCTTTCAAGACCATTAAGACTCCCACTGACTCCTTGACATATAAGATTCTCTTTTCAAGAAACATTTCTTGACAAAGCAAATATTCAAGAGTTAGTGTAGTTCTTATCAAGACAAAACACTTCACAAATTGGTCCTAGTTGGCCTTTGTCTTATCCAAGACATCACAACTTACCAATTTCTAATGTGTAAGAATAAGAAAACTTTTCCAAATTCCACATTTGATGAGTGTTATAAACCTACTTAAGACTTGTCACTCAATGTCACAATCTTGGAGTATGATTCTAAGACTTGATATTGGAACGAAGTATGATTCACTCTTTGATTTAACCATTTCTACAATTCTCGATTCCTCTTCTTAGACATGCAAATGCACTAAGACTCACTTAGATGATCAATTGAGATATGGTTCTTAATAATTAAGACTTCATCATAAAACACAATAAAAGGTACTCTCCCTTCTTCTTAGAATGGAGAAACTTTTATCTTTCTGCCTTCTTGATTCTTCTTATTTGTTCTACTATTCATTGAAACTCTTTCAATCAACTCAGAATGACACTTAATCTTATAAGTATAATCATATTTACTAAACTTCAGTAAATCATGACGAATATCTTTGTTACTCTTGTGGTGGACTTGATCAACGCACAACCTAGTGTACTTGATCTCCTAGTCCTTCAGTTGACACTTTGTCAAAGAGTTAATCTATGTTTCCCAAATGTGAAAGTTTTTTCATTCATCATACAATACACATTGCATGATTCCAAGTTTCTGTCCAATTGAAACTTGGGCGATGAGAAACTCTCCCTATTTGGTAAACTTTTGATATTTCCACAAATAATACAATTAAGAATCAAATCCATTATTGCTAATAATAGAAACATTCAAACATCAATTTTTCATACATGCCATCGCAAGGATAAATAAATAAGATAAAATCAAAGTTCATTTTATTGCAGAAAAAATTTGTCCTTACAATGCAATTCAATTGAAAAACTATGTTATTACATATTTCTTAACAATCTATTCTAACTCCAAGTCGTAGCTCAAGAATCCACTCTTCAAGTAATGCGATCGAAATCCATTTCTTCATGATTAGATTCAGCTCACTTCTTTCTCAAGCTTCCTCTCTTTTCTTCGATCCTACAAAACATCAAAATGTAATCTTATCACATCATGTATTAAGAATCTAGAATAGGAACTCAAAAGAGTTAGATAATGGATTTTACCTGGAGTAGAGCCATACATCTTGACTCTCCCATCTCTTAGATCTTTCAAGTAGTTAGGGCAGCTTCGTCTCCAATGCCCTTTCTCTTGGCAATAAAAACAAATGGAATCCTTTGGCACAGCACATCGGACAATCACAGACTTAGTTCTTTCTGGACTTCCAATGTTGCCAATGTCCATTGAAGTTTGGGAGTTTGATTCACTAGACAAATTTGCTTGACCAGCACGCCAAATCATTGCTGATTCAGCAGCTATAAGCAAATAGGTGAGATCAATTAGGGTCACGTCGTGGTCCATCATATAGTACTCTCTAACAAACTCACTATATGATTCAGGAAGTGACTGAAGAACCCAGTCAACAGCCAACCCGCTTGAAATCTCGACACCTAACATGTTTAACCTATCAATGTGTGTTTTCATCTCTAAGACGTGCGCACACACAAGTTTCCCATCTTCGTGTTTACTTGCCAAAAGGGCTTGAGTGAGCTTGAATTTTTCAAGCCTTTGAACTTGTGGGTCAGGGAGAACAATTGGAGGAGGTGGAGGAAGTGAAGCATGACTCTCATTTCCTTGATCGTATCTCGTAACGTCATCTTCATTTGGAAAACTTGTTCCATGGGATTTGGGAAGACCATTGTAAGATTCAGACATCTACAAAACGGGAGAAAATTCAAGTTATGTTGATTAGAATTCTTGATGTAACACCCAAATGAAACATCAAGCTAGGATCCAACACAATATTCTACAACCTAGAAAAGGGATGCCGTAATCTAGTTGCAAAATATTTGAAGGTAGGTAAATGACGATTTACCAATTTCCACCATGAAAACGAAAAGGAAGATTAAGTTTTAAATGAATTGAAACTCCTAGATCTTTTGAGATTCATTGAACTTTTCAATGGCATGTTTAATCTCGATTATGCCCTACTATTTGTGACTGGGATGTCGAGGATCACAAATAAGGTGTGAATAACCATACGAATCACGTGGTGCACCCAATGCTACAATCACCTAATCAATGTGCCGGTTAGCCACACACGCTCCATTGATCTATGATAAGCATCGAGCCACCCTTCGCCACCAATGTCATCCCCAAATTAGTGTGCCGGTTAAGCACACACGCTCCACTAACGTTTGACAAGGGTACGAAGTGTAATTCCATGGGTTAGCATACAATTTCACATTTTGCCTAAAGTAACTATGATTTGGGAATTTGAAAAAGCATTTAGTTACTTTGTACTTCATTATACTTATAATGGAAGGTTTCTGTCCTATCCTACCCGTTCGGCTAACGACCCTCCACTAGTCAAGAGTGCGGTGGGTAAGAGTGGATACCCATTCAATCGCCATTTTATAGGCAATTTCCTTAAACACCCCTTATAGACCAGCTTCGTGAATGAGGCCTACTAACGGTAAGACTGACTGTTTACTCATACATATATAATATTAGACTTTTAATGTTATATATAGTATAGGGTGTATTTTACACTTTTAAAATACTAGGTGGTTTAACTTAGTAAATTATACTTTTAATTTAATTAAATGTAAACCAAAAACTTTATGGGTTTATTAGATCACTTTTAATTATACACTTTAATTAATTAATAAAACCATAAGGGTGTGATTTGAACTTTTCAAATTACTAGGGTTTTAGAATTTAGCATTTGAAAATTAAACTTTTAATCAAATTTGAAATTCCAAAACTTGAGGGCAAGTTTTGAAACATTTCAAAACATTAGGGTTTAACTTATTTAAATTTCATAAACGAAACATTTAAGTTCAAATTTAAACTAGAAAACCTAAAGGGTGCAATTGAAACTTTTTCACATCACAAAGGATCAAATAACAAATAATATAAGTTAAACGATTAATTTATTCATTATCTATATTTGACCTAATCTTATTTTAGTCATTAGATAATTACCAAATAACTTTAAATAATCCATATTTATCACATAAACAACCAATATTTAAAAGATTTGAAATTATCTAATGTTTTGGCAAGGATAATCATTAATTTAAGATAAAAATCAGATTTTAACTTCAAAAAACGAATTAAGCATCAAATCAAAGTCAAAACAGCAGCCAAAACCCGAAAATCCCTCTGTCTGACCCCTGGACTCGTCGAGTCAGGGACTGGACTCGCCGAGTCAGGCAGACTCGCCGAGTTCATCCACTGACTCGTCGAGTCAGGTCGGGTAGTGGCCAAAAATCGTTTTTTTAGTAAATAATTCGACATAGCATCACATACAACTGAAACCAATCAAGGCTCTGATACCACCGATGGGTTTTATGCATAAGAACAATCCTATGTGCTCATACAAACCCTATTGCTTGGATCTAGGTTTCTCTATTGTACATGCTTTGAATCCAAGACTAACAAACTTAGATCTAACATATTATAAACTGAATTAGGGTTTATAGAATTACCTTTGATTGTTATACAACAATAACAATCAATTCCTTGCTTGAATTGGCTTCAAAAGCTTAGTGCCTCAAGTGCTGCACCTCTAATGGAGTCACAAACACCTTATGCAACTTGGATGAATAGGGAAGAGAGGGGAGGCACCAAAAACGGCTGGAAACCCTAATGGAAGTGTTGTCCACGTTTTTGGAGCCTAAGGGGTCCTTTATATACTTGTGTGGGCTGCTAGGGTTTCAGTCAAAACCCTAATGGACAGCTTAAACTCTAAGCAGCCCATGGAACCTTCTCGATACGACCATGGACGAAAATATAATGGGCTTCCATCATAATTTCGTTCACCCCTTGTTCCTTTAGTATTCCTTAGCCTAATAACTCAATTATCCAATAATTGCAGTCCAGTCCCCTATGTTTAATTAATCTCTTTTAGGCACAAAATTAATTAACAATTAATTCTTGACTAATATTAATTAAACAATATGATTTCTCCTTTAATATATTATTCTCATAATATATTAATAAATCATATTTAAAACAAGCTGGGTCTACCTCTGGGTCGAAGAATATCATTGAAGACGATGATGAAGAGGTTGTCTACAGACCACCATTGGTTTCTGCTACTGATCCCCCAGTGGTGTCATCTGTTCCAATCTCTTCTCCAGAGTCCTCAACACATCAATCTGCTCCAAATGCTGATGGTACTCCTCTAACTCTAGTTGAAAGAGATTTCATGAACCAAGATGCTTCCGTTGTTACTCAAAATCTGATGGAACTTCTCTTTGCCGATCAAATTGCTAATGAGTTTGTAGCAAATCCATCAAACGAAATTGTTTCATATACCGTGGACTCTTTAGCAAATGAAGGAGCTATTAATATTCATAATCTTCCTGTTTCACTCAATGACATCAGTCAAGATATATCGTCTCACATACAGCGCGATTATCCGATCGAGAATGTCATTGGCCAGCTGGGCGACGACGTTAGAACTAGAAGCTAGAGTGGAGATGTCAACGAACGTGTCTATTCTTGTTTTATTTATCAAATAGAGCCCATAAATATTGAAATGGATTTGAATGAGCCCAGCTAGGTGGACGCAATGCATGACGAGCTAAATCAGTTTGAAAAGCTTGGGGTTTGGACTTTGGTGGAATTGCCTAAAGGCAAGAAGTGTCTCGACACAAGATGGGTATTTCGGAATAAGCAGGACGATTCGGGTGTAATTGTAAGAAATAAGGCAAGATTGGTTGTCCGTGGGTTCAGACAGGTAGAGGGTCTTGATTATACTGAAGTATATGCTCCGGTGGCACGCTTGGAGGCTATTCGTATCTTCCTAGCTTATGTCTCCTACATGAACTTCACTGTCTATCAAATGGACGTCAAGACGGCTTTCTTGTCCGACAAGGTGAAGGAAGAGATCTATGTTGATCAACCTCCTGGGTTTGTCAGTTCGAAATTTCCCAACCATGTCTACAAGTTAGACAAGGCTCTGTATGGGCTGGATCAAGCTCATAGAGCCTGGTATGCTACTCTCACGGAACACTTGCTCAATCATGGCTACTCACGCGACACTATCGATCAGACCCTATTCATAAAGCATGTCGGTGCGGATCAGATTCTTGTACAAATCTATGTAGATGACATCATTTTCAGGTCAACGAGTCCACAATTATGTAAGGAATTCGAGGCCATTATGATAAAGAGATTCGAGATGAGTTCATTGGGCGAAATGACCATGTTTCTGGGGCTTCAGGTCCATCAACGTTCAACCGGAATCCTACTCCATCATGCCAAATATGAGGAGGATATGCTTGAGAAGTTCGGGTTCAGAGACGTGAAACCTGCCTTGACACCCATGGCGGAGAGACCCCTGTTGACCCTTGATATTGAAGGCGAATCCATAGATCAAACATACTACAGATCGATGATCGGTTCGCTGATGTATCTGACTGCAAGTCGCCCATATATTATGTTCGTGGTCTATCAATGCGCGCGTTATCAGGCTAATCCTAAACTTTCTCATCTTACTATTGTCAAAAGGATTTTTGGTACCTCAAAGGCAGCCCAAAACTGGGTCTTTGGTATCCGAAAAATTATGAATTTGATTTGTATGTTTCTGCTGACAACAATTATGGAGGCTGCGAGCCTAACAGGAAATCGACTTCAGGCAGATTTCAATTTATAGGTGATCGGCTGGTGTCCTGGCAGTGCAAGAAACAGAACACCGTCTCAACCTCAACAGCAGAATCGGAATATGTGGCTGCATCTGCTTGTTGTTCTCAAGTCATATGGATCCAATATTAGGTTTTGGATTACGGTTTGAATTTTCAAGAAACCCCTATATTCTGTGATAATGAGGCTGCGATCCAAATTGCTACAAATCCGGTCCAACACTCAAAAACCAAGCACATCGACATAAAAATTCATTTTATCAGAGATTGTTATGAGTACTCGCTCATTCGGCTAGAACAGGTTCCCACTTCTAATAATGTGGCAGATTTGTTCACAAAGTCGTTTAACAAAGCTCGATTCGATGTGCTGGTGAATTTTTTGAAAATGATTTGTTTTGAGGATTATTTTTGTTAAGTTTAGTTTAAATTTCCGCATTTTAGTGATTTCATTCTCACCCATGCACAAATTTAGGGGGAGAAATAATAAAAAACCAAACAAAAATTAAAATTTTCAAAAAAAAAAAAATCCAAAAAAAAATCAGAAAATCAAAAAGATGTTGCTGATAGTCTTGTTTGTAGGTGATGTGTTGGGAAGTGATATCAACAAGTGATAACATGCAATCTGCATCTGTGAAAGGTACCAAAGCTAAATTGTCTAGGCTCTGTGTTCGATGCGCTGGTAGGCACGAAAAGTTTAATGGACTTGACTAGGTACATATGAACTTAAGGAATCTAGAGACTTGATAAACCTTGCCCTAGATAGTTCCATTTAGCCTACTATATGACGCTTGGGTAGGTTGAGCAGGGAGATATTCATGAGAATCCATCAGTCACACTAAAGAAAACCGTATCTAGAACTGTGTATTAACTTTTCCTCGATGTACGAATTCTATCCTTAATTCCGGTATTGATGGAGCGACTGGGGAATTTCGATAAATTAGGTCCATAGAAAGTTATTTTCTTTCTTTCCTACTGTTAGTCATATGTTGCCTCCTTTGTGTGATCGAAAGATCTGACCTGGACCGCAACATATGCAACTCTGTCTCTCTACATCTTTTATCTATGCTATCCTTTCTGTCTGTTAGTCATATGATGTCTCCTTTACGTGATTAATAATCCGACCTGGTACACAACATATGCAACCTTCTACTTCTCAATCCCTCTAAGATTCTAGTTAGTCATATGTTTCACCCTCTATGTGATTGGAAGAGATCCGACCTGGTTGTACAACATATGCAGTCTACATCAATTCTCTCTCCTAATAATTGTCTGCTCACCTAAAGTAAGGAGTATCTCGGAAGTTCTTGATTTTTGGGGTATATCAGGAAGCGGGAAACACATTCTAGTACAATTAAAGTTGAACAATTATAGATTGTCTGTAGATCTCGCTGCTCAACTTAGGTGGACAACAATATCCTTGGTCGTCGTCAAATAAATGGTACTTAGGAAGTTTTATCTAGGAACATAGGATCAACTTGTATTGTCACTTATAGCATGTCCAAAATTTGTCACAATTTTTTGTGCTTAAGTGGACCACAATACCGGCGATCGACCAGATCTATTCATGAAAGGAGAGGTACTAACAAATGGAGAATGATCGTCTAACAACTTTGATCCCACATCTCAAAAGGTTATTAATTTCATATAAAGACGAAATTTAGGTTAAATTCAAATTTTAGTATCATTTTATTTTTATTTTTTATTTTCATTTTAGGATAGGTAAATCTTAGAAAATATTTTTATTTTTATTTCTATTTTGTAATTAATCCTCAAAAAGTTTTATTTTTAAATTCATAAGGGTATTGGGCTTTTATTTTGTTTTTAAAAAAAAGTGGTGAATGGCAGCCCAGATTAAGGAAGGTATATAAGGGGGTGTGCGGTCAAAACCCCTCATTTTTTCCTCCCCTTGAGATCATCCACACAGAGCTCCCATTCCCCTCTCTCTAAAAACTTCAAAAAACCCTCATTTTTCATGAAATTGAATCTCCAATATCGTAAGAACTATGAAATCGACACCCACAATGCAGTTCTTAAACAAAAACGATCTTGAATCGATGGATAATTGAAGGTTTCGGTATCAACTGTGCGTGTGCGGCTGGCACTATGTGCAGTTGGAACCTGTGTACAGCTGTACACCGTGTGCGGCAGCACACATTGTGTGTGGCTGGATCTAGGTGTATGGATGTACACCTAAAATTGACATAATTTTTTTGATTAATGGAAATCTCTTAATTTGTCTAATGCTTTAATTTGTGCTTTTTTTTTGAATACCATGGGAGATCTTGAGTTCGCAAAAGTGCACAATTCAACCATCTTTCTTGAAGATCCTCCGGTGGCCCACAACGATCTCAAATTCATTGTCGATGGTCTAAGGAAATGTTGCTTGGTTTCTGCTTTCACCACTAGTACAACGATTTATCAAAGATTGATTAAATAGTTTTGGAGAACCGCATCTATGGAAATAAATGATAACGATGAGAAATATCTTGAGGCCACTGTGCAAGGAAAGAAAGTCCAGATTACCGAGCAAATCTTTCGAGAATCGTTGCAGGTTAATGATAAGCCTGAATTTTCAATGGAGATTGATCTGGAGCAAACCCAAGAAATACTGGATCATATGGGTTATGAAGGAACATTTCCTTCTACTATCAAGAAGTTGTTACCTCCTTGCTGGAAGTATCTAGCCAATGTGTTTGTGAGCTGTATTTACGGGAGGAGATCAGAACTTAATGAGATTTCCTTCTTCAATACTGGAGCCATTGCAGCCTTAGCATCAGGAATTGAGTTCAACTTTTCGAAGTTCATTCTGAATGAATTAATTCTAAACATTGAGGGAAACAAGCGGGACAAGTTCTTGATGTACCCTAGGTTCGCTTTTGAAATCACATTTTTAAATAAAACCATTCATTCACAAAATGTCATAACATCATGTTTTTAATTCACAAATGTCTCCCAAGATCAAAATACATCCAATCCCATATGTATGTATGAATCAAGTCGGCGCCTTCCCGCGGTCATCACTGGTACCTGAAACACATAACACTGAACACTGTAAGCATAAGCTTAGTGAGTTCCCCAAAATACCACACTAATCACATAATAGCCACTCGAGGCTGTAACTCTGTTGACCCTCTGGTCAATGTGTCTTAGTGGCCCTCTGGCCTTAACTCTAAGGACCTGAAAGTCCCAACTCTGTAACTCTGAATCATGCATATCACATATCACAACAAATCACAACACATAATAACATGCAATCACACTGGCATATAACTCTATAATACTCTGTCTCTGAACTCTATTACCACACTAGGTAAAGTATAGTGAGAAGACTCACCTCTCGTATCTCGGTAAATAACTGTGTCGGAATAAATGTGATCTAGCCTCCGCCTAATCACACAAAGTAACACACCCATAAATACAACTGAACTCAACCCTAAAGGTCAACAAGGTCAACGGTCAACTTTGACCGGACTCGGCGAGTGCACTAACTCTAAGGACCTGAAAGTCCCAAATCTGTAACTCTGAATCATGCATATCACATATCACAACAAATCACAACACATAATAACATGCAATCACACTGGCATATAACTCTATAATACTCTGTCTCTGAACTCTATTACCACACTAGGTAAAGTATAGTGAGAAGACTCACCTCTCGTATCTCGGTAAATAACTGTGTCGGAATAAATGTGATCTAGCCTCCGCCTAATCACACAAAGTAACACACCCATAAATACAACTGAACTCAACCCTAAAGGTCAACAAGGTCAACGGTCAACTTTGACCGGACTCGGCGAGTGCACTAGGGCGACTCGGCGAGTCTATACGTGTCCACTGACTCCCTTGGATCCTCTCTTGACACGTTGAGTACTTCCCTAACTCGACGAGTTCCACCTGGCATGAATCGCGGGGCCACCACGACTCAACTCGCCGAGTCTCAAGAACAACTCAGCGAGTTCCGGCTTGAGTCAACCCCCTCCCCCTGAATCTCCCTGAGTCACTGAGTCGAACCCTCAATTCGACAAGACCACTCACTGAGTGGTTACGGGCAAACTTCATGCTACTCGCCGAGTCTGTTCTTCAGACTCGGCGAGTCAATGCCATGCATAAACTCAAACTCATTTCTAAGGTCAGATCTATTCCATACAATCATAGATCTTGCCTCCCCAGACATGATAATCACGTAAAGTCCAAACCTTGGTGCTCAAACAACAACTATTTGCTCCTAAATGATGTTTTAGCCCCATATCTCATAACTCTAGGTCAATACTCCCATGAATCCTCATAAAGCTTAAGGAATAAAGCTTCTCTGGACCTCTATGGATCTCATCTCAAGCCTCATCACAAATAGGGACGAAATGGGCATCAAATCTAACCAACAAAGGGGTCAAGAAACCCTAAACCCCCATGTTCATCATAACAACAGAAAAGGGAGCCAAAATATACCTCCAAAATGATGCTCTGAGCTCCAAAATCGAAGGATGTCCACCTCCCTTGCCTCCTCTTAAATAGAATCTCCTTTGCCTTGCCAAACAAAGCTTCAAAGTTCAACAATGGCCTCTTCTCTCTCCCAAAATGCTCAAATCTCTTTAGGGTTTCTCTCTGAGGTTGGTGGCCGCAAATGACGGCCATAAGCCCCTTTAAATAGGTCTCAAACCCTGGAAATTAGGCTTTCATTAAACAGCGTGGACTCACCGAGTCCACTTTTGGACTCGCCGAGTCCAGACGCGAACCCGCACACAAAACCGCGATCCTACTCGACGAGTTTGGACTCCAACTCGCCGAGTCTCCTCACAAATTACCCAAAAATAAATGAATAAAATAATACCTGGGAATCCAGGGTGTTACAATTCTCCCCCACTAGAATTAGACTTCGCCCTCGAAGTCTCGCTCTGCAAATAACTCCGGATGCTGCTCACGCATGTCACGCTCCGGCTCCCAAGTTAACTCTGACCCTTTCTGATGTTGCCACTGGACCTGCACCAGTGGCACCTCTGTATTCCTCATAACCTTAATCTTTCAATCTCTGATTGCTACTGGTCTCTCAGCATAATTCAGGCTCGCATCCACCTGAATATCCTCTAGTGGCACTACTGCTGACTCATCGGCTACGCACTTTCGCAACTGCGACACGTGGAAAGTGTCGTGAATCTGACCCAACTCTGCTGGCAACTCCAGACGATAGGCTACCCTGCCTACCCTCACGACCACCCTGAAGGGACCAATATATTGGGGCCCCAACTTGCCCCTGTTCCTGAATCGAATCACTCCTTTCCAAGGAGAGACCTTCGGGAGCACAAAGTCGCCGACCTGAAACTCAAGCTCGGACCGACGTCTATCCGCATAACTCTTCTGACAACTCTGAGCAGTCAACAACCTCTGTCTGGCCTGCTGGATCTGCTTTGTCGTCTGAAGCACGATCACAGTACTACCCATAACACGTTGCCCGACCTCTCCCCAGCAAATGGGGGTCCGACACCTTTTCCCATACAACAGCTCAAAGGGTGGCATACCAATGCTCAAATGATGGCTGTTGTTGTAGGAAAACTTTGCCAAGGGCAAATAGGTGTCCCAACTCCCCCTGAAATCCAACACACATGCCTGGAGCATGTCTTCGAGCGTCTAAATCGTCCGCTCACTCTGTCCGTCAGTTTGGGGGTGATATGCGGTACTAAAATGCAGCCTAGTACCCAACTCCTCGTGAAACTTCTTACGGAATCTGGAAGTGAAACGCACATCTCGGTCTGAGACAATCGAGATCGGCACTCCATGCTGTGATACCACTTCCCTCACGTACATCTCTGCTAACTTCTCTGCAGAAGAACTCTCACTGATAGCAGGGAAGTGGGTGCTCTTTGTCAACCTGTCCACAATCACCCAAATTGCATCGACTCCCCTAGCAGTCCTTGGCAATTTGGTGATAAAATCCATCGTAATCTATTCCGACTTCCATTCGGGAACCTCCAACGGCTGCAACTTACCATGCGGTCTCTGGTGCTCGGCCTTAACCCTACAGCAGGTTAAGCACCTCTCAACAAACCACGCGACATCCCTTTTCATACAGGGCCACCAATATTCTATCCCCAGGTCTAAGTACATCTTAGTGGCCCCAGGATGGATCGAGAATTTCGACCGATGAGCCTCTTCCATCAAAATGGTACACGTCCCTCCCACAAACGGTACCCAGATACGCCCCTAAAATGTCATAAGCCCCAGACCATCGGTAATGAACTCCGATACGAACCCAACAACTCGCTCTTTCTTCTGCATCTCAGGCTGCACAGCCTCAGCCTGTGCCCCACGAATGTCGTCCAACACTAGAGCTATCACGGTCAATCTCAAACATACATCTCGCAACGGGGTGCTCTCCGCCCTGCGGCTCAGTGCATCGGCTACAACATTAGCCTTGGCCGGGTGGTACAGGATCTCACAATCATAATCCTTGACCACGTCCAACCACCTCCTCTGTCGCATGTTTAGGTTGGGCTGATCCATCAAATACTTCATGCTCTTGTGGTCCGTGTATATCGTACACCGAACCCCGTACAGATAGTGACGCCAAATCTTGAGGGCGAACACCACCGCCCCCAACTCAAGATCGTGGGTGGGATACCTCGACTCATGAGGCTTCAGCTGCCTCGATGTGTATGCTATCACATGCCCTCTCTGCATCAGCACCGCTCCCAATCACAAGATCGACGCATCACAATACACCGCAAAGTCCTCCATCCCTTCTGGAAGGGCTAACACTGGGGCTTCACATAGCCTCTGGCGAAGCGTCTCAAAGGAGGTATGCTGCTCTGGTCCCCATGAAAAAGCGACACCCTTCCGGGTTAATCTTGTGAGTGGCATGGCGATCTTGGAGAAATCCCTGATAAATCTCCGATAATAGCCTGCCAACCCCAAGAAACTCCTTATCTCGGACGGTGTCCTCGACACCTCCCAACTCATCACTGCCTCCACTTTGGCCGGGTCGACCAAAATCTCTTTCTGGTTAACGAGGTGCCGTAGGAATTGGACCTCTCGTAACCAGAAATCACACTTGGAGAATTTGGCATAAAGCCTTTCCGATCTCAGAACTCCGAGGATCTCCCTTAAATGCTCCTCATGTTGCTCTCTGGATCTCGAATACACCAAAATATCGTCGATGAACACGATCACCGACCGATCCAACATCGACCTACACACTCTGTTCATGAGATCCATGAACACTGTCGTGGCATTGGTGAGTCCGAAAGGCATCACCACAAACTCATAATTATGGGTGTTCAAAAATATCTGCATCCGAAATATCCGATCCGAAAATCCGATCCGAAATTATCCGGAATTTTGGATATCCGGATTTTCGGATATCCGAATTTCGGATATCCGGTTTTTCAGATTCGGATACGGATAGTGAATTTATAATGTTTCGGATATTTCGGATATCCGATATCTGAAAAAAATAATTTTTCTTTATTTTTTAATATTTTAAAATGAGAAATTAGAAACATTGACATGCTTAATGGACTAATGTTCCCCACCATTTTCAACTTTTTCGTGACCATTCTTTCCAAACTTTTATTACAAACCTTTCCTTTTACAATCATTATATATTTGTTAGTTATAATCCAAGTTCGTTGGCTTATAATCAAAAACTATTTAGTAAATGCTACATATATTTATTTGTTGCTATCGATATCCATCTATGTCGCAAGATTTAACATAGTTGCTATTATTAAATTTAAGAGTTGCGGTGATTTTACGGATCGGATGTTCGGATGCGGTTTAAAATTAATGAAATTCGGATATCCGGTTTAATATCCAAATCCGTATCCGAAATTTAGGATATCCGAAATTTCGGATACGGATTCGAATATCAAAAATCAACTATCCGAATTTTCGGATATCCGAATTTTCGGATATCTAGTTTTGAACACCCCTACGCATAATGCCCATAACGAGTCCTGAACGCTGTCTTCTGGATATCCTCCTCTCACACCCTTACCTGATGATACCCCGACCTCAAATCGATCTTGGAGAACCAAGATGCTCCCTACAACTGATCGAACAAATCATCGATCCTCGGCAACGGGTAACGGTTCTTGACCATCAGCTTGTTCAACTCTCGGTAATGAATGCACATCCAGTGTGAACCATCCTTCTTCTTGACAAAAAGGATAGGCGCTCCCCACGGCGAGCTGCTCGGCCGAATAAACCCATTTCCCAACAGCTCCTGAAGCTGTGAGGATAACTCTTGCATCTCTGGAGGTGCAAGGCGATAGCGCACCTTGGCAATAGGCGTGGCCCCCGGAACCAAATCGATACTGAACTCCACTTGCCTCACGGGAGACACACTCGGCAACTCCTCTGGAAATACATCCGGGAACTCACGCACTATCGGAACCTCCTCAACTGACCTCGGCCTCTCTGAATTAACCCGCATATCCATCACATACGCCACAAATCCCTTACAGCCCTGCTGTAGACACTGCCTCACTCTAGCGGCCGAACAAAACGTTGACCCAGAACGTGCACCCTCGCCGTACACCTTAAGAACTCCCCCTCTTCCGGGCATTTGCTTGAAGCTCGGAAAATGTCCGGTACGTCGAGTTCGCCATGAACTCATGTATTTCCCTCCTCAGTATGCTCAAATATCGACTCATACATGCCCGCTCAGAGGACACGTGCTCTGGGCAGAACATCGCCCGCTCATGAAACATCCTCGTAATCATCGTAACAGACTCAGTACCCTGCTTGAGGGTATGAAACTCCTGGGCCAAATGCTCCCTCTCCACCTGGGGAACGTACTCATCTTGGAACATAGTAGTGAACATCTCCCAAGTCACTGCTGCAAGCTCAGCAGGCTTATAGTGCGCCGTCACAAATTTCCACCAGTCCTTCGTTCCCAAGTGACGCTGGTTCAGCGCGAACCGAACTCTCAAATGCTCAGGAGACGAGCAAGTAAAGAAACACCCCTCTATGTCTGAAATCCATCTCATCGCCGCAATCGGGTCCTAGGGCCCGTTAAACTCCGATGGTTTTGTGTTGCTGAACTCCTAGAACAGCAACGCATCACCACCCTGCGGCCTCGTCGCAGCTATAGCTGTAGTGGCTGCAGCAACAGCAGCCTCAGAAAGAGCAATGTACTTCTCATCAAATGTCTCTATCAACATGGTCTTGATATACCCGAACATCTTTGGTATCTCTGCCCTGATGGCCGCAGGCACCTCCTCCTGGATGATCCTATGAATCTCCTCATCCCTCGCATCACTGGTCCCTGGCGTGTGGCGAGTCCCAACCATGATCTCTCTCTCTCTGAAATACAATACAAGAATAATATCAGGGACTTGCTCTAGTATACTCACACTTGAGTACTCCATCCTACTTGTTCCTTGGTACTCCAAGGATTCTTACTTGGACTGTGCACTGACCCGGTGTGTTCAGTAGTATGGGCCCAATACTACCATCCACACCACATCAGCATCTAGCCCAAGTCCTCCTCCCAGAGTCCCAAGTCCCAAGCACTCTACTCTCTCTCATCATATGATACTCGCAAATAGATCTCTCACAATCTCCCCGCTGCTACCTAACCACTCTGAAATATTCATAGCAGCAAGACTCCTAGACTCGGGCATCACATATCAGACCACTCTAGTCCTAATAAAAATACCTAGTCTACTCTAGCATGCATATCATAGCTCATCAGATAACATATCACATCATATAACACTTATAATAATGGTATTTTGGGAAATCACCGTTCGGGCGTTGGCTGTTCGTACACACAACTCTGCTCTGTTTGTCTCGCAAGTTCTTCTTTTGAAAACTTGTTTTATCATCAAAATTTCCTCAAATCCTCGGTTTGAGTTCAGATACGCCCGAAGGTGCACCCAAATCCCTCAAACCTAGGCTCTGATACCAACTTGTAACACCGTAAAATTTAAAACAATTTTTCGCTTTTGAAATCACATTTTTAAATAAAACCATTCATTCACAAAATGCCATAACAACATGTTTTTAATTCACAAATGTCTCCAAAGATCAAAATACATCCAATCCCATATGTGTGTACGAATCAAGCCGGCGCCTTCCCGCGGTCATCACTGGTACCTGAAACACATAACACTGAACACTGTAAGCATAAGCTTAGTGAGTTTCCCAAAATACCACACTAATCACATAATAGCCACTTGAGGCTGTAACTCTGTTGACCCTCTTCTCAATGTGTCTCAGTGGGGCCCTCCAGCCCAACTCTCTGTGGGCCCTCTGGCCTTAACTCTAGGGACCCAAAGGTCCCAACTCTGTAACTCTGAATCATGCATATCACATATCACAACAAATCACAACACATAATAACATGCAATCACATTGGCATATAACTCTATAATACTCTGTCTCTGAACTCTATTACCACACTAGGTAAAGTATAGTGAGAAGACTCACCCCGCGTATCTCGGTAAAAATCTGTCTTGAAATAAATGTGATCTAGCCTCCGCCTAATCACACAAAGTAATACACCCATAAATACAACTGAACTCAACCCTAAAGGTCAACAAGGTCAATGGTCAACTTTGACCGGTCTCGGCGAGTGCACTAGGGTGACTCGGCGAGTCCATACGTGTCCACTAACTCCCTTGGATCCTGTCTTGACACATCGAGTACCTCCCTAACTCGACGAGTTCCACCTGGCGTGAATCGCGGGGCCACCACGAATCAACTCACCGAGTCTCAAGAACAACTCGGCGAGTTCCGGCTTGACTCAACCCCCTCCCCCTGACTCTCCCTGACTCGCTGAGTCGACCCCTCAACTCGACAAGACCACTCGCTGAGTGGTTACAGGCAAACTTCATGCTACTCGCCGAGTCTGTTCTTTAGACTTGGCGAGTCCATGCCATGCATAAACTCGAACTCACTTCTGAGGTCAGATCTGTTCCATACAATCATAGATCTGGCCTCCCCAGGCATGATAATCACGTAAAGTCCAAACCTTGGTGCTCAAACAACAACTATTTTCTCCTAAATGATGTTTTAGCCCCATATCTCATAACTCTAGGTCAATACTCCCATGAATCCTCATAAAGCTTAAGGAATAAAGCTTCTCTGGACCTCTATGGATCTCATCTCAAGCCTCATCACAAATAAGGACGAAATGGACATCAAATCTAACCAACAAAGGGGTCAAGAAACCCTAAACCCCCATGTTCATCATAACAATAGAAAAGGGAGCCGAAATATACCTCTAAAATGATGCTCTGAGCTCCAAAATCGAAGGATGTCCACCTCCCTTGCCTCCTCTTAGCTAGAATCTCCATTGCCTTGCCAAACAAAGCTTCAAAGGTCAACAATGGCCTTTTCTCTCTCCCAAAACGCTCAAATCTCTGTAGGGTTTCTCTCTGGGGTTGGTGGCCGCAAATGACGGCCATAAGCCCCTTTAAATAGGTCTCAAACCCTAGAAATTAGGGTTTCATTAAACAGCGTGGACTCGCCGAGTCCAGACGCGAACCCGCGCACAAAACCGCGATCCTACTCGGCGAGTTTGGACTCCAACTCGCCGAGTCTCCTCACAAATTACCCAAAAATAAAAGAATAAAATAATGCCTGGGAATCCGGGGTGTTAAATCTTTAATTTCATGCACCCCAAGATTGAGAGAGGAAATGAAACTTTGGATCTCATGTCTATCGATCCCAGTGCTTTCGGGTTAAAGAAACAAAATCAAACTAGAAAATTTGTCTTTTAAGGAAAATTTTCGTTGATAAAATTTGGGATCTTTGCTGACGATAGTGACCAATTAGGATCTGAAAATCTCTCTAATCCTACAGAAACCGAGGATGTCGTAATCTCGGTTTCAGAGCCTGAGAATGAAGAAGGTCATGATTCTCCAGTGGCAATTGTGGCTGAGGAGCACGACCAGCTACATAGTGTGGACATTGAGGGACATTTTGATCAAGAGGGAGGTGATGAGGATTTCATTGGAGATGATGATTTCTTATAAGACCTGGATTTTACTGGTATCAACAACGACGACATTCCTTCGGGTCTTGACCTTAATCTAGATGATGATGATTTTGGTCCATTACTGGGATTCGATGACAGGCACTTTAGAAAGGTCAATGAAGTTGCTCAACCAGCAACTAAGATTGGGGATGATGTTAACGCTCTCAAGATTTTGCTTTCTTCTTCAAAACCAATGGAAGATTCTTCAAGTCTAAGAGATATGGTTTCAGGGATTCCTCCCCTTGATACTAATGTCTCTACTTCTGTTCCATCTCTGAGTGAACCAACACAGCCACAAACCTCCTTGTCTTCTCCGAGGCAGGCAGTGTTCATTCAAAGTCAAGCACCACCAGTTTCATTGATTGTCACCACCATAGCTGTCTCTACACCATCACTATCAGCCGAAGAAGGTCCAAGCACTGTGTATGATGCAGGCGGATCATCTACTATTCCAGAATATACCCCCACAAGGCCCTCACTAGATGAAGCTTCTATCAGGCTAGCTAAGCATTTGGCTCAGAACATTTCCGATTCTCCCTCTCGAGGAAAAGGCATATCTTTTGAGGAAGAACATTCAGGGGATGATAAGACCTTAGTGTCTAAGCTTCGAGAAGTGATTGAAATTCTAAGACAAGAAGTCATTGAAAAGAACACCTTGCTTGAGCAACATGATTCCTACATCACTAAGCTTCGAGAAAGAGATGAACAAAAGACAATGCAGATTTCTGATCTACAAACCGATCTTGGTTCTTTAACTGCATTTTATTTTGGGTTAAAGAACAAATTGATTGGTGCTTTTGGCGATAAGTTTCAGTCTCTTTTTCAAAAACCTCATGGGATTGAAGATCCTCCCATGGCTCCCACCCAGTCCTCAGAAAGCGACCTTCCTGTTAATTAGCCTCCTCCAAGGACAACAACCATTGTTGATCGCTTCGACAAAGAGCCTGATAATGCCAGATCTCGGATCACAATCAAGCATGGAAAAAGGACCATCACTGCCAATAAACGTGAAGGATTACTTTTTATGAAGAATTCACACGAAAATCGCAAAGCAAAAGATCCTGTATTGACAATGACGGATCTTAAGAAAACAAAGTTTGGTGACGAGTATGGTGATCACTCTGGGATCTAGATGTGGGCCTTTGACCATGAAGTGAACATGTGGGTCGTAAAGAGAAACTCTGGAGTTCCTGAATACCACCAGAGCATCTATGACTTCAACTCATGGACGAAAGTTTATCTTGCCGAACTTTCAAGGGCCCCGTTTCACAATCCTTCACAGGATCCCAGTGCGACCAACTTCAAACGATTCCTAGATAGGTAGATCAAAGAAAATTTCTCAAAGATGAAAACTGCAAAAGCCATGTATAGAAAAGATGCGGATGTTATTGATCCTGAATTTGGAGAGCCAATGAAGATCATACTATGGCCACCAAAAAAAGCAACTGAAATAAATTCCTATCCATCAACACTTCCATGAAGGAGTTCTTGACGACATGGAATTTTGGGCATATGATGATGAAAATGCTACTGCTGTCATCAAGTTCAACAATAGCGAAGAAGTACTAAGGCTTATCAGTGCAAAAGATCTTCTCAGATTCAGAGAAAGAGACATTCGTAGCTTGGCCCGTCACCAAATCATTTGTAGAAAAGAAGTCATGGAGGCTGCTGCCAAGGAATTCACTGGAATGGTCGCCACAATCATCATTGGAAAATAATGGATGGGATCCATGGGAAAATCTGACCTAAGGTTGTTCGAAAATCCTGGAGAATGAAGACAACGTCTATGCTAGCCACAAACCAAGGGGAGATTGATAGGCTATACTTTTGTGGTTTGGGCTAGGCATTGTAATGTATAGGTCTTTGTAGGATGCTAGAGTGTGTTGTGGTGGTCATAGCTTGTTAGTAGGTGTGTGCGGCCATACACGTGTGTGCTGCTTCATGTGGTATAAATAGGTTGTGTAAGTGTGTCAGTAAAGGTGACGTATGTGTGCGTGTTTTTCAAGGTGTACCTGGCATTTATACGTTATAGATGTGTGCATGCTTGATTTTATTCTCCTTCTACACTCTGTTTGATTGTTTGTGATTCATTGATTACTGATTTGGATCTATAGATCGGGACTTACAAGGAATGAAAACCCTAATCTTCTGGGTTTTTTCTCCCTAATTAAAGGAATTAGATGGCCAGGGTTTGTCCATCTTCAACCCCTCAAGCCCTGAAATAAATCCTAATCATCTTCCTCCATTTTAGAGCTAGTTTGGAGCTTTTTGAAGCTAAGAAGGAAGAAGGAGGAGGAAGGAAGCAAAGATCAAGCAAGAAAGTTCCTATTCTCCACTTTGGCACTCTTCTAGACCTTTGTAAGTGTTCACGACTTGATTTTATCATTCAAAGTTGTTAGATCTTTAGTTTTTCTCCTTTATCTTCTTATTCTTGAATGATGGAATGGTTAGACCTCATTTAATTGGTAACTTTATGAATCTCCAGTTCAAGAGGAGTTAGTAGTGTTTTGGATTTGGAGTATAATCAAGTTTTCATGTCATGCATAGAGATTAGGTCATAAATCCCCATTTTGACCTAATATGGGTTCAAGACATGCATTGGACATGTATCTCAATAAAGCACCAACCTTTGGGATGGTATTGGTGTTTTAATCACTTCTGGAAAGGATGGCTTCGGACTTGGAGGATTAAGTGCTTGTTGGTTAAGCTCTTGCATTATTAAGCTTTATGGATTTGGTTTGAACCATTTTGGGTAGTCCCCGTGGATAAAGTTGGAAACTTTATCCTTCTGGACCACGTTATGGACTAGATATGAGCTTTACAACTCTTGGAATTGGAGAAAACGACTTAATGTATTGAGCTGTTGAATTTCGGGCGAACACGACATGTTTAAGGTACAACACAATGTGTGGCTAGGATTTTTCCCGAATGACTAGATGCTGGCGGAACACGGCGTGTCCAAGGGGCAACACAATATGTTTGGTCAACATGGACTATTGACTTTGACTTTGACCAGAAGTTTCATCAGGGTTGACCATGGGATATGTTGGGCCATGTTTGGGCCTTTTGGATTGTATGTTTGAGCCTCGGTGTTGGGCCAAGCTAGAAAAATGGTAATCTGGTCATTTACTCTAAGTATGGATTGAAGGATATAGATTAGATTCCAAGTGTTAATTGGGTGTTATTTGTTATTGATAGTCCGGGGGATTATCAGACAAACTGTCAGGGATTATTAGTGTGATTCAACAGTACGAGGTGAGTCTCGTCACTATACTATTGGGTCGAATGCACCAATGCCAGACTATTGGTTTATGTATTATATGAAGACCAGGGGTTGCCCTTGGCATTGTATGAAAGACTAGGAGGTGGTTCCTGGCAAATCTATATGCGAGACCAAATTTTGGGGCTGCCCTTAGCATTGTATGAAAGACTAGGAGGTGGTACCTGGCAAATCTATATGCGAGACCAAATTTTGGAGTTTGGCAGTTATGTAAATAGTTAGTTGTAGATTGTATGCTAGTTGTCTTTGGAATACTCGCATGGAAGACCAGGAGGTGGCTCATGGCACTTGTTTGTAAGACCCAGGGTTTTGGTCCCTAGCTTGGCAAGGGAAGACCATGATACAACTTGTGGCATAATGGAAAGACTATGGTTGACACATAACATCTCTTATTGCATTTTTGATATGTATGAAATGTATGGATCATATGTTATATATGGTATGTGGTATTTTGGGGAACTCACTAAGCTTTGTGCTTACAGTTGTTGTTGATGGTTTTAGGTACTTCCGATTCGAAAGGGAAGGACCCGACTTGATTGTAGCGCATACACATATATTTTCCGCAACTCGAGATTTTAGGATTGTACTCTGATAATTGTTTTAATGTGAAACACCTTTAAGTGTTTTAGTAAATGATAAATGAATGTTTTTGTTTTTTTAAGATGAAATTTTTACTCTCATATTTTGGAATGTTACAAGTTAGTATCAAAGCGTTGGTTTGAGGAATTCAGGCATACTCTCGGGTATGCCCAGACTCAAATTGAGGGTTTGGTGAAAATTTTCATAAAATAAATGTTCTATTAAAAAGCGTTTCTAATCAAAGAATGGGGTGTGATGCATGCAATCGGCCAAGCTTAAGTAAGTGGTTCCCAGAATACCAATACATGTTTATTATGATATATGATATGATTATGTAAACTGCATGCTAGATTAGGGCTAAGGATCTGCTCAGGGTAAGTGGTTCCCAGAATACTAATACATGGCTTGATTAGTGTATGTATGTTAGATTTTCCGTTACTTGAATGTTGCTTGCTTTGTGCTTTGTGGGACTCTTAGTGATGTGGATGAGCTATTAAGTGAGTATGTTGTTGGATTAATGTCTAAGTCCATAACTATATTTGGTAAGACTTGACCCGACCCGGCATGGTCCATTTGGGTTGCATACCATCATGCACTTGAATGAGAGAAATAAGACACTTATGGTTATTAATATATTATAAGTTCTAGTATATTAATAATAAGAATAATAAGATTATTTAATTAGTATTGATCAAGAATTAATCTAGGATTAATTAAGTGATCAAAAGAAGACTAATTAGATATATGGGTTGATTGTGTAAATCATCCATACTTGTATAGTGGGCTAATGCTCCATGGATAATCAAGTTGGGCTAAAACCCATAGGATGGTCCATGGATGCTCCATGGTGTATTTGTACCCATGGATCCAAGGAAATGGAAAGCCATGACAATTAAGAGTTTACCCTAATTGTGTAACTATATAAGCATCTTATTATTGAGGAAAAATCGGCCACTAGTAGTATTCAAGAAAGGGCTAGCCGATTTTGGTGAGTGTAGAATTCTCTCAAGTCATTCTAAGTGTTTTGATGATTGTGATTCCATTTGAGGTGTCACACTTGGGGCACTAAGCACTCAAGCTTCATGAAGACTTTCTACATCAAGAGGTATGTATTCTATCTTGTTACATTATTGTTTTGTATGCTAGATTAGGATAATACCTTGGAAGTTCTTATTTGCATGTATAATAGAGAAAACATAGATCCAAGGTATTTAGGGTTGCATGTACACTTAGGAGTGTTAAAATGCACAAAACCCAACAGTGGTATCAGAGCCACGGGTTGTTTTCTGTTATATTGATGCAAATATTTTATTTTCAAAGTTGAAAAAAAAAAACATGAAGTTTGTCAAATTTTAAGATAATTACTTGTTCTTGTGAAAAACTAATTATTTGTAAAATTTGAATAATTTGCTTTATGAGTTGAATTAGGTCAAATTTAATAAAAGATAAAATAATATGATTATTTTATTAGTTTTAAAAGTTTGATCTAAAGAGTTTTATTTTTTTGAAACCTCCATAAGTTATGGATATGAAAAGGTTTTTAAAAAAAATTGATTCAAAGTTTTATGGAGTTACAAAAAATTTGGTGTTAATGTTTTAAAGGATTCCATAACTTAAGAATAAGTTATGGATCACCAAAAGTTTTTTGTGTTACCTTATTTTATGAGTGAATTTAGATTAATGAATAAAATTATGTGATAGTTGGTTTTAATCCAAATTAATCTAAAAGAAGTTCATAAAATGTGTTTATGTAACTTATAAGTCACATTTATGAATCTTAAAACTCATAAAAGTTGGCAAAGGTTACAAAAATGAAGAGTCTAGTTCTAATTAAATGGCTTTATGACTCCATAACTTGTCCTCAAGTTATGGAGGACCAAGAGTCTCTTCATTTAATAAAATAAAATAAAATAAAAAAAAAAGTGTAACCTTAATTAATTCCATAAGTTATAAAATAAAGAAAAGTTAATTCTTTTATTAGTTTAAAGTCTTCCATAACTTGTCCTCAAGTTATGGAACTTGAAGAGTTTTTGGATTAAAACTACTTTAAACACATAAGTTATGGAATTAATTAGTTTTGAATAGTTTCAAAAGTTGCCCTCAAGTTTTGGAATTTGTAAAGTTTTCACTTATGAATACTTTAATTCCAAGTTAGCCCTTAGAATTTTAAAAGTTAAAATTCAACCCTTATACTTTATAATATTATAAGTTAATAATATATATATATGTATAAGAGTAAAGTCAGTCTTACCGCTAGTACGCCTCATTCACGAAGCCGGTCTATAAGGTGGGTATAAGGTTGTTGCCTATAAAATGGCAACTTAATGGGTGTCCACTCTCACCCACCGCTTGCTTGACTGGTGGAGGGTCGTTAGCCGAACGGGTTTGACAGGACTAGAATTCTCCCTTCATTAAAAGTATTAATGATAATACTAAGTAACTAAACTCTTAATAATACCCAATCTTAGTTACTTAGGAAAAATGTGAATAAGGTGCTAACCCATGAAATTACACTTTACACTTTGTCTAAGTCGTTAGTGGAGCGTGTGTGGTTAACCGGCACACTAACTTGGACTTAACAAGGTAGGTAAAGGGTGACTTAATATTTATCATAGTATCGATGGAGCGTGTGTGGTTAACCGGCACATCGATTGAGGGGTAATTTATTAAGGGTACCAAGTGATTTGCATGGTTACTTCACACCTTGTTTTGTGATCCTCGGCATCCCAGTCACAAAACCTGAAGGGCACACTCGAGATTGAAACATGCCTTTGAAAAGTTCAATGAATCTCAAAGATCTAGGAGTTTCAAAACCAATTAAAACCTAATAATACATTTCGTTTATCTTGGTGGAAATTGGTGAATCGTCATTCACCTACCTTCAAATATTTTATAGCTTGGATTACGGCATACCTCTTCTAAGTTATAAAATAGTTTGTTGGGTCCTAGCCTTAATATTTCATATTGGGTGTCATATTAAGGACTTTAAATCAACTATCTTGAATATCTCCCAAAAGATGTCTGGTTTAGACACCTATGATCTTCCCAAATCTCTTGAAACAAGGTTTCCTAATGAAGATGATGTCCCATGGATATCATACTTCTTCACCTCTTCAAATTATTCTCCCTAACCCACAAGTTCTTGAAAAGTTTAAGGTCACTCAGGCCCTATTAGGCAAGGCAAGGTCTAGGTGTGGTCACATCTTGGAGATGTAGTCACATATTGACAAGCCGGGAGAGTTGGGTGTCAAAGTCTTGAGAAAGTTGGTGGTTCAACTACTTTCTAAGTCACATAGTGAGTTCTTTTGGAACACCTATGAAAAAGACTATGACAAGACCCTTAATGATCTTATCTATTTGTTAAGATCAACTTCCTAAAACTTTATGGACATTGACAATGATGACATTGGATATCCAGTAAAGCATTCTCTTCCCAATGGAAAGGGATCGGCTATAGTCAACTCGGTTGACCAAATGGTAAAGAGAAAAGCTAAGTCTGTGATAGTCCTGTGTACCATTATCAAAGGGTCCATATGTTTGTATTGCCAAAGAAAGGGCATTGGTTGCGAAGCTGCCAAATTTACCTAAGGATGTTAAAGTCAATAAGTTTGACTCTACTTCAGGTAAATTCCACTATCTAACTCTGTTAAGTTTCTATTCTGAGATTCTTGATACATGATGTGACTGGGTCACATGGCGATGTTTTAAGAATCAAAGGAAAAAAAGTGAAGAAACTTAAAGAAAGAATATGCTGAATCTGATCGCGTAGATGGATTTCTATCGCATAGTTTGAAAAATCGGATTCTTGAGCTACTTCTTAGGAGTTATGAGATATTGCCTAGGAATAGATAACAACAAGTTCTCATATGGATTGTAAGGATAAGTTTTTTCCGCAAAGTTTTAAAATAAAAGAGAATTTTTTGATTTTATTTATTTTAAAATATCCTTACAATGGCATCTGTGGAAATTTTTGTTGCTTATAAGATTCCATTAGTAGCAAGAGTGGAAGTATGAAATTGATTCTTTCATTTGTGGTAATGTCTAAATTTACCAAATAAGGAAAGATTCTCATCACCCAAGTTTCAATTGGACCGGAACTTGGAATCATGCAAGTTGTATAGCATGATGAATGAGAACTTTCAAGTTTCGGAAAATTAAGACTAATTACTTGTTCACATGGATGTGTGAGTCAAGTAAAGGACTTAGGGATCGAGTACACATTCTTGTGCACTGATTAAGTCCACCACTAAAGATCGATAAGAAGAATCAAATAAGGCAGAAGGATAAAAGTTTCTCAAATCTGAAAAGATGGGAGAGTACTTTAGTATCAGTTTTGTGATCATCTTAATGATTAAGAAACCATATCAAAATTAGTTCTCTAAGGAAATCTTAGTGCATTCTTATGACTAAGAAGAGGAACTTGAATTGTTGAAATGGTTAAATCAAGAAGATGAGTCATACTTCGTTCCAATACAAGGCTTAGAGTCATACTCCAAGATTGTCATTTGAGTGACATGTCTTAAAGAAGGTTTAAAACACTTGTCAAATGTAAGAGTAAAAGTTTTCTACTCTTGTACATTTGAAATTGGTAAGTTGTGATGTTTTGGATAAAACAAAGACCAACTTAGGCCAATTGGGTAAAGTGTTTTTCTTGATTAGAATCCGCACTATCTCTTGGATGTTTGACAAGGGAGTCTTATATGTCAAGAGGACAGTGGGAGTCTTAAAGGTCTTGAAAGTCTCAAGAACTAATCAAGAATAAAACCTAAAGTTCTTCTCTAGCACACAATTTGAGGTTTATAATCTATTGTGTTGACATATCTGTGCCCATTCCAGTTAAAGTTGGCTTTGCATATGAGTTCTTAGAGTTCTCAGTTTGTTGCATAACAACTTGGAAGCAATGGCAGGCCCTTGAGCTGCCAGGTGGCAAGAAGTTAAGATTGAGTTCAATCCATATGGTTTTGGATTTGTCATTATCTTTGTCTTGTGATTATGGTTTGACAAATTCATATGGGTAGGAACTCATACACCATATAAATCTAAGTGTCATAAGGTTTCTCTCCGATTCATGAAAATGATGGTGAGGAAACACTTTCACTAAGTAGATTTTATCTAGATAGCAATTGTGATATTTGCATTCTCAAAGTCGTTAGTGGAGCGCGTGTGGTTAACCGGCACACTAACCTGGACTTGTGAGAAGTGGCAAAAAGGTCTAACCATTATGATTACGGCATACCTCTTCATAATTGTTTAGACTCACAAGTGTGCTATCTAAGGGAAGGTGTATGATTTTGATACAACTTTATCAAAACAATCTAGCATCAGAAATCTGAACTTTGGTCAATGAAGTATTGATTTCTAGAAGTCCAGCTGATTTCTGAGTACATGTCAAAGCTAGTGGGAGCATAAGTGTTATGCTAATAATCATCATGTTAGTGGGAGCATGATAATTATGATAAGTATTGCAAGTTAGCAATGTTAATTATAGAAAACAAAAGTTTCAATTGGGAAAAAGTTGTTTTGCTATAATTAAGGGAGAGGAAATTATGCTTCATCTCAAATCTATAAGCTTAGATCGTGAGGTTTTTATCATTTAGTCAAGGATATATATGAATTTCATGTTGGAATGGCTCAACATAAGGAAATTTTGTATATGGGTCCATTATTTGCGTTCTAAAATTCGATTATGATTACGGCATCCCTTTTCATAATCTGAATTATGAGAACTTTGCAAATTGAAATGGAAATATTATAGCAAAAGACTGGTTTAGTCTTTATGTAAGACATCATGAATCGTGTCCCATATGCTTCAGATATAGGATCGATTACATGTGCTATATTCATCCGTTCTAAAATTTTCCAAATGCCTGGGGCATTAAGAAGGGAAAAGGTTTAGAACTGGATATGACTAAAAGGATTAAACAATTGTCGAGGACAATCTAAGGTTTACCAAAGATTGGTTGCTCAAGGACAATTGGAAGTATAGTGATAATTCTGGAAGGACCATATTGACATAGTCTGTAAGGAGGCAACTCTTGTTCAGAAGTGATAGTCAAAATGGAATCTGGAAATGTTTCAAAGTTAGAATTTTCAATCTGTTTAAGATTAGGAAACTTAATGCAAGAAGGATGTTTCCAAGGAGCTGATCTCCTTTGGAATACTCTGTAATGATTGTTGTCAAGTCTTTCTGACTTTGTGCATAATCGTTACAAGAGGATCAATGCATATAAGTTTAGAATCTAACAGATTTCTGTAAATGGCATGAATTTGGAATTCTCGCATTTGCAGTAAGGATTTGGGAGTGTGAAAAGAGAATCATTGAAGTTATGTTCAATTGATCTAGTTCCCAAAGTAAAGATCATAGACAAACATAGTATGCATACTTGGTGTGTGGCATGACTAGTGTTTAAGAAAACATAATGTACATGCTTGGAGCATGGGACAACTATTGTTTTAAATTCAAGAATAAAGTTGATAGCTGAAACAGTATACAATGAATAATGTGTAATCATATGGTGATAAATAAAAGGTGTTTTATTTATGTTCAAAGGGTTGATACCATATTGGATTCAATTATTATTGTGTTTTATTTTGCATGTTTTGACTTCCCGAATAAACTGGGTTATTCTTCCGGAATGACTAAGTTATTCAAACCATCCACAGTCGGTCATATTTTGGAAGTAGATATGAATTAAGACTGTCATGATGGGTTGTAGAGGTCTAAGGTGTTGGACAAGGCTACAACAATCATGAGTGCTCATAAGTTCTGAGTATTGGATTCAACCCGCGCTCATTGGAATCACTTCATGGATTTTATCACGAGTGATCATGAGACGATAATATCTTATATTCTTCAAACCTAGAGATATGAGTTGTTACTATGAGTTGATAGTACATTGATAGCACGAAAACGCATTTGGTAACTCGGTGCTATAAAACGTGCCTTTGTGTATGATTCAACAAGTAGTAGAACAAGCCATATGAGTCGAAGTTTATCCGTTCCTTTTACCTTCGGGATAAAAGCGATATCTGTGGGCCCCTCGATGATTTGATGATGACAAATGGAAGTGCTCGGCCGGGCCAGGACTGATTTGATTTGTTCAATTAGTCAGTTGTCATAAATCGGAAATCGGGAAACAACAAATGGACAGAGAGAATGATTATAATCCATGTCTCAGTCCATATGATATCTAGAATGGAGGAATATATGATCCCTTATCTAATGGACAAGTCACTGACAAAGGTCAGAGTTCATCTACAAGGTCAGAGTTCGACAGAAGCTTTTGAGAGCTACGATTGCCGGTTGGTTCCTGAAGTCATACGCAATAATAGTTTTAGACTTATCCAAGTGGGAGACTGTTGGATTAATGTCTAAGTCCATAACTATATTTGGTAAGACTTGACCCGACCCGGCATGGTCCATTTGGGTTGCATACCATCATGCACTTGAACGAGAGAAATAAGACACTTATGGTTATTAATATATTATAAGTTCTAGTATATTAAGAATAAGAATAATAAGATTATTTAATTAGTATTGATCAAGAATTAATCTAGGATTAATTAAGTGATCAAAAGAAGACTAATTAAATATATGGGTTGATTGTGTAAATCATCCATACTTGTATAGTGGGCTAATGCTCCATGGATAATCAAGTTGGGCTAAAACCCATAGGATGGTCCATGGATGCTCCATGGTGTATTTGTACCCATGGATCCAAGGAAATGGAAAGCCATGACAATTAAGAGTTTACCCTAATTGTGTAACTATATAAGCATCTTATTATTGAGGAAAAATCGGCCACTAGTAGTATTCAAGAAAGGGCTAGCCGATTTTGGTGAGTGTAGAATTCTCTCAAGTCATTCTAAGTGTTTTGATGATTGTGATTCCATTTGAGGTGTCACACTTGGGGCACTAAGCACTCAAGCTTCATGAAGACTTTCTACATCAAGAGGTATGTATTCTATCTTGTTACATTATTGTTTTGTATGCTAGATTAGGATAATACCTTGGAAGTTCTTATTTGCATGTATAATAGAGAAAACATAGATCCAAGGTATTTAGGGTTGCATGTACACTTAGGAGTGTTAGAATGCATAAAACCCAACATATGTTAAGTCACATATGGCACAAGTTAAATAATATCAGAGTGATGGATTTGGCCCTATTGTGCAACTCTCGTTTGAGTCCAACCGTTCTACGGTTGAGTCTTTTACTCGAATCTGGAGTATGTGACTATATTCAGGAGGTAGTTAGTTGACATTAGTGGGAGTATTTCAGCAGCTGAGGGTAGGGAGGGGTCGAGAACCTAAGAGAGACTAGGAAGTACGTTAGTGGGTTTGGTTACGCTGTTTAGTGAACATTTGGTGCATCAGTTTTAGAAGGTGACTTAGAGGATTCGGGATGATTCTTGAGGAAAGTATGGATAGGTTTGGAGGGTAGTATTGGGCCCATACCACTGAAAGCACATGATCCATACTCGAATCGGGGGGAGTCTTAGAGAATCTAGGAAGTTTGTGGAATGAAGATTCTTCGGTATGTTCTGATCATTTTCATGTTGTATTTTAGTTTGGTGATGAGCACTCATGAAGGAGGTTCTGGTTCAAGTTCCAGCTCAGGTGAAGGTACTAAGCCAATTAGCGAACAAATGCAGGAGTTCATCTCAACGGATATTACCCGCTGTATTTTGGAGCAGACTCCTATGATCTATGGTTCGATCAAGGAGGGGATTCTAGAGATTTTGGATGAGTTCTTGGGCACGTTCCATGCTGAGGTTATGGCTATCGTTGGAGCTCGCACTCCTTCCTTCTGTGAGTTCCATGCTTGTGGAGCTCCCACATTCTGTGGGGAGAAGGACCCCATTGCCAGTTGGAGATGGTTAGCAGATATGGTTAACGCGTTCAGGATGAGTTTCTGTCCCGAGGAGTCAAAGATCAGATTTGCATCCTGCCTTTTTAAGGACAAGACACGATATTGGTGGTAGGAGGCAGGATGTGAGGTGGGTGATGCTGTTGTTGATGCTATGTCATGGGATAACCTTCTACTAGGTTATAGGCAGAGTTTGCACCAGTGATTGAGGTGCAATAGTTGGCGCAAGAGTTTCAGCATGTTCACCAGACTACTAAGACTGTGGCAGAGATCATTGCCATGTTCTGGGAGAAGGCCTTATTTGTTCCGCAGTATGCAGCAGACGAGGAAATGAATAAGGTAAGGAATCTTGACATGCTAGGGGATGACATGAGGGAGTTTGTGACTATATCAAGATGCAAGAGCGTAAATGATATGATTTGTAGATCCCCTGAGCGGGAGATTGATTTAGAGCACCTGGGGAAGAGGGGGCCAGATCAGGTGCAAGAAGTGGAGGCTCCCGAGAAGAGAACCAAGATTTCGGATCAGCTATTAAGGGGCCAGTAGGGTTGGGGTCAGTGTAGCATGTGCGGGAAACTGCACGATGGGGTTTGTCATTCTAGGGATTTGGACTGTTACAAGTGTGCTAGTGTTGATCATGTCAGCATGGATTGTTCTCAGGGGGTAAGCCTGTTACATTTTTACTGAAACCAAGTGGGTCACAAGAAGGTTGACCGTCTGATGGTGAGGGGAGGAGCAGTGAGTGCACCTGCTCTGGCTACTTTGAGGATCATTGATGGTCGTGAGGGTAGGACATGAGCCCTGACAAAGAGGAGTCGGGTATTGCAGTGTCAGACAGGGGATGTCAAGACTCCTGCAGGTGATATTGTGGGCATGTTATCTTTTGCCTTCTTTTCGATTGTTATCAGTATTTATGATGTTTGGAATTTTGTATCAGTTTGGGCAAACATGATCTTTAGCTTAATTCTCTGTTATTGTTTGAATTGTACCATCAAGAATTGTTATATGCCTTTTTGCATGCCATGAATTGTTAGTGGGTCAGTAAGGGGTTGTATCTTGTTGAGCGGGTTTCAACGTGTTCCTCTGGTTCTTGGTCGAGATTAGTTCAGGGGTATTGTGTGGAATGTCTATGGTCAGGTTCAACGGGTTAGTTCTCTAGTATCTTTGGGGTTTAGTGGTGTTAGTAATTGAGCTTGGTTGGCTACTGGGAGTGCCAAGGGAAGTAATCTATTGCTAAGGATTGGTATTTTCACAAGTATAAAGGACTTCAAGATTCGGGTGCTGTATCATTAACATGTTTGGAGTTATTAGATTTGTTAGGATTTCGGGGAGCATTTATCTAGTCTTCAAGGGTTGTATGGTCTTTGCGTTTGGCTAGTAATGGAACACTAGCATTGGTAAGTGCAGGTTGTTAGTGGTTCAATCATAAGGGGTAAGGTGGATTGGGAATCCTTCAAACATTGTGTGCTAGGAGAGCTTCGTCGAACCAAGTAGGGGAGAACCTTTCATATTTCCAGGAGTAGAATCAGGTATGAAACCAGGATGAGTTTCACATTCCCATCATGGAGGAAGGCGGGCCAAGTGGCCATCTAAATTGAGGATTATGTGAGTTGGGAGTTCATTAACCTCCCCAACAGTTGGTTAGCGCCTTCTTGGTGATGGATAGCAGGCTTTTGGTTGACCTAGGTTGGGGTTCCAGACATGACTTGAGCCCAACTTGGGCGTTTGGTTGAATGCATGTTAGACTCTCGATGTGTATGGATGGATTGATAGATGAGCGGTAAGACCATGGGTAGTGGCCATGGAAAAGTAGGAGTATTGTAAGACTCTGGGGTGACCCGTATCATTCACTAGGTTGGCATTTAGTGTAGGAGTGTTGTAAGACTGTGAGGTGGCCCGTATCATTCACTAGTTAGCAGTTATTTTGGGAGTGTTTTAAGAATGCAGGGTGGCCCATAGCATTCACCGGTCCCTGTATAGAGGTGAGGGTGTGGCAAATCCGTGATTGGTCATGGATTTCTTCCGATGGATTAGACCACGCTGGGCTAGTTCGTAAGACTTTAAGAGGTCCACAACATGTTTGGAATTAGTATGTGGTAGGTCGTTGGAGGCCGGGTATGATATAAGACTACAGTCGGTCATGTAGCATTCATTTTTTAGCATTGGATCTAATGGTGAGATAGTTTGGGCAAATATTGCCAGTCGAGGCTTTCTTTCGGAAGTTGTGTGGAGCGACTGTTTGTGTATTTTGACTCAGAAACAGGGCGGGAATATGGTGTTTCAGTTAGTTTGCAGACAAGTTGGGACCAGGGAAGTCTCAACTACTTTTGAAAAGCAGGTAGGGGCGACAGGATGAGTTAGGCGATATTAGTGTTTTGCGATCCGTGTGTCGAGTCACTTGATATTTGGGGAATATGCTAAGTCACTTGCAGTTTGGATTAAATAATATTAGAGTAATTGGTTTGACAGTATTGCTCAACACTCGTCTGATTGTAACTTTTGCAGGGACGAATCTTCTACTCGAAGGATTATCAGAGCCTTCTGTCAAGTATAAGTGTTCTATACCTGTAAATGGCCGGCCATTTGTTCCCAATGGAAGTATCAATATAATCAAGGGTTGGAAGCGTTTGTTGGTATGGATCTAAATGAGGTAAGGTAGAAATGGTTTTCTGCAAGGGATTATGGATTCGTTCATCATCAGGTTTGGAGAGTTCTGCTAAGGCTGGGTTCTGTAGCCTTGGGAAGGCCATTGTATGCTCGATATTGTGGTTGTGTTCATCAGGGTTTTTGGCGTGTCAGGGATGGTAAGGAATGATTTCAAGGACGAAATCTAATTTAAATGGGGGGAGAGTTGTAACACCCGGAATCTTGAGGATCAATTGTTGGGAATAAATCCAATTTAGAGGAGTGGACACGACGTGCCTAGATAAGAAAAATGTGTCTTTCATTAAGGTCAACAAGGCGTGTTGCCTATTGGAACACAACATGTAACTCCCAATCTGCTTGTGTATCAATCATATCCTTTTGATGGTGCGGAATCCCAATCAAACGGATAATGCCAGATCAAAATAGAAGAGAAGGAAAAGAAGAATAACTTGAATCTATGATGTATTAATGATGAGAATGAAGTTCCTTACAATAGATTCACACACACTCTCTTCTTCTCTCTTGTTTCTCTCTCTAGAACACACCTTAGAATACACACACTTAAGCTCCTTGTCCCGTTCACTCACATGCACTCCTCACCCTATTTATAGTATCACCAGCCGTATTCCCGTGTACGACCGCACACAGGGTGTTCGGCCATACACACGAATACGGCCATAAGCTCCCCTTAAAAAGGTAGCTGGCTTTTCTTGTTAATCTTCATTGGGAGCTTGGCTTCAGCATTAATCTTCGATATCATCACAGCATCAAGATGAATATATGAATCTTCAATGAATGACTTCATCTTGAGCAGTTGGGAATTTCTTCGAAATTTGACATTAAACGCACATTGGGTGAGGAGGCTTCTTGAAAAGATTCTTGAAAGATTCTTGAAAGATGGCGCTTTCAGCTTGAGAATCTTCAGAGAGAATAATAGGGAGAACTAAGCTTCTGGATCACCTCAGCAGGTTCATAGATAACAACAGACTGATTGAGGAGGCTTCAATGCAAATTGTCACGTAATCTTCAATTGCATTAAAGCCTTGGCTCATAAATTTTTGATACAGTCTCCATGAGTCTCATCTACATCTGAATTCACTTTTCAAGAGAAACAAAGACTAAAAGAAAACTTAGCACACATTTTTTTTTTTCGATTTTTCATATTTTCTGAAAAATAAAATAGAAACAAAAATATTTTTGGATTTTTGAATTTTCTGAACAAGAAATGAAACGAAAATAACACTATTTTTGGATTTTTGATTTTCTGATTTTTTTTTTTGAATTATTCCCCTAAATTTGTGCATAGAGGAAAACTATGCACAAATTTAATAAAAACAAAAACAATAGCGAAATTTAAGACTATTTTGGGATCAAAGTTTTCAGGCAATCCAATATCGTTTATCTGCACACACCTGCATGTTTAGATCTGGTCAAATACCGGTATTGTGATCCACTTAAACACAAATGATGTTGACAAATTAGACAGGTTATAAGTGACAAGACAATGTGATCTATATTCTTAAATGGACGTTTAGGTTGACGATGACCAATGATATTGTTATCCACTTAAATTAAGCAGCAAGATCTACAAACAACCTATTAAATGGTTCAATTTTAGATGAACTAGAACATGTATCCCACTTCCCGATATACCCCGGTAATCAAAAACTTCCAAAGAAATCCTTACTTTAGGTGAGTATTCAATCATTAAGAAAGAATTTAGCTATAGAAGTGCATATGTTGTATCCCAGGTCGGATGTCTTCCAATCATACAGAGGGAACAACATATCACTCACATAGATAGGGGTTAGAGAGATAGAATGTTGCATATGTTGTGTCCCAGGTTGGATCTTCCGATCACGCAGAGGGGACAACATATGGAAAACAAATAGAAAGAATTCCATAGATAAGGAGGTGCGTAGAATTAGAGTTACTTATGTTGCAATCCAGGTCGGATCTCTTCCAATCACGCAGAGGAAGCAACATATGATTGACAGATCGAAAGCAAGAAAATAATTTCCTACAGACCTACTTTATCAAAACCCCTCAGTCACCTTATCAGAACGAGAATTAAGGACATAAGTCCGTACATCAAGGAAATGTTGAGCCACAGATAATTAACTTTTAGTGTATCTCACAGGTTCCCATGTGTATCTCACTGCTTAATCTACCGGAGCGTCGTATTGTAAATCCAAATGAAACTATCTAAGTCTATATTGTCTAGTCCTTTCATGGTCAATCAATGTCTAGTCTTTTTGAATCCTATGTGCCTACCAACATATTGAATACAAAGTCTAGACAATTCGGTTTTAGTGCATTACACGAATTTTATATTGCCTTTTAGCACTATACTTCATATCATTTCCCAAACAAAAGCTACTGACGAAAAAATATAACAAAAATTAAAGAAAATTGTCTTTGAAATGAATCAATGTAAGATAAACTCAGGAGTATCGAGAAGAAAACTCAAACCATAAGTCTCCGATTGAATTTGCATCCAGAAGGTTTGAGAACAGCACACATAATCTCAGAACAGATCCGAAAATTCTTCACATCGTTATGCACAAAACCCATGAGTGATCCCCTCCTTTCTTCCTTTCCCGCAAAGGACACATACTCTCAAGCAAAATTCTGAATGTTGTACAGTTGAGAGATGCCTCCTATCATGTGCCTGGAACAATCACTATCAACAAGCTAAAGTCTAATGATATGCCTCCATAGTTGCTCCAACACAGAGCGGAATCGGTTGGTCTTTGGAACCCAGTCCATTTTGAAACTGGGTTGACCGTTGTCATCTTTGCACGATACTGTCACCCATGACATATCCTGTTTATCACAAACAGAAGATTTAGAAATATTAGAAGCATTAGATGATTTGGGTGATTGATCCTTCGGAACCTATTTGTAATTGGGTTTAACCCATTTCTTGTTTGAGCGGATGGGTGCCTCGACACTTGATTTTGAACTTGAGGTCTGCTTCCAAGATGACTTTGACCTAACCGGTCTTGGCTTCACTGGAGCATCTCTTGGATTTGGTTTCTTGGCCGACTTTCCCTTCTTTTTCTTGGGAGTTGGATTCTTGGCATTGTGGGTTTGATTCTTGGCTTTCTGCACATTCCAGTCACCATTGCGGGATTGTGACCTCGAATGATTTCTTTTGAAGAATCTCCCACTTTGTGTGTTTTTCCATCCTTGTGCATAATACGGAACGTATGCTCGATTTGGAGAGTTTCGGGAAATGTGTCCAAGTGTTCCACAGTGAAAGCAAGTCTTTTTCTTCACTAGGAAGTTGTTTCTGTTGGGTTTTGAGCATTCTAACATTCCTAAGTGTACATGCAACCCTAAGTACATTGGATCTATGTTTTCTCTATTATACATACAAATATGAACATCCAAGGTATTATCCTAATCTAGTATATAAAATAATGAATATAACAAGATAGAATACATACCTCTTTCATGTAGAAAGTCTTCATGAAGCTTGAGTGCCAAGTGCCCCAAGTGTGACACCTCAAATGGTTCACACAACACCAAATACACTTGGAATAACTTGAGAGAATTCTACGCTTCATGAAAATCGGCTAGCCCTCTCTAGAATGATAAGATCTTTATATAGTTTTACAATTAGGGTAAACCCTAATTGTCATGATTTTCCATTTCCTTGGATCCATGGGTTCAAATACACCATGGAGCATCCATGGACCATCCTATGGGTTTTAGCCCAACTTGATTATCCATGGAGCATTAGCCCACTATACAAGTATGGATGATTTACACAATCAACCCATATATTTAATTAGTCTTTTTTTGATCACTTAATTAATCCTAGATTAATTCTTGATCAATACGAATTAAATAATCTTATTATTCTTATTATTAATATACTAGAACTTATAATATATTAATAACCATAAGTGTCTTATTTCTCTCATTATAGTCTATCCAAGTGCATGATGCCATGCAACCCAAATGGACCATGCCGGGTTGGGTCAAGTCTTACCAATTATAGTTATGGACTTAGACATTAATCCAACAGTTTCTTCCTGCCCCTGGTGGCGTACCCTTGCCTTGTTTCTGGTTGTTCCCACATGCACACTTGCAGCAAGCAGTCTGCGTTGCTTGTTTTGGTGGCCTGTATTTCTTAACAGCAGGTTTGTTAGGAGTAACATAAACAAAAGCAACAGATTCAGAGTTCAAGGAGTCATTGGTTTATTCAGTAGTATTCTCCTTGTTCTCAACTTCTGCTACTTTACCTGCACAGGAAGTAGAAACATCAGTATTCTTCATCTCAACACCCTCAGTTGGCCCTGATTGTTCAGTCTTAACTGAAGCTGGAGCAGTGGTTTGGCCATACTGAGCAAGCATTTCTTCCTCATTAGTCTTAAGGAGTGGGTTATAGTTGTGATTAAAAGGAGGTGGCACACTGTGATACCCTAAACCCTTGGTTTGATTATCTTTAAAACTCAATTGTTTTTCTACTAAGGACTCGACTGTCTTACTTGACGCAATATAATTTTTGAAACTAACATCTATTGTTCCGTACTTAATTTTCAAAGTGTCAAGGTCTTCAGTTACAGCAGCAAGTTTGCTTTTAATGTGATCATAGTTTACACACTTGTTGCTGTAATCTTCTTGTAATTTCCTGAAGTCCTTAGTTTTGGCCTCTAATTTTTCTTTTAATGGTTTTTGTTCTTTTCTAATGGTATATCTCTCATATTTTAGATCCTCATTTTCTCTTTTAATAAACTCGATTTGATCACGTAAAATTTGACAGTTTTAATACAAGATTGAGAACAAGAGACTTCATTGACCGGGATGTTTAAGGAACTCATTGTTTACCAAAAATGTCCTTTGACTAAAAACTCAAAAGTCAACCTTAAAAGTCAAATTTAAAAAGTCGAACTTAAAAGTCAAACCAAAAAGCTAAATTTGAAAATTAGAAAGTTAAACGAGAAAGTCAAAGCTTAAAGTCATTGGTCAAACTTTGAAGTCAAAGTCAAAATTTAAGGAAAAAGTCAATTTAGAAATTTAAAAAAATAAAAGCTAAATTTTTTGGAAGAAAATAGAATTTAAAAATAAAAGAAATTTGAATTTTGGGCTAAAAGTGACAAATTTGCGAAAGTAGGTTCGAAATAAGTAGCCTTTGGAATTAAATTGGGAAGAAAGAAACCATCCAGCAGGCTAGTTCAGATGCTAAGGCGTTGGTTTGATGAAGGGGAGGCACGATTTTGATGCATGGCAACTCCAAATTCCCCACCCCTTTTTTTTAATAAGATGCTGCGAAGTCTTGAGCTGACCAGGACCTCCGACTAAAGCCTCACACACCGTCCGAAGCCGCTTAACCGAGAACACCATCCGAAGCCGCTTAGCCGTACACCGAGGATAGTAAACCGCTGAGCCGTACATGTGAGAAGCTGCTCAGCCGCACACCGATCCGTACACTTCGAGCCGCACACCGAGGCCGCACACCTTCAATCAAATCGTGAAAAAAGGACATTTTTCACCATTTTTACTCCAAAACTCGATCAAAAACTCGTTTTTATGAAAAACACGAAGAACAAACCCCCCCTTATTTTGCCAAGATCTATCCAAAACCTCAAAAATCCTTCCAAAATAAGGTCAAATAAGCTCCAGATCAGACAAAATTGATTGATACAATCCAAGCTCTAATACCACCTGTAAATCCCAATCTGCTTGTGTATCAGTCAGATCCGTTTGATGGTGCGGAATCTCAGTCAAACGAATGATACTAGATCAAAATAAAAGGTAAGGAGATGAAGAATAACTTGAATCTATTATGTATTAATGATGAGAAGGAAGTTCCTTACAATAGATTCACACCCACTTCTTCTTCTCTCTTGTTTCTCTCTCTTGAACACACCTTAGAATACACACACTTAAGCTCCTTGTCCCGTTTACTCACACACACTCGTCACCCTATATATAGTATCACCAGTCGTACACCCATGTACGACCGCACACAGGGTGTACGGCCGTACACACGAATACGATCGTACACAACCACAAAATTACAGAAAAGTATATTTTCCTAGAAAAGCAAAGTATAAAACCATATTTTAACCCAACACAACGTGTTGAAAGCTGGAATGAAAACCCTAATCTTCTCGGTTTTTGCTCCCTATTTAAAGGAATAAGCTGGCTAGGGTTTGTCCATCTTCAGCCCCTTAAGCCCTGAAAGAAATCCTAAACATCTTCCTCCATTTTAGAGCTAGTTTGGAGCTTTTTGAAGCTAAGAAGGAAAAAAAGTGTTGAATTAGGTGTCTAATGTCACAACCCAAACCAGATAGTGGAAACATCCGGGGGTGGAGGACTTCATTTGTAGTATCACAACACATGCATCATAGTAATCAAATTACAAACAACCATTACATTTAAAAGTAAAAGTATTTACTTGTGTTCAATCACTATATATTGACACCAAAATAGTTATAGCAAAATACAGAAGATATGACACAAAATAGCACCATCTTCTCAAAAAGCTCGGGGAGTACCTATTTATTGTTTCCCTGAGAATACAAGCAATTTGAAAAGAGAGTATCAACATAAAGTTGAGTGAGTGCATAAGTATTTTTGTTTAAAAGTATGTTTTATATTCCATGAATTTGTAAGTTGTTCCAGAAAATCCTATATTTTTTTTGTTGTATATGAAAAGTAGTTTTAATCTCATAAAACTACTCTTATTTGTAAACTAATGTGTTATATTTGTATTCCTTTATGTAAAACTTGTAATTGTGAGTGTGCCTAGTTCTACCAGCTGTTACTGTACTACTGTAGTTTGTATTTTGTAAACTAGTACTTTGAAAATGTACTTATGTTTAGTTTGTTATACACTAACGTATTGTAAATATCTTTTTAATGAGTTATTATAACGATACCGAGACTAGATAGCCAGAAACAAATGCTTTGTGACTGTTTAAACTGTTGATAACAATTGTCACTCATTGGCGTGTATACCTTATTGTAGCTAGCAGCTTGAGTGCGGGGTTGTCAATCCCAATATAGATCTACACACAACTTGTTTCGATCCTCTGACTGGAGATTATGGTTATAATATAAGGACTTTAACTATGTCGCTTAAATGAATTAAACAACCTGAATCGAATGACTCATAAAAATCATATAAATGCTACATGTATAATAGTTCTGAAAACCCAATCATTGTGAAATAATGATTGATTGTATAATTATTTTAAATTTGTATATCCTTGATTAGATCTTAAATCAAACCTTTCTTTCTTGTAAAACGGTGTATTCTAGTATACTTGAATCATGAATTAATGCTCTATGTATCATAAATTATACCTATTATAATTTATATGTACTTTCTGAATTGGTATTAACTGTTTTTGAATGTAACCCCTTGCTCAACATGTTACAAATGGTATTTAAACTAAATGAAATAACTTTTATATTTACATACATATACAATTATATATAAGTAAAATTCAAACGACATTCGGACAAATAACCGGTACTATAAGCCCACATCCAAACAAGAAAAAGGACCCATAATGAGTTATCAGTCATAAGCCTTTTAAATCTTATATATATATATATATATATATATATATATATATATATATATATATATATATATATATATATATGTATGAATTTTGGGGAAAAATATAAGTTTATATAAGAGTTTAATATTTTGATGACTTAATATCATTTCATCACATTTTGTAATCATTTTTTTGTAACACAAAATTTTTTGTGTTAGACTTGTATTCCCCCCCCCCCCCCCCCCCCCCCCCGCCCCCTTAAAACTATAAAAATTACAAAAATACGGGGGTATGAACTCACTTGATAAGTGGTGATTTGGATAGCATTTCGTTTTCTGGAAAGAAGTTTATTTGGTGAAAAACCGGCTTTATTTGGACAGAGTTTTGACAGGAGAAGGTTATTTTTCTCGGGAATCTCGGGGCTTCGAGGCTGGCTTAGGGTTTTAGATATGATACCGGGGCTTTGGGGGTTGTATGTAAGTTTGTGGAAGTGAAAGGGTGAAAAAGGATGGAATTTGGTGTAAAAATGGGGTTAAAACTGGAGTCTGGCAGCTCTTTTATAGGCCGAAGCCCGGATCCGAAGGAATGGGAAGCAGACGCATGTCTCAGACAGGTGGCGAGGGGGAGGCTTCGCCTCGGACAGTTGGCGAGGCGCGTTGGAACAGGAGTGATCGAGACTTCGGTCGAATCAGAAAAGGACACGAGTTCGAGCTCGGAGGCGCCACCGTGCGAGGAGGTGTCAGATGCGCACTGGACTGCGGCTTCGGTCCTATCAGAAGGTGACACGCTGCAGCCTCGTTTTTGACATTGCGAACAATTGGATGGCTTCGGTCCTATCAGACGTGGCCGATTCTCGGCCTTGCGAACTTTCTCGGTTTTCAACGATCTCTTGATTTTTGAGCTAAAAACTTCTAAAATTCATAAGTTTCGCATACAAGCTCCGTTTTTGACATTCTTTATATGCACGTGTAGGTAAAATTATACTCTACGACTTTCTTTTAGACTTTGTCGGCTAATATATAATTTTTTAATATTATCATTTTTAACAGACCGGGACAGGAAAATCCGATAAAAATTCATAACTTCTTCATCCGATGTCCGTTTTTGTTTGTCTTTTTACCGTTGTACTACTGTTGACGACACCTTCAATTCTCGTTTAGGTTGTGTTGGCTAAAAATACTCAATCTTTATCTCGAGTTTTTAGCTGTATACTGTTATACTGAAACTTAGAAAAATCATAACTTCCTAATATGAAGTCAGATTTTGATGTTCTTTTTATGAATGTTCTCGGTTTAACATATTCTAAAACTTTTATTTAGATTGTTAAGGCTAAAAATCCTTTTATTGAAAACTCACTTTTTACACTAAACAGTGTTTTGCTGGTTTTGTTGCGGATCTTCGATTGGTCATAACTTATTCGTTATAAGTCGGATTTTAATGCTCTTTATATTTTTGGAAATATTGTGACAATCTCTACCACTTTGTTCATCCCAATCAAGATTGTTTAATACTTTATTTTTGATGCTCAATTATGTAAATGTACAAATTATGCTAAAATTTCTCTTTTTTATTTATAAAAAGAACTACAAATTGACCTATATTATTACATAGGTTTGAAATAACGGTTTGTTACATCTAAGCCCATAACTATAATTGATATGTATTTGACCCGATAATAGCATGGTCCATTTCGGGTTGCATATCACCATGACGATTTGAGGATGGATATTTGAGTAAAAGGTTATTTATGATTCATTAATATATTATAATTTCTAATATATTAATATGAAATCATATTATTTAATTCGTATTGATCAAAACTTAATTTGGAATTAATTTAGTGATCAAAAGAGAATAATTAAATTAACGAGACTGATTATGTAAATCATTGATATATATATATATATATATATATATATATATATATATATATATATATATATATATATATATATATATATATATATATATATATATATATATATATATGGGCTAATCGTATGTAAGTTTCCATGAAGAATTAGCTCACATGAACTATGGATCATAACCCAAAGTGTATTTATTAGGGTTTACCCATGACTCTTGGATTCCTACATATATATATATATATATATATATATATATATATATATATATATATATACACACACACACATAATCCCATGGCTAAAATTTGATACAACAAGTGTTCTTGGAGTTCATAACCAATTTGAGTGCCTAGTAATCTCTCTGAAGTCATCCAATTGTTCAAGGGTGTGTTGTGAACCGTTTGAGGCTTCACACTTGGGGTGGTAAGTTCTTAAAGTCCAAAACTACAAGCTACAACAAAGAGGTAAATCTATAACTCACTTTTATGTTGATTATGTGAATTATATGCTAGTTGTAGGCTTTATGCTTTGGAAACAATATTGCATGTATATTTAGAGAAAACATAGATCCAAAGCATTTAGGGTTGTATGTGCACCATAGGAAGTTGTAGTATACAAAACCCATCAATGGTATCAAAGCCTATGATTGTTTTTCAATTATATATGATGCATGACTTAATTTTCAAAGTTGAAAAAATCGATTTTTTGGCCTCTAACTGATGAACTCACCGAGTCCATTGGCTAACTCGACGAGTCCACTCAGTATAAGGTCAACTCGGCGAGTCATGTTCATGCACTCGATGAGTTGATGTTTCTGGTCCCAGATTTTTGGGTTCTTTAGCCTGTTTTGGATTAGGATCATTACCACAAAATGTTTTAGTTCATAAAGTTTCATTTTGTTGATATGCTAATGATCATGCTCATCCAATTAAAAGATAATTGTCAAAATTTCAAGATTTGTATTAGTTTTAGGCTAATTTCTTGCAAATTGTTGATATGAATTATCTTGACCTATGAGTTTAACTTGAACGTAGATAAATTATTTGATTATTTTGTTAATTAAAATATTTGATCTTAAATGTTTTAAAGTCTTCCATAACTTGTCCTCAAGTTATGGAACATGAAAAGTTTTTTTTTCATAAAAACCACATTAAACTCATAAGTTATGGAAACCAAAGGGTTTTCAAGAGTTACAAAACTTGCAATCAAGTTTTGGTATTTGAAAAGTCTCAAATTAAGAAACTCTTGTAATTAAAAGATGTAACTCTTGGGTTCATAAATTTAAAAATTAATTAAATAGTTTTGAAGTATTTGAGTAGTTCAAACTGCACCTTATGGAATTTATTAAATTAATTAAAGTTTTTAATTAAAATAGAATTAATAATTCCATAATGACATGGTTTAAGTTTAATTAAAGTAACAGTATAATTTATTAATAGATTAAACCTTCTAGTATTTTAAAAGTTTAAAATATACCCTTATACTATCTAAAATTAAAAGTTTAATAATTATATAAATATATATATATATATATATATATATATATATATATATATATATATATATATATATATGTATGTATGTATAAGACAGTTTAGTGTTACCTTTAGTAGGTCTCATTCATGAAGCCGATCTATAAGGGGGTATGAGGTTACTGCCTATAAAATGACGGTTTATTGGGTGTCCACTCTCACCCACCGCTTCCTTGACAGGTGGACGGTCGTTAGCCGAACGGGTAGGATACGACATTCTCATTAAAAGTATAATGAAAATACCAAGTAACTAAATACTTATAAATTCCCAATCTTAGTTACTTAGGAAAAATGTGAATTTGGTGATAACCAATGAAATTGTACTTTGCACCTTGCTAATTCATTAGTGGAGCGTCTGTGGTTAACCGACACACTAACTTGGACTAACAAGGGTAGCAAAGAGTAGCTCAATGTTTGCCATAGATCATTGGAGCGTGTGTGGTTAACCAGCACATTGATTAGGTGATAAATGACATCGAGAGTACCAAGTTAATTTGCATGGTTATTCACACCTTGTTTGTGATCCTCGGTATCACAGTCACAAACTTGAAGGGCATAATCGAGATTTAAGCATGGCATTGAAAAGTTCAATGAATCTTAAAGGTTCTATGAATTTCAATTCATTTAAAACTTAATAATCAAATCTGTTTTTCATGGTGGAAATTGGTAAATCGTCATTTACCTACGAATATTTTGCAATTGGATTACGACATCCCTCTTCCAAATTGTAAAATATTGTGTTGGGTCCTAGCTTAATATTTCATTTTGGGTGTTATATTAAGGACTTAAATCAACAAAACTTGAATTTCTCCCTTATAGATGTCTAGTTCTGACAACTATGGTCTACGTTATCCTTTTGGAAAAGGCTTTCTTCATAAAGATGATATTCCACAAAGACGATCAAGGTGAAAGATTAATCCCTTCTTTGAGCTGTAGTGGTACTTCACTTCCTCCACCTCCTCCAGTAATTCTACCTGACCCACAAGTACAAAGACTTGAAAAGTTCAAGGTCACTCAAGCCCTAATGGCTAGCAAACACCAAGATGGAAGGTCGGTATATCCACATGTCTTAAAGATGAGGTCACATATTGACAGGCTAAGAATCTTAGGATTCGATGTCTCTAGGAAGTTGGCTGTTGACTTGGTTCTTCAGTCACTCCCTGAGTCATATAGTAAGTTCATTAAGGACTATGACAGATCACGACATGTCCTTTATCAATCTTGCATATTTTCTTGTTGCTGCTGAATCAACAATGATTTGGCACACTGGTAAAACAAATTTGATTGGAAGATCTACTCTCCAAACTTCCAGGGAAATTAACAATGGTAACATTAGAAGTCTAGAAAAGCTTTCTCTTCCCAATGGAAAGAGATCGACCATAGTCAAGTCATTTGACCAAATGGTAAAGAGAAAGGCTAAGTCTGATATAGTCCAGTGTACCATTCCCAAAGAGTCCATATGTTTCTATTGCCAAGAGAAGGGGCATTGGTTGCGAAGCTACTATATTTACCTGAAAGATCGCAAGGATGGTAAAGTCAAAAAGTTTGACTCTGCTTTAGGTAAGTCCATTATCTAACTCTATTAAGTTCCTATTTGGAGATTCTTAATACATGATGTAATGTAATTACATTTTGATGTTTTGTAGAATCGAAGAAATGAAAGGAAACATAAAGAAAGAGTAAGTTGATTATGATCGTGAAGAGATGGATTTCGATCGCATGGTTTGATGATCAAAATTTTGAGTTGCTGCATAAGAGTTATGATAGATTGCTTAGGAATAGATAACAACATACTTTTCATATGTATTTGCATTGTAAGGATAAGTTTTCCACAATTTTTGTAAATAAAGAAATTTTTTGAAATTTGTCTTATTTTAAATTTCCTTACAATAACATTTGTGAAAATTTTTGCTTATATGTTTCCATTGAAAATAATATTAGAAAATGGATTTGATTCTTTTGTTTGTGGTAGTGTTATAATTTACTAAATAAGGAAAGAGTCTCATCACCGAAGCTTCAGTTAGATAGAATCTTGGAATCATGAAACTTGTATTGTGTGATGAATGAGAACTTTATCTTTGGGAAATTAAGACTAATTCCTTGTTCATATGTATATGTGAGTCTAGTGAAGGACTAGGGGATCAGATACACTTGGTTGTGCGCTGGTTAGTTCCATCACGAAGAACGTTAAGACATTTCGTTATGATTAACTAAATTTAGTAAATATGGTTATGCATACAAGATTAAGTGTAATTCTGAATCATTGAAAAAGTTTCAATGTATGGCAAAACAAATAAGCAGAAGCAAATTAGGAAAAAAGATAAAAGTTTCTCCAATCTGAGAAAAAAGGAGAGTACTTGAGTATCGTGTTTTATGATAATCTTAGTGATTATGATACCATATCACAATTGATCCTCTAAGTGCACTTGTATGGTAAAGAAGAGGAATCGTACCACTACTAGAAAAACAGCCTTTTACGACGCTCATTGCGCGTCGTAAAAGGCTCAGACGACGCGCAAATGCGCGTCAAGGAAGGCCCTGTCATAAAGAGAGACGACGCACATTTACGACGCGCAATTACGACTCGCGTTTACGACACACAATGCGTATCAAGGAAGGCCCTGTCATGAAGGAAGACGACACGCATTCGCGTGTTGTAACCTTACGACGCGCATGTTAATGACACGCAATGCGTATCAAGAAAGCCCCTGTCAAGAAAGGCCATGTCATAAATGAAGATGACACACATTTTTGCGTATCGTAAATTTAAATATTTAAAAAAATATATATTTATATATTTATTAATTTTTAAATTAAATTTGCATTTAATGTGTCATAATAGAAATAAAATACCATATACAAAAAAATACAATCCATTGAATAAACTTTAATGTCATAAAATTCTATTTCTTACAATATATAAATTTGCATTCATCTAATCTACTCTATGTTTCATACTAACAATTGAAATGAAGAATACAACACTTGCATTTTCAGCATATTATCTCTTTCGGCTTGAGCTTTCTTTTCCACTTCTAACTCGAGAGCTATTCGCTTTCATCAACCCTGTAAACACAACACAAAATCACTTGTCATTTTCATTCGCTTTCCAATTTCCGTTGTGTGTTTTCCTATTTCCTTAGTTTGTGTACAATGGAGTAAGCAAGTGTGTATTGAAGCACCTTCCATGTAATAGTACCCCCCTTGACCAATACTAGTATCAAAACATAAAGCACCTTTCTGCACAAAAAACAACAATAAGTCAACAAAGAGTCAACATTATTTAAAATACTATATGAACCTTCTCAAGTGATGCACATGGACCAAGAATCCCCTGAATTACAATTTACAATTTACAACAAAAACACGAACTGATTGAGTCAACTTTAACATATGACATATCAATGTGTTAAGGATTGAAGAGATTAAATCAAACCTTACTTTGATGACAAACCCAATTCAGTGTCACCCGATTGGAAAACACGCAAATATATCTCGTCTCATTTCACCTCCAAAATCAACAAATTCAAATATCCATGGTTTGGACCTAATAACATGGGAATACAAAAATACAAATAATATTTAATAACATTGTCCCAAATATAAAACAAAAAACAAGAATTAATATTTGTTGAAGCCTACTCACTTTGGGCCAAACGTAATGTGACAATTGAGTAAAAAAGATCATAATAGAGTGAGCCCACTTTTATATATTGTGTCAACTGACATTGATCAAATAGCCACTCATATATGATAACATATCAATATATGATAATATGATATGATATAATGCCGACTTACTTTTACCTTTTACCTTTTACCGATTACCATACTAAAAGTCATACACCCCACCCATGCAAACCTGTAAACACCCGAGTTCACCACCAACAGGTAACAAAATACCGTAAATACCCCTCGTGAGAACACGTAAGGGAAACACAGAGCTGTTAGTATCTTCATCACAATCGAGATCACAATCTCCCGCAGCATCCAAACTCCCTACAGCCGAGAGAACCCGTTTTCTCCTACCCTCTCGTCATATGTGAATTGCATTCTGATGTACAGAATAAGCTCATCAGATAACTTAATAATGATTTTATAAATAAATCCAATAAGATGAGAAATAAAGAACATGTTTGTGTGTCCTTATCTTATGTAGTGCATACTGATATTTATATCTCCTACACCATCAACAATGGATTGCTTTTCATCATCCTTTTTCATTGATTCCTTCTTCTGTACCTCTTTCACTTTGCGATATTCATCATAGTGCGCCTTTCTTTTCTACCTAAAGCTTCTTGCACTCTTCCCACCTTCATCATCTGAACCCTCATCATATCATCAGTTTAATTTTAATTTTTTTTTTTGAATAAAAGAAAAGCAAAAGGGTGAAGATGAAGGAAGTAGGAAGAACCTAGATCATGATCCATGACATCTGCTTCATCTTCATCATCTGAAGATGTCCATCCAGAATGGGAGTTACTGTTGCTACTAGAAGATGCCATCTCATTCAATGTTGAACGAATTGCATCAGCATTCAGTCTGATGTTGCTGTTATCATCTCCTTCAAGGAAACTATCAGAGCCCCCAATAGGAGATAAAGATCCTACAACAAGTCAACAACACTTGAATTAATTTAATAACAAATTAATAATTAATTTAAATTTAATGGAATGTGGGATATGTATAATACCATCAGTATCATGCATCATAGGATGATATGGAGCTTTGGGTTCTGTGATATTCTGTCTTACATGTTTATTTGCTTCAATTTCACCAAGGTTGGCTTCATCCCATCTAAAACCTCTCCTACGGCTTTTTAAACAACAATAAAAAAAATATTAATATTATTTTAGTATGGGTGTACTTATACGTCATAGAACAGGAAAAATAATTATATTTCTAAAACCAATATTTTCCAAACAAAAAACAAACAACTTCATTACAGGAAAAGATAACAACCAACAGAAAGGAATATATATATATATATATATATATATATATATATATATATATATATATATATATATATATATATATATATGTTTTTGTCAATTTTACCTCATGTCTATTGTACTTAAGCTTCTGAAGTGTAAGATTGAAAAACAGTTGTCTTAATTTTACAGGAAAAGATACCAACCAACACAAAGGCTCTTGCATCTTTTTCAGCATGTAATAAGGGCATGATTTAACCTAATATATGAATCTCATCTTTCACAACAGTTAATTCCCTTTCACAACAGGTAATTTAGGGAGGGGCCCATGGGCCTGGTAAGAAGACACAAGAACTTATTTATTTATGTGGACAGATGATGCACTAGATTTATCAGGTTTTATTTCATGTTTTAACATCCTCACCATAAGCTAATCAATTACTCAATATTGATGTCTATTTCTTTCTATAATAGCACACATCAGCCCATTGTATGAACTATTTAAACAATTGTAGCCTCTAAAACTCTTTCATTATCTGATCACACATTAGCAACTAATTCTAGCTTAAAACCAGGGGCACTAAGCCACATGGCCTTGACTTATTCACTTCTAGTAACAGCTAAGGAAACAAATAAAAACGTGCATAAACCAAATCAACTTTGAACTATTTTAACACTTACATCACCAGTAACATAGTTTCACATTTTCAATTGTGTATCACCTAAATGTTCTGGAAAGAAACACCCTGACCACTGCCATCCAGGCTCATCAAAACGAGTAGAAACCAATGATTCCCTGTTTTATGAAAGTGCTACCTATTATTATATAAGCATGTGAACGAACTGTGGTAAGAAAAAGTTACAAACACTGTACCTTGTTATGTCTGTCCAATGAATATGGGAGTGTTGTCCCACCTTCAAATGGTATATAAAGTCAGACCCTTTCTGCCTAAAACAAAAGTCCTTACTACATGCATTACTAATAAGATATCTAGGCTGAAAATTGATAGTCCTTGTTCTTCCACAAATAGCACTAGATGCAACAGATATTATAGATGAGGAATTGGTTGATGATCGGGGGACAAGGACTGTAGTTGAACCAGTTGGTTGGACAAGGAAGAATTGACTAGACCACATGTAGTTTGAGGTACTTGCCACATCAGATTCAGAGTGGGATCGACTAACTCTGACCATGATCTCACTCGAAGCAATATTAGGGTCAGAACAAATATGCAGATTTCACGAGCCCCAGAGAACGCATCCATCACCTTTTCTATTGTCACATATAATGGACCTACACAAAAACACACCAGCTTTTGTGAGTGTGTGTGTATGAGAGAGAGAGAGAGAGAGGAAGACGAGCAAAAAACCTTTAGAAATGTTAGCAGTGAAGTTAATGGATTTTGAAGAAGAAAACTTTGTTCCACTAAATTTAGCAATTTCAATGAACTTTTATGCACGTGAGAACTTGAGAACAGAAGGTCTAAACCCGCGTATATCAAACGTTAACGAAAGATCATGAGAAGAATCAATATGATAAAAAGAAGTTTCAACCTGCAAATATTAGAAAAGTATAACTCATGATGAAATAAATTATACGGACATAAAGAAAATGTGGAAGATAGAGATACCAACATCTGAAAGCAGCATGCTATGTGAAACTCCACCACTCTCAATCATGACAGATACTTCAACTGGTAAACAGTTTTTCACTATTAAAGGATTACTTAATGTAATCAGGTGAATACACCTCTTATTTGACTGATCCTGGTTCTCTATCTTGTCAGCAATATTAGCATCATGATAATATATAAATTTGATCCCTTGTTTACCCTCCCAGTCCCAGCAAAAGGCCAATACACATCATGCACAGACACACAACAACGAATAGGATGACATACAGGGTCCAGAATCTTGGGAGATACACCAAATGGGATATCAAATCTGAATTCAAATGGCATTTTTGTTGCATTTGTGAGTATGACCTAGCATTTTATGAATCTTTTTAGAGAAAAATAGTTAGAAACCCATTACAAGTGGAACTAAATTAACATGGGTAAACAGTAAAGTAAACTTACTGTTGAGTACAATCGGACTAACTTAGTGTATCATTGAACTGAAACATCAATTACTACGGGAACAACATAGCCAAATTGACACCTTTAGAAATATCCCTGGAATTATCAACTGAATTGGAAAAATCCACCTCAAAGAATAGAAGCAAATCTGCACTGTTATTCATTCCAAGGACATTAGTGTGAGCATAAATAAATAAAAAATGATTCTATATCTGTTTGTATGTGTGTGTTAAAGCAATTTAAAATCCAGTAAGAAAAAAATGATGTGTCGAACTATTCAAAAGGGAAAGTGGATCACAAATGCCATAAAATTCGTCGACATTTGAGAAAAATAAATGAAAAAAATATGGTTAGAAACTAGCAAGTGAAAATCGGAAGTTTTTGCGGGTTAAAACTAGGGTTAGGGTTACAAATTGAATTACCATGAATTAAAGCACGAACTATCCCGCCATGACGACCTCTATAATCTTTAAAAATATCTTTTGCTGTAGAAGGACTAGAAGAAATTGAAGCCATTTATGTATCAACTAGAAGAAAAGTAAGGATATATCAATAAATTAATTTCAATTTAAAGTGCAGAATATTGATCACACTCTCTGCGTTTTTGTGCAGGGATTGAGTAAGGCAATATTCCCTATTTTTGGCAGTTGATGAGATAAAAAAGCAAAACACACAAGCAGGAATTATCGAATTGTCGTAGGGATCGGGGAAAAAAACCACAACGAAATCGAAGACCTCTTTTTTAATTATATAAATATAAATATATACAAATACAAATACAAAGTTAAGAGGAAATGAAGGAGAATTAATGGAGACATAGTAGCGTATATGACCTGGTAGTACTACCGTCGGGGACCAGAACGTCAATCCATCAATCGGAGGAGAAGGAAAAGATTTCAGATCATGAAAAACACCGAAGAATGAGCAACTCATTTGCGAAGTGTGTGTTTATTCTTTGCAATTCAGTTGATTGAGCGCCATTTGTTTAAATTGGGGAGAATATGTGACGACTAGGGTTAATGGTGGTGGTGGAGAACGTGGTGAGGCCATTGTAGATGGTGGAGAAGGCGGTAGGTGATTTAGATGCAAAATGGTGATGATCAATACGTTTCTTTTTTTTAGAGAGAGAGAGAGAGAGAACTGCTTAAAGGATTATTAGGGCTTTTTGGTAGAGGATTTTAGAAGAAGAAGAAGGAGATGCATCGGCGGGCTGTTTAATTTTTTGGTATTTCATTTCCCCCTAAGAGAACGCGCCTTCCTAAAGAAAAAATATAAAGCGACATATTTAGACGACGCGCTTTTTTATGATAGGTGCCCTCCGTGTTTTTAATTTTTTTTTTGGACACTATTTCTAGGGCACGCACAAATGCGTGCCCTCTATCCTTTAAATTTTGCAAAACTGACATTATTTTTTACGGCACGCACAAATGCGCGTCTTCTATCAGCGAGCGTCATTGTTTGCGCGTCATTAAAGGGCTTTTTTCTATGAATTGTTGAAATGGATAAATCAAAAAGGTGAATCATACTTCGTTCCAAAATCGAGTTTTAGAGTCACATTTCAAGATTGAGCCTTGAGTGACATAATCTAAAGAAAGGTTTATAACACTTATCAAATGTAGAGTAAAATGTTTCTTACTCTTGTACATTTGAAATTGGTAAGTTGTGATGTTTCGGATAAGACAGAGACCAACTGAGATCAATTGTGTGAAGTGTTTGTTTTGATAAGAAACCGCACTAGCTCTTGAATATTTGTTTGTCAAGTAATGTTCCTTAACAAAGTGAATCTGGAACACTCGATTCCTGGAACGCAGTTAATTCAAGCATTTCTTGTGTTTTTCTCTAGGACATGATGAGTTGGAGGCCCAACTCGTCGAGTAGAGTCGAGATCCGCAGACAGTTTAAGTGACCTACTCGACGAGTCGGAAGACTGACTCGGCGAGTAGGTGTTGTTTGGGTAAAACCCTAAATTGAGGGTTTGCACCCTATTTAAACACCTTATCTCAGCCTCCATCGTACCTTATACTCCCAGAAGACATCATATCGAAACCCTAGCCGTATCTGTGTGTTCTAAGGCCACTTTGGTGCTTTTTGGTGGGTAGTGAACCTTGAGAAGAGGAAAGGGGCTTGTGAGACCAAGGGGAAACAAGAAGATCTAGAGTTTGGAGCTCATTTTTAGCTTATTGGAGGTATGAAGCTGAACCTTTATCTATAGATCTTGATGTTTGGGCCTTTTCCTTCATCTTTCTAAGCCCTAGAAAGGTTGTATTCAGGATTTAGTGTTGCAAGTAAGTGTATGCTTTAGATCCAGGTCTATTGGGGGGGGGGGGGTTTATGGCACAAAGGTGCCTATTTTGTTGCGATGAACACCCCATGCACCTTGGAGGCCATCTTTTATGGCTTTTTGGGCGAAAGACCCCTTGCATGTTTACCAATTTTGGAACTTTACGTGTAAAATGGACATTTGGAGGCCAGATCTATGATTTTGGTGGGTTAAGACCCATTTAAATCGCCTGTATAGTTTTGTTCAAGGATGGACTCGACGAGTTGTTCTTGGGACTCGGCAAGTCGCGATGTAAGGACCAACAAATCCTTTCCGTGGATGGAACAGTTCTTAGGGAGGAAGCCCCGTAGATGTTTAGACGCGAAAAGGGGACCTGGGAATCATGGGACTCGACGGGTATATGAACAGACTCGAAGAGTCCATGGCAGTATCCCAATCTTTGAGGATGGACTTGATAAGTTGTTCATACAACTCCGCGAGTCGTAGTCCAGACACATTCTTATGAGGGAGATGAACTCGTTGAGTTCAAGGAAGAACTCAACGAGTCGGATGAATATGGTCCCGATCGTTTGAATGAAGGAGAACCCGTCGAGTTCTTGCTAGACTCGACAAGTATGGACTCGACAAGTTGGTAGACCAACTCGGTGAGTCAGGTCAACTGAGCGTTGACTTTGACCAATGTTGAATTTGCCTGGTTTTGGTATTGACCTGGGTCAGGGTTGTATGTTCTGTTTGATGACTTCAGGGTTATCGTTTAGGGATTGAGGAGTCGAGGAGAGCCGACCTTCACGCCGAGGACATTTCAAACACTACACGGCATCGAGGTGAGTTACCTTCTAGTAGAAGTGTGTCTAAGGTACCAAGGCCGACCCAATAGTAATTGTTAGTTGGGATGGTTATCTTTGTGATAATTGTCTGGTCTGTTATTGTTGGATATGTGAGTATGCTAGATTGTTAGATATGTGCGTATGCTAGTTTTTCAGTTGCCATGTTATATAAGATAGTATTAGTAGAAGGTGACTAGTCCCCGATTCGGTCGTTAGGACCAATGGGTAGGTCGGACACCTCAGATATGTGTGAGAAAATGATTATGATATGATATTATGTGTTACTAGTAGGGGGTGAAATAGTCCCCGTGTTCGGTAGAGATAGAACTGAGGGTAGGTCAGCACCCCAGAATGGCTTGACATGGGTAGGTCAGCACCCCATAATAGCTTGTCATGTGTAGGTCGGTACCCCAAAATAGCTTGATATGGGTACCTCAGCACCCCAGAATGGCTTGACATGGTTAGGTCAGCACCCCAGAATGGCTTGACATGGGTAGGTCAGCATCCCAGAATGGCTTGACATGGGCAGGACGGGCGCCCCATAATTGCCTGATAGTATGTATGCTATGTGATTGTATGGTATGTGGTATGATGGGGGAACTCACTAAGCTTTGTGCTTACAGTTTCAGTTTTGGTTTCAGGTACCTCTTCGTCCATGGGGAAGGAGTCAGTGATGTAGCGGCCCATTACACACGCACACTTATGATTTCCGCATAGAGTTTTCTGGGATTGTACTATGATATTTTGTTATTTTAGATGATTTGGTTTTGAGACGTGATATTATGGGTTTATGTATTGACATGATCTTGGCAATGTTTTGATGAGCCATTTTATAAATCTCCTAATCAAAAGTGAAATTTTTGGCCTCAAATTTGTGGATGTTACAAGTTGGTATCAGAGCCCTAGTTTGAGGGATTTGGACACACCCTCGGGGGTGTCTGGACTCAAACCAAGGGACTAAAAGATTTTTCACAAAGAAAACAGTTTCTAAAATTTTAAGTTATAGAATTTTTGGAAAGGACAAGGTGTGTGATGTGTGCGACCGGCCGAGCTCAAGTAAGTTTTCCCCAAGATACCCATACTTTTTATGTTATGTGTATGATTTATGATTCTGAGAATTGCATGCTAGATTAGAGATAAGGATCTTGGAGGATGCCTTGTATGCTTGATATATGATTCTGAGAACTGCATGCTAGATTAGGGCTAAGGATCTAGGAGGATGCCTGGAATGCCTATTGTATGAGCTGTATGCTAGGACTGTCTAGCCAGCGGTAGGATAGCCGGATTAGGTTATGCCTCATGTGGTTACTCAATGCACGAATGGTGCTTGCTTTGTGCTAAAGGGGTCCTGCCTAACTTTAACTAACTAGTGAGCGGATATGTAACAGTATTCATAAGCTTGTTAGAGGGTACCCTAGGAGTGCCTAGGACGAGATTAGTGGAAAAGGGTATCGGTAAAAGGACTTGGTGAAGTTGAAGCAATCCTTGAGGAAAGCACGGATAGATGTGGAAGGTAGTATGGGCCCGTACTATTGGAAGTAGAGGATCCGTACTCAAGTCAAGGAGGACCGAGATCGAACCAGGGAACTTGGAGAGTGTGTGAGACCTCTCGAGAGCATGTCTGATCTTGATGTTTATGTGTTCATTTTTATTATGGTGACCCCATCATATGGAGCGGGAGGTTTAGGATCAGGATCAAGCTCGGGTGTAGGATCCAAGTAGGTTGCTGACGGGCTATGCGAGTTCATCACGTCTGAGATCACGAGAGGTATCCTTGAGTCGACCCCTGTTATTTTCGGGTCGATCAAGGAGGGGATTATCAAGTTAATGGAGGATCGCCTCTAATCATTCAGGAGTGATTTGGTGTCTGGCTAGGCGGGTGTGCGTACACTGTCCTTTAGGGACTTCAGAGGAAGTGGTGCGCTGGATTTTCATGGGGTGAAGGACCCCATTGCTGCCAGAAGATGAATCGCAAACATTGAGTCTGCACAGTTGAAGAACTTCGGCCCGGAAGGGTCGAAGATCCGCTTTGCTGCGCGATGTCTAAGGGATAGAGCTAGAGAATGGCGGGAGTCAGTTGGTGACTCGTTGGGAGCCCCAGCCGTTGAGGCTATGACGTGGTTAGATTTCGTGACCAGATTCAGGGCGGAGATTGCGCCGAATGTAAATTTTCAGCAGCTGGCTAGGGATTCTTTCATATGAGGCAGACGACTGAGACACTGGCGGAGATTACCGTCAAGTTCAGGGAGAGGGCCCTGTTGGTACCCAAGTATGCGGGGGATGAGGAGATGCGGAAGACCTGCTACCATGATATGTTGAGGGCTGATATTTGGGAGCATGTCAGCTATTCAGCCTACCCGACCCTGGAGTCCATGATTGCCAGGGCCCGGGAGAAGGAGCTCGATTTAGAGCACGTCAGGAAGAGGAAAGCAGAGACTGAACAAGTGACTGGGGTTTCAGGGAAGAAACCCAAAGGATCTGACGTTAGGTCGAAGGGCCAGTCGGGCCAGAGCCGCTGCAGGAAATGCGGCAGGCCACATGAGGAAGCTTGTAGAGCGGGATCGTCAGGTTGCTACAAGTATGGCAAGACGGGGAACTTTGGCAGGGATTGTACTGCCCCCACCCTCATAGTGCAGATGTTATACCTAATTTGATTACATTGCAATTAGAGGGGCTATTAGAAGGCCAACTAACCTAGATTGACAACAGCGACAGCAGCAGTGCCAATGGCGGTGTCGACCCCGGCGACAGCACAGGTAACGGATGGCCGGAAGGCCAAGGTAGAGGCTCCAGTGGTGCGGAGCCGAGCTTTTCAGTTGAAACTCGAGGCGGCACGCGCTGCAGCCGATGTGGTGACGAGTACAATTTCTTTCTTATGCTTTTATGTTATGACGTTGTGATTTTGATATGTTATGTATGTGCTCTATTTAGGATCTTTCCATGTAAACAGTATCCCAGTTCAGGTATTGTTTGATTCGGTTGCTACTCGATCGTTTGTCTCTCCTGTGCTTAGCAAGAAGTTTTTGAGTCTTCAGGCATGTTGGATTGCCCTCTAGAAGTCAAGATTGCGGACGATCGGTCAGTACGAGCATCAGAGGTCTACCGAGATTGTGTTTTGAGGCAGTTCATGGAGCGTTACCTGGTAGATCTGATTCCCACACCTTTGCGGGGGAACAAGGTTATTATTGGTATGGATTGGCTAAGCCGCAATGGCACAGTGATTAACTGTGCGCAGCAGTTGGTGCAGATTAGGACCCCAAGTGGGGGAGAGCTGGTGATTCTGGGCGAGAGGCCACATCGAGCACCAGCTTTATGTTTAGCAGTGAGAGCTAGGCGCTACTTTCATCAGGGTTGCGCAGGAATTGTCACCTACGTTATGGATACCCGGGAGGCGGGTAAGGTGACGGTGGGTGATGTGCCCGTGGTACAAGAGTTTGCGGATGTATTCCTCGAGGAATTGCCTAGGATACCTCCGGAGAGGCAAGTAGAGTTCAGGATCAACCTAGTCCCTGGTGCAACTCCGATATCCAAGGCACCGTATTGGTTGGCTCCTCCTAAGATGCAAGATTTGTCTACACAGCTGCAGAAGCTGATAGACAAGGGATTCATTAGACCGAGCAGTTCACCATGGGGAGCCCCAATTCTGTTTGTGAAAATAAGGGCGGGTCGCATCGGATGTGTATAGACTTTTGGGAGCTGAATAAGGTAACAATCAAGAATCATTACCCACTTCCAAGGATCGATGACCTCTTTGACCAGCTACAGGGAGCATCTTGGTTCTCCAAGATCGATTTGAGTTCAGGGTATCATCAGATGAGGGTCAGAGAGGAGGATGTGCAGAAGACTGCTTTTCGTATGCGTTATGGCCACTATGAGTTTGTGGTGATGCCTTTCGTGCTCACCAATGCTCATGTTGCATTCATGGATCTCATGAACCATGTGTGCAGACCGATGTTGGATCGGTCTGTGATAGTTTTCATCGAGGATATCTTGGTTTATTCCAAGACATGAGAGCAGCATGAGGAGCACTTGCTTTTGGTTTTGGATACTATAAGGAGGGAGAGCTTGTATGCTAAGTTCTCAAAGTGTGAGTTCTGGTTGTGCAAGGGTAGTTTCTTGGGCACCTTGTCAACTAGGACGGGATTTCAGTTGATCCGACCAAGGTGGAGGCGGTGATGGGGTGGGAGGTTCCGAGGTCTCCATCTGAGATTCGGAGCTTCCTAGTACTGGCAGGTTGCGTTTGAGACATTGAGACAGAGATTTTGTGAGGCACCAATCTTAGCCCCGCCAGTGGGCATGAAGGATTTTGTTGTATACTCTGATGCGTCCATCTCGGGTTTGGGCACGGTATTGACGCAGAGGGGTCATGTTATAGCTTACGCTTCGAGGCAGCTGAACCCTCACTAGGCGAATTATCCGACGCATGATTTGGAGCTGGGGACTGTTGTTTTCGCCCTCAAGAATTGGTGCCATTACCTCTATGGGGTTCGTTGTACAATTTGCACAGACCACAAGAGCCTTATGTACCTCATGGACCTGCCAAATTTGAAAATGAGGCAGCGTCGGTGGCTTGAGGTGGTGAAGGATTATGATTACGAGATCCTCTACCACCCAAGGAAGGCCAACGTCGTCGCTGATGCGCTTAGCCGCAAGGCAGCACCGATCAGGGACATCTGTCTGAGGATGGCAGTTGTGACTCCGCTGTTGGAGCAGATTCAGGAGGCCTAACAGGAGGCCATGAAGGAGGAACATCGGAAGATTGAGCGAATGGTGGGTCAGGGATTATTTACTCTTCACCATAGGGTGTGGATCCCTTATCATGGGGGTGTGCGCCAGGTATTGATGGCAGAGGCTCTTTGTCTGGATTATTGGTGGCCCTGTATTAATAGGGACATAGCTTGGTTTGTGGAAAGGTGTCTGACCTACATAAAGGTCAACACTGAGCACCAGAGACCTCATGTCTGACCTACATAAAGGTCAACATTGAGCACCAGAGACCTCACGGTAAGGTCCAACCATTGGATATCCCGCTGTGGAAGTGGGAGGATATTACTATGGACTTCATTACGAATCTTCCCAAGACCGCGCAAGGGGTGGATGCGATTTGGGTCATCGTTGATCGATTGACCAAGAGCGCCCATTTTATTCTGATTCAGGAGAGTATTTTGGCCGAAAAGTTGGCCGAAACTTATATCAGGGAGGTAGTGGCGTGGCACAGGGTGCCAGTTTCAGGGATTTCAGACAGGGATGTGCGGTTCACTTCCAGGTTTTGGAAGATGTTCCATGACGATCTGGGTACTTGTCTGCATTTTAGCACCACCTTCCACCCGCAGATGGATGGTCAGAGCGAGCGGACCTATAAGACTCTGGAGGATATGCTATGGGCGTGCGTTTTAGACTTTGGAGGTAGTAAGGATACTTACCTCCCTTTGGCGGATTTCTCTTATAATAACAGTTATCATGCGAGTATCGACCATCCTCCTTTCGAGATGTTGTATGGGTGGAAGTGCAGGACCCCGATATGCTGGGGTGAGGTTGGGCAGAGAGTCATGGGGAGTACCATAGTGGTACTCAAGACTATGGAGAGGATCCAAAAGGTTTATAGTAGGCTTCAAATTGCTTAGAGTCGGCAGCAAAGTTATGCCGACCAACGTCGATCGGACCTGGAGTTTCAAGTCGGGAATATGGTGCTCTTGAAGGTGTCGCCTTGGAAGGGCGTCATTCAATTCAGGAAGCGGGGCAAGCTGGGTCCCAAGTATATTGGACCCTTTAGGGTTATAGCCCGGGCGGGCAAGGTGGTATATAGGCTGGATCTGCCAGCCGAACTTAGTCAGATTCATAGCACTTTTCATGTCTCCCAGTTGTGGAAATCTCTGGTGGACGATTCGGCAGAGGTGCCTCTAGAGGATATTCAGGTTGATGACAGCCTGAACTACATCGAGCGGCCAGTAGCAATCCTTGACAGGAAGTCAAAGGATCTGAGGAACAAGAGAATGGAGCTGGTAAAGGTGCAGTGGCACAACCGAAAGGGCTCGGAATGGACCTGGCAGATGGAGGACGAGATGAGGGAGCATTACCCCAAGCTTTTTTAGGATCGAGCAGCAGACTTTGAGGACGAAGTCTAAGATATGTGGGGGAGGTTTTTAACACCCAATTCCTGGTACGCAGTTAATTCAAGCATTTGTTGTGTTTTTCTCTAGGACTCGATGAGTTGGAGGCCCAACTTGTCGAGTAGAGTCGAGATCCGCGGACAGTTTAAGTGACCTACTCGACGAGTCGGAAGACTGACTCGGCAAGTAGGTGTTGTTTGGGTAAAACCCAAAATTGAGGGTTTGCACCCTATTTAAACACCTTATCTCACCCTCCATCGCCCCTTATACTCCCAAAAGACATCATATTGAAACCCTAGTCGTATCTGCGTGTTCTAAGGCCATTTTGGTATTATTGGTGGGTAGTGAAGCTTGAGAAGAGGAAAGGGGCTTGTGAGACCAAGGGGAAACAAGAAGATCTAGAGTTTGGAGCTCATTTTCAGCTTATTAAAGGTATGAAGCTGAACCTTTATCTATAGATCTTGATGTTTGGATCTTTTCCTTCATCTTTCTAAGCCCTAGAAAGGTTGTATTCAGGATTTGGTGTTGAAAGTCAGTGTATGCTTTAGATCCAAGTTTATTGGGGGGGGGGGGGGGGGGGGGGTTTATGGCACAAAGGTGCCCATTTTGTTGCCATGAGCACCCCATGCACCGGAGGGTAGGTCAGCACTCCAGAATGGCATGATATGGGTGGGTCAGCACCCTAGAATAGCTTAACATGGGTAGGTCAGCACCACAAAATAGCTTGCATGGGTAGGTCAACACCTCAAAATGGCTTGACATAGGTAGGTCAACACCCAAAAATGGCTTAACATGGGTAGGTCAGCACCCCATAATGGCTTGACATGGCAGGACGGGCGCCCCAGAATTGCCCGGCAGTATGTATGATATGTGATTGTATGGTATGTAGTATGATGGGGGAACTCATTAAGCTTTGTGCATACAGTTTCAATTTTGGTTTCAGGTACCTCTTCGTCCAAGGGGAAGCAGCTGTCAGTGTAGCAGCGCATCACACACGCACACTTATGATTTCCGCTTAGAGTTTTTTGGGATTGTGCTCTGATATTTTGTTATTTCATATGATTTGGTTTTGAGACATGATATTATGGGTTTATGTATTGACATGATCTTGGCAATGTTTTGATGAACCATTTTACAAATCACCAAATGAAAATTGAAATTTTTGGCCTCGAATTTTGGGATGTTACAGAATCGTATATGTCAAGAGGTCAGTGGGTGTCTTAAAGATCTTGAAGGGTTTCAAGAACTGATCAAGAGTAAACCAATTGTTTATTGCTAGCACACGACTTGAGGTTTATGACATGTCGTATTGACATATTCTTATTTTTGTGCCCATTCCAGTTGGTTGACTGTGCATGTGAGTTCTATGAGTTCTTAATTGTTTGCATAACAACTTGGAAGCAATGGTAGGCCCTTGTGTTGCCATGTGGCAAGAATTTAAGATTGAACAAGTTGAGTCCATATAAGTTTGGATTTGTCACTAACCTAATCTTGTGATTATGGTTGTGAAAAATTCACATGGATAGGAACACACACAACATAAAGTCTAAGAGCCATAAGGTTTCTCTCCAATTCATGAAAATGATTGTGAGGAAAGGCTTTCACTAAGTAGATTTTAAGGAGATAGCAATTGTGTTCTTTGCATTCTCAAATTCGATTATGATTACGACATCCCTCTTCATAGTTCAAATTGTGAGTAATGGAAGAGGTCTAAACATTTCAGACTTATGGTTGTAAGTTCTAAAACTATTTAGACATACATGTGAGTTATCTAAGGAAAGGTGTATGAATTTGAGAAGCCTAGATAAAGTCTTATCAAAGCATCTCGTAACAAAAATCTGAACTTTGGTAAGAAGGTAAATACGTATTGATTTCTAGAAGTCCAGCAGATTTCTGGTGACATGTCAAAGCTAGTGGGAGCATAGGTGTTATGCTAGTATGATAATAATGATTATGCTAGTGGGAGCATAATTTTTATGTTAAGTATTGCAAGTTAGTAATACTAATTATAGAAAACAAAAGTTTCAATTCGCAAAGTTGCAGGATTTTGAAATGTTGTTTAGCTATAATTAAGGGAGATGAATTCATACTTCATTTCGAATCTAAAAGCTTAGATTGAGATTTTATTCGAATTTAGTCATGGATATATATGAATGTTATGTTGAAAAGATTTGACATAAGGAAATTCTATATATTGAAATGTTATAGAGAGAGACTGGTATAGTATCACGTCTTTATGTAATACATTATGTATCTTATCCCATATGCTTCGAGTATAGGATCGATTGCATATGTTATAATATTATGTGTTATGAATTTTCCAAATGCCTAAGGCATTAAGAGGGAAAAAGGACCAGAACTGGATATGACTAAAATGGTTAAGCAATTGTGGAGGACAATCTGAGGTTTACCAAAGATTGGTTGCTTATGGACAGTTGGAAGTATATTGTAAATTTTGGAAAGGACCATATTGAAGTACTCTGAGAAGAGGTAACTCTTGTTCAGGAGTGATAGTCAAAATAGGAATATGGAAATATTTCCATAAGTGGAAGTTATCCTTTAAATCTGTGTAAGATTTGGGAAACTTAATGCAAGAAGGATGTTCAAATGAATGTACTTTGAATGTGAGACATTGTTTCCATGTAATTTCTCTCCATTGGAATACTTTGTAATGTCTGTTTCCAAGTCTCTATGACTTTGTGCATAGTCATAACAAGATGATCATTGCATACAAGTTTAAAATCTAACAAATTATAGAGAATGACAAGAATTTGGTATTCTTACATTTACGATAAGGATTTCGAATTGTGAAATGAGTGTCATTGAAATGCTTTTAATCGATCTATTTTACAAAGAAAGGATCATAGGCGAACATAGCGTGCATACTTGGAGCATGGCATAACTATTGTTTTAATTCAAGTATTAAGTTGATTAATCGAAACATTATACATAGAATAATGTGAAATCAATATGGTGATTAAATAAAAGGTGTTTTATTTATATTCATAAGTTCTGAGACCATATAGGATTCAATTATTCTTGTGTTTCACTTTGCATGTTTTGACTTGCCGAATAACTAGGTTATTCAAACTATCTACAGTCGATCATACTTTGGAAGTAGGTATTGAGGCAAGACTATCATGAATCTAACTGTAGATTGTCTAGGTGTTTATACATAAGCACAAGTTTCTTGCATTGTTCATGAGTACTCTTGTAATAAGATTTGAGTATTGGATTAAACCCACGAAAATCTGAATCACTTCATGGATTTTATCATGAGTGATTGTGAGATGATAATATCCTATATTCTTGAATCCAAGACATGTAAGTTGTAATTTACAAGTCGGTTGCACATTGACATATGTAAACGCACCAGTAATTTGGTGTTATAAAACATATTTTTGTGTATGATTTGATGAGTAAGTACAAGCAAGCATTTGAGTCGAAGTTTATCCATTCCTTTTACCCAAAGTAGGATAAAAGTGATATTTGTGGGCCCCTCGATGATTTAGTGATGACAAACCAAAGTGCTTGGCCAAGCCTGGACTGATTTGATTTGTTCAATTAGTCAGTTGTCATAAATCAGAAATTAGGAAACAATTGATGGACAGAAAGAATGATTATAATGCATGTCTCAGTCCATATGATATCTTGTAGAATGGAGGAACATATGATCCCTTATCTAATGGATGTGTCATTGACTAGGTCAGAGTTCGACAATGGCTTTTAAGAGCTATGATTGATAGTCGGGTTGTGGAGTCGTACTTGAAATAATAGTTATTAGACTTATCCAAGTGGGAGATTGTTGGCTTAGGTGTCTAAGCTCATAACTATAATTGGTATGTACTTGATCCGAGAGTAGCATGGTCAATTTCGGGTTGCATATCACCAGGATAATTTGAGGATGGATATTTGAGTAAGTGGTTTTTTATGATTTATTAATATAGTATAAGTTCTAATATATTAATATGAAATAATATTATTTTATTAGTATTGATCAAGAATTAATTTGGAATTAATTTAGTGATCAAAAGAGACTAATTAAATTAATGGGGACTGATTATGTAAATCAATGATATATATATATATATATATATATATATATATATATATATATATATATATATATATATATATATATATATTTATATGGTTTAGGCTATTGATCCATGGTGAGCTAAGCTTATATAAGTTTCCATGAAGAGTTAGCCCACATGAAATATGGATCATAACCGAAAGTGTATGGATTAGGGTTTACCCATGACTCTTGGATTCCTACATATATATATATATATATATACACACAACCCCCATGGCTAAAATTTGATACAACAAGTGTTCTTGGAGTTCATAAACGATTTGTGTGCCTAGTAATCTCTCATTGAAGTCATCCAATTATTCAAGGGTGTGTTGTGAACCGTTTGAGGCATGACACTTGGGGTGCTAAGTCCTTTAAGGCCATAACTACAAGCTACAACAAAGAGGTGATTTTATAACTCAATTTTATGTTGATTATGTGAATTGTATGCTAGTGGTAGGCTTTATGCTTTGGAAACAAAATTGCATGTATAATTAGACAAAACATAGATCCAAAGCATTTAAGGTTGTATGTGCACCATAGGATGTTGTAGTATATAAAGCCCATCAGTGGTATCAAATCCTAGGATTGTTTTCTATTATATTTGATGCATGGCTTAATTTTCAAAGTTGAAAAAATCGATTTTCTGGCCTCTGACTGATGAACTCGCTTAGTCCACTAGCTGACTCACCGAGTCCACTCCGTATAAGGTCAACTCAGCGAGTCATGTTCACGTACTCGACGAGTTGATGCTTCTGATGGTAGATATTAAGGTTTTTTTGGCATGTTTTGGATTAGGATCATTACCACAAAATGTTTTAGTTCATAAAATTTGATTTTGTTGATATGGTAATGATCATGCTCATCCAATTAAAAGATAATTGTCAAAATTTCAAGATTTGTATTAGATTTAGGCTAACTTCTTGTATGAATTATCTTATGTTATGAGTTTAACATGAACATAGATAAATTATTTGATTATTTTGTTAATTAAAATATTTGATCTTAAATGTTTTAAAGTCCTCCATAACTTGTCCTCAAGTTATGGAACATGAAATTTTTTTTCATAAAAACCACATTTTCCGCAACTCAAGATTTTGGAACATGAAAGGGAAGGGCCCGGCTTGATCGCAACGCATACACCCATATTTTCCGCAACTCGAGATTTTGGGATTGTACTCTAATAACTGTTTTAATGTGAAACACCTTTAAGTGTTTTAGTAAATGATAAATGAATGTTTTGGTTATTTTAAAAAAAAAAAGGAAACTTTTACTCTCATATATTGGAATGTTACATTCTTGGCCTACTTTGAGGAAATATTAAAATCATTTACATTTTGGGCATAACGGTGTCAATCCATTACATATTTATATATGACTATGAAGTTTATTATTTTCAATCCAATTAAAGTTTGGTTTTGAAAAGACCAATTTTGACTTTAAAATTTAATTGGATTGACACTCATAAACTTTAAGGAACATTCTTAAAGAATGTTGGTTTCCATAACCTCTTGATCGAATGCATTGCTCGCAACCACTTATTGTCTACTAAGGAGAATTTATTCAACATGGATGACCAACCAATTTCAAAATGTTTTTCGTCAAGTTTAGAATTCCATATCAACCCATTGAATTTTTTCTTGAAGTTCGGATTATTTGCAATATCCCAAGTAAGCTATACTAGCAAAATGAAAACGATATTAGGGTTATATATAAAACTATTATGTGGATAATACTATTATACTACACAAAGCAATGTTTATTATGTTAACACACATTTCATTGTTACCATATTCTTGGGTGGTAGAATATTGAAACAATCTTGGAAAGAATATGATGTTAAGAGAAAATATTGGGTCCATAATATTAATTTAATATCCTTTTAATTTGAATAACCACACATATGTACTCTCTTAAAAATAAAAAAATAAAAAATATAAACATGAACTACGATTATCTTTTTCGGAAGCTTAGATGTTATATGCCACATGCATAACCTATGATGTGACATTTGGAAAACTTCTTTGACTACAATTTTTATTGCATGATCTTAATTTGAAAGAATGATTGTGAGTGGTTTGCCAAATGTTTTCAAGAAACATTTCAATAATCAAGTATATGATTCTTTTTTTTTTCATTGCTTAATACTCCAACACCAAATGTGACACATTTTTTATGATTAGTAAATGGAACGAAAACCATGTCATACCTACATATTTAAATTTCGATATAAAGATAAAGCATGAATAATTCTATAAAAACTTAGAAAAAAATAACAAATTTCATAAAAAAATATCTATTTGTATTAAAGGCAGCATTAAAAGAAACAACATCCCCAAAAGTGTTGTAGTGATACTTGGCAGTTTCTCCAGCCTAAAACCTTGCATCAAGAACTCCATCAATATCTCTATATTTAAACGTAAAATTTGGAACATTAACCATCCTTTCTTCAATCTTATTGATTACACAATGAGCATCCCTATTACCAACAAAAAATATGAGATTCCTCTGAAAATTCTTATAATCGATAACAAATCCTCCCATAGTTGAATATCTAACTTGAATATAACTCATTATCCGATGAGCCATTGCTACTCCTATATTTTTCTTCGATAGATTGTATATGAAACTTTCTTGAGAAGGATCAAGTTTCCTACTTTTTCTTGACAAATACATGTTTTCCTTATTGATTAATTGTGGTTATCAATCTCTCTAAACTCATGCACCATGTATTTTAATGTACCAGGAATAATCTTGAATACAATGCGAGCATTGCATTCAGTCCTATGTAAATCTGTCCGCTTCTTTCTTTTCTGCTTTTGTATATCCAAAGTATCAACTTGAGAAGTGTTAGACTTTCCCTGTCTATTACAAATTCGGTCGTTTTGTAACAATACCATAAAATCCCTCTTTATTTTGCCTTGTCTAACATCAAATCCCGCTTCATATGCATATTTTCGATACATTTTAACAACCTCACTATGGGATTTAAATTCAACACCCTTTTTTGGCATAATCTCTTCATGTATGCGTTCTTCAGGTGTAAACCAATAATCCGCTTCTTCTGTATGAAACATATGAAAATAAATTTATTAAGTTTTGAGAACAATAATACAAAAATAATAGTACACAACATAGATTTTTTCTATAAATGTAATCCATTCTTTCCTGAAGCAAAAAGAGAATTTGAATTAATAATATCATCGTTATTCTTTACATAATTTGATGATTATAAATATTCTTTGTAGAATTACAAAACAATATTCAACTATTGGAAATCAATTCTTATAATAATTCTTTACAAATTGTAAAATCTTCTTCTTTAATTACTTTCAACATAATTACCTTCAGTCCATTTGCTAGTTTCACCAAGCTGAAATCTGTTATGCTCTTCATTAATATCCTCCAAAATAATTACATCATCTTCCCATCCTTCGTAATTACTTGACTTTGGACTATTTCCATTACTCATAAGTTCTTCATCATCTAATATATGATCTTTATTCTCATTTACTACATTATCATAGTGAACAGATGAAAATACAGTAACACAAAAGCAGATATTCATAATAAAATTATCAAAATCATGAATACAAACAAAAACATTCGTAAAACAAAGTTTATTAATCTTAACATTTTATTATTCATACGGAGCTTATTTTACTAGTTCAACATAATTGAACTACTAACTTCAATAACTTATTAGTGGTTCTTATATGGACAATTTCTGGAATCATAATCCATATAACAATTAAAAATCTTACACATTCTCTTTTTTCTAGTATAATCAAAGTAAATCTCTTTGTCTCTAAAGGGACAACTTCTGGAATCATGATATGATAATGCTTACAATTCTTAAAACGTTCTATCTTTCCTTGTACGATCAATGTAAAGCCCTTTGCCTTTATCCTTGCAAAAAACAGATTCTTCATTTTCATTAACATCATTCTCGATAGTCACATCCTTCAAAGAATCATCAACCACATTCGTACTCAAATCCTGTGTTTGTTACTGTCAAAACAAACAAAAGAAATTCATTATAAAACCTACATTTGAATATAAATCCTTTTACATTGTTACATCGAAATTATTAATTTTTAAAGACTATTAATAAAAATATTGAAAATAATATATAGCTTATTACCTTATTATTATTGGAATCGCTTGATAACAAATCGACAACTGATTGAATAAGGCATTCTGAATTCTTAGAACGATCAGTTGAACTATCAAAACCTTTTGTCACTCTATTTTTTGCACTTCAAAATTCGTTGAAATTGACCGCCTATTGCTTCGATTACTATATTTTGACTATTTGGAAATTTATATTTGATTTCCGATCCTTGTTACAATGAAGATTCGATTGATTATCCTAAGGATCTACATATTCAACAACCGATCGTATCTTCATATGTTAGAAGAAGTCAAAAGTCAATGAATGATTAATTTTGTTTCCATGAATATAGATGTTTTTTTTTCGGAATTAGATTGTACATTATATCGAAAAGACTAAACAACCCTTTATTCATTAAATTTAAATAAAAAAAATTTGTAAATTGATTGGTCGAGAATGGGTTTTACAATTAGACAACATATGTATGTTTACATATGAACCTAACTCTCTCTCTCTCTCTCTATATATATATATATATATATATATATATATATATATATATATATATATATATATATATATATATATATATATATTAAGGAGGAAATAATCCAGATGGATAATGAAATCCATGAAACTATCCCAACCCATGTTAATCTCAAAATCTAGCTTACAACAATCGTGAGATGTGAAGCACTCCTGACAGAAATCAAAATTTTGTACTCACATCCAACAACAAAATAATTATGGTCGGGTGCGAAGAACGCACGACAGACAAAATTTCCGAGACGTCCTTACAGGCACTATGGGCCATCTAATCAGGGCCACATGAGGGGTTGCAAGTCTCTACTCGTTAATATGAGGATTATCTAGAAATATACTCACAAACAATCCGAGGGCGATAACAACTTCCTATTTAGGTACCCGGGACCACAAAGTCACACCTATCGTAAAATGATATGCATGTATGCAACAAGTAGGAAGCCAAAAATCTCTTTTCTCAAAATAAGATTTTTTTACTTTATATCAATCAAAAGCATTTATGAAAATAATAATTTCGTGAATGCACAAATAATCCTCATACGGACAACTAGCAGTCAAGTATATGTCAAATAGTTTCAAAACACAAAACCAATAATATGGGATGCATGCTCCCTTTAGTATTATACCCATAATACTAAAGGGTAAATTTAACACCCACAAATAAATCAATTTCTCAAAACATGTCCTTAATTCAAATGGACGTCCGTGAATAATAAACTATAATAATGAGAAAACGAAACATATATTTTCAAATAATATACATATGTATAACATAGCAAAAAAGGGAAAATATAAATATTATACTCATTTTGGTGACACGTATTACAAGGTAAGTGTGATTAGCAAGATCTTCTAATCTTGAGCTGACACTTCCAGATCTAAAACTTCCCAAATCAGTCACCTAGTATCATTACAAGGTGTCAAATGACTAAAATACCCTTATATAGGTCAACTCAATAGTTTAAGCTCAAAATATTCCAAGATGTCCTAATGTGGATTTTTAAAGCAAAAGGGAACATAAGGAATGAACCAGACTCAGGACGCAAGCACCAAACAAAATTAAAAACAAGGCATGACTGTAACCGCGTCGCGACCAACTATGGTCTATGCCATAGAAACTTGAACAGTTGCAGAATGCCGACTTTTGTTTCTCATTTAGCCATCCTACTTTAAATAAAACTCCAACACAATTCAAATAAATCGAGGACATCAAACATAGTTTATAACACTTCAAAATAATATAACAATGATCGCCAATTGCTTTATATCCTTGAAATAACCTGTCACACCCCAAAACCAAGAACGGCGGAAACGTTCTGGGGCGGAGGACGTCATGTATAGTATCACAACACAGTAAATGTAAATAAGCAAACAACATCATCCATTGCATTAAATATATAATTTTAATACAAGTGTGTTCTGTATAGTTATAGACACCAAAAATAATGTATAACAAAATAATATGAGATGAGTCTTGAATGCACTCCATCTTCTCAAAAGCTGGCCTTGGTACCTGTCTACTGATGACCTGAGAATACAAGTTGTTTTGAAAGAGTTTATCAGCATTAAGCTGGTGAGTTCATAAGTATTTTAGTGTCAATGTTTCTTGTAAAAACGTTCGAACCTGTCTCAATGTAAAAGTTTGTAAGAATGTAAGCAAATGTTCGAAAGTGTTTGTAAAAGTTTGAATCCCTCAGAAAATCCTATATTTTCTATAAAAGTAACTTTCTACCAAGGCTAAACTGTTTTGTGAACCTGTCTGTTGTAAAAGCATGTAATTACCCAAGTATAACTATCATTTGATAAAAATATAGTTTGTACATTAATGCTTAAGTGAGGTTATCACTAAAATCTGTAATGGGTAAATCATTGTAGTACTGTAGCTTTGTATCTTAAGGCTATTGCTGTACTAATTATTACTACTACCTTAAACCGGATTTATATTAAGGTATATTGTGATAAACTGCACCATGCTATCGACTGGTAACAACGACATAATGAACGGTCGTAATAAAAGAAATTACGTTGGCACCCGCAGACCTGCAGGTCCGGCTGTAGCTAGCAGCAAGGTGTAGGATAGTCAATCCAGTATAGATCTATACGCAAACTCACGCTCTCCCTCCAGGAGAATTCTGGCTACAACTCGGGCCATGGCACTTAAGGCATGCCCGATACAGTGGATCACAATTGTTAAGTATTCATGTATATGTAATGTTTCTCGTTCTAGTGTTTCTGTATATGTTCATGTTTCTCGTATATCCGTATATGTATTGTTTCTAGTATATCTGTATATGTATTGTTTCTAGTATATATGTATATGTATTGTTTCTAGTATATCTGTATACGTATTGTTTCTAGTATATCTGTATATGTATTGTTTCTAGTATATCTGTATATGTATTGTTTCTAGTATATCTATATATGTATTGTCCTGCGTTACCCCGATGGTAACCAGCTAATGATGTACTGATGATTATGAATATGGAAGTACTTTTATGTCTATACATGTATATATGATATATAAGTAATATGGAAATGACCTTCGGATGGTCACCCGAAATCCCACCAGACCACATCCAAATCGAGGAAAAGGAAATAGGGCGGATGGCATTCCTAAGCCTTTTGAACATTATTTATATATCTATACATATATGGACATGCAATTGTATATATAAAGCATAAATAAGTATTCATAAAACATTTTGAAGCATAAATATAATTTCAAGAGAAGATTGACTTGATGTCGATCTATAAATCATTTTGAAAGCATAAGTTGATAAAACTGTTTAAGTATAAGAAGCATTTGATTGAATCACAGTCTATAAGTAAGTTTGGATAGTAAAACAGTTTGTAAAACATTTCAATAGTAAAGCAGTTGAAAAACAATTTGAACAGTGGTGAAAATCGTTGTTTTCCTAGTTATTAATCACATGTGATTAAACACAATCACATGTGATTGAAGCAATAACTTATAAGTATTTGACTTGTATTCCCCCCCCCCCCCCCCATAAAGTGTTATAAAACATTTAAAATCATTTCAAAGGTTGATTCAAGGGGTATGAACTCACTTGTGGTGAGTCGTTTGAATTGCAGTGTCGGCTACCGTGCTAGGTGGCAAACGGAGACTGGTTTACACGCACGAGCCTAGTTATCATATAATAAGCATGTATATAACTAATTAGACATATAATAACTTAAATAAATAAGTTAAGACACTTAGAAAACATTTAAACACTTTTATGAGTGTTTAAGGTTCAAATGGTTGCATCTAAGTTGCTACGGGACAAGGCAAAAGGGTTTGAAACATCAAAGGGCCTTGTATAGGAGTTCACCATCCAACAAACCCCACACCTTGGAGTTTACGGCCGTAAACTCATAGGTTTATGGCCGTGAACTCCTTAAATGGTGTTTTTGGGTGTTTTGTGGTGTTATCTTGACCCTAGAACACTCCTAGCTTTATTGGAATAACACATGAAGTAGTTTAAGGCTTTAGAACACTCCATATGGGAGTTTACGGCCTAAGGTCCTTCACCTTAGAGTATACGGCCGTAAACTCTAGGAATTTAATTGATTTGAGGCACTTAAACATCAAGGATGGCTTCCATGAATTTATCTAAGGCTAATGGGGACAAGGGGCACACTTTGGTGCCTTTACTTGTGATTTTGATGAGCTTTTGGTGTTCTAAACAAGCACAAGTACTAGTAGTTAAAGTCCTTAAGCATTTGGGGAAGATTTGGGGCACTTTAAGCCCTTGAAAAGGGGTTTACGGCCCAAGGGAGTTCCTTGGCCGTAAACTCCAAGAACTTGTGCTTCTTGGATGATTTCTAGGCTACAAAGATCATACACTAAGTCCTTTACAAGTCCTCTAACATCGGAATGGGTCTAGAAAGCATTAAAGTTCCATTTTGGAGTTTACTCCCCAAGAACGTTCTTGGGCGGTAAACTCCCGGATCTTGTAATCTAAACATGTTATTGTTGTTAATAAGCATTAAACAAGTATTGAAACACATTTAGCAAAGTAGACTCACAATATGGGATGAAAACCCGAAGATCCGTCAGAGAGAATATGGCTTTTCTCTATTTGGAATTGTGAATAATGAATTAATTTAATTCAGAAAACTATTTATAGTCCTGGAATATTTTGACAGAAAATATTTTTATTCCTGACGTTGGACTGTAACAGTATGAAACTTGAAATTCCCAAGTTTCACAAAACCAGGAGTATCCACTCTCCTGATATCATCTAAAACATGAACCCTAATGTACACAAACTTGCTCGAAAAAGCTTGAAAATCACAGAAACTGAACTAGCTTCTATTGAATAGATGAGGTTCATACAATTGGAAATTTCTGGTTGTCACATCATCCCCCTGTTAGAGGGAATTTCGTCCCGAAATTAAAATTTAAGCAAATAAAAGTTACAAACAATTAAGCGAAAAGATGAGGGTATTTCAACTTCATCTGATCCTCGCGTTCCCAAGTGAATTCCGGTCCTCGCTTGGCGTTCCAGCGAACCTTCACGATAGGGATACGGCTTTGCTTCGTCTGCTTGACCTCACGGTCCATGATCTCTACAGGTTCTTCCACAAAGTTGAGGCTCTCGTTGATCTCGATCTCGTCGAGTGGGATTACGAGAGTCTCGTCGGACAGACACTTTTTCAAGTTAGATACGTGGAATGTAGAATGTACGTTACGAAGTGTGTCGGGTAGATCAAGTTTGTAAGCTATGGGGCCGACTCTGGTAAGAATCTCGAAAGGCCCTATGTACCTCGGATTAAGCTTCCCACGCTTGCCGAAGCGTATCAAGCCTTTCCAGGGTGAGACTTTGAGAAGGACTCGGTCTCCCACCTGAAACTCCAAAGGTTTTCTTCGTTTGTCGGCGTAGCTCTTCTGTCGGTCTCTAGAGGCTTTCAATCGTTCACGGATTTGAACGATCTTCTCTGTCGTTTCCCGAATGATTTCAGGACCAATGAGAGTACTTTCGGAAGCTTGCCCTCTTGCTAATTGGGTATCACCAACCTCAGCCCAGCACAGAGGGGATCTGCACTTGCGGCCGTAGAGAGCTTCGAATGGAGCAGCCTTGATGCTCGTGTGATAACTGTTATTATAGGAAAATTCGACAAGGGGTAAATGAGTATCCCATGCCTTCCCAAAATCAATCACACAGGCTCGCAACATGTCTTCCAATGTTTGAATGGTTCTCTCACTCTGTCTGTCGGTTTGTGGATGGTAGGCTGTGCTCATGTCCAGCCTTGTTCCTAGGGAACGTTGTAGGGATTTCCGAAATCTTAAAGTGAAGCTACTATCTCTATCGGAGATAATGGAATTAGGTACACCATGCAACCGTACAATTTCCCTAATGTATGTTCTTGTAAGTTTCTCCATCTTGTCGGTTTCTTTGATAGGTAGGAAGTGTGCAGACTTGGTCAATCTATCAACGATGACCCATATGGTGTCAAGTCCACCCATTGTCTTGGGCAACTTGGTTATGAAATCCATAGTGATCCGCTCCCACTTCCACTCTGGGATCTCTTGTGACATCCCCAAAATCTCGGCCAGAAAAGACCGATTTTCATTTATGCTTTTAAATATTTTCAGAGTAAATCCTTTTGATTTGAAAGAGTTGCGGAATTTGTTCCCAAAAACAAAACATGATAAAACATTGTTTACCGAAGCATTTCATAAAAGAAATGTATTTTCATTATAATCAAAACTCGGGGTGTCATGTTCCGATACAGACCAATAAGCATAAACGAATACATTACAAGTCATATAACAAATATAAACATATGCAGACTTGTAAACAAAACAACTTGATGGTTCATCCATCTCATGCCCTTCCGCCACTACCTGTAATACAATTTAAAACTGAGTGGGTCAGGCTTGGGAGCCTGGTGAGCATATAGGGTTTTCAACCCACAATAAATATCATATTTAATTTTCACCAACCAACAATAACCCAATTACCCATTCCCGTTATTCTCACTTTAATGTCCCTAAAACAACTAACATAAGGGACCTAGTCTAAGAATATTTCATCGGGGCGACAACACATGCTTCGGGGGTACCTCAGCAATATAAGTCAAATAAGGCAACCATGAGGGGGATGGAGTACAGCGAATGAACACCCAAGTTCATTAACACCTACAGGTGGCGAACCTGCTAATGTTTCCACAAGACTGTCTAGAATAGCCAGTGGTCGTCATCTAAACTCCGCTAGATGACTCAATCAAACAACAACGAGGCCTCTCATCTGTTTATTACACACCAACTGTCTACCCATGTTCTACCCAACATATTAGTAGATAAAAATATACATTTGTATACATAGTTTAAAGAAAACCTGTATAGCATGCTTTAATCAACACATATATCACATAACAGATGAGGCACACACACACATAACACATATCTCATAAAGAAATAAGCAGATCTATAAGATAGAAGAGAGTGAATACACATTCACACATAACACAACCAAATATATACACATAGCACGTATTTTTATATAAAATACTTCGTATTATTGTATTAGAAGAAATAACTACACACTCACTTGATCAGAAGATGATCGGACAGCACTACGGCTTATAGAAGTAGTAATCCACAGCAGATCTGGAAGATCTTCACAAAAATCAAACTTCTCGCGGGCAGAGCTTCGACTCGGGAACCGCACTTTTCGGGATCTTCGGGATCTCGGGACTTGCCTCGGGGCTAGAGTATGATACCGGGGCTTCGGGGTAGCTTCGGGGGTTTTTGCACAGAGCTTCGACACGAAAACGAGAGAGAATTGGCAAAAATACCCGGAACCCTCGCATCCTATTTATAGGAGGCTGGAGCCTCGGAGTACGCGGGGCGTACTGCGTTACGCGGGGCGTACTGCCCAAAACGTCATTGCTTACGTATCCGAAGTGCTCGAGTGCGAGTGTCGACATCCCTCGGAGTACGCTGGGCGTACTCGAGTACGCGGGGCGTACCTCGGATCAGATCGGTGACTCCTTCGGATAATGCTTCCGAATTTTGAATTAAAAATAAATACAAAATGATTAATAAACTTCGGAAATTCATAACTTCTTCATACGAACTCCGTTTTCGACGTTCTTTATATCCACGCGAAGGTGAGACCACACTCTACGACTTTCGTTTAGACTCTGTCGGCTAATTTTGACTTTATTTTTATTAATTATTTTTAATAGGCCGGGACAGAAACTTTTGTTATAAATTCATAACTTCCTCGTTTGACGTCCGTTCTCGCCTAACTTTTTATCGTTTCAATACCAACAATGAGATCTTCGATTCTCATTTAGATTGCTTCGGCTAACAACCGCTCGATCTCAAATCGAGTAAAACAGGTTGTATATCGCTGAGCCGGAACTTCGATAAATCATAACTTCCTCATACGAAGTCAGATTTGGGCGTTCTATATATATTCGGAAACCTCGTTTCAACTACTACAACATTAACTAAATATATTAAGTTTATTTTACACTTAAATTTTGACGCTTATTTTTATTCTTAATTAATCAAACCACATAATTAAGCAATTAAGCACAAAACACATAATACTCAAATAATACACTTTTATTATTTCAAAACGGGTTACAAAGGCCAACCTAGACTATTACATTGCTACAAAAGGCAAGCCCGGAAACACAGGCGTTACAATTCTCTCCACCTTAGAATGATTCTGTCCCCGGAATCACACATCAACAAACAAATGCGGATAGCGACTCAACATGTCACTCTCCGTCTCCCAGGTGAGATTCGGCCCATTCGTGTGTTTCCATCGGACAAGCACTAACCCAACCATTTTGCGTCGCAACTTCTTAGTCTTTCGGTCAACAATTGCCTCTGGTTCTTCAATCAACCTTTTGTTCTCATCAATTCTCAATTCAGAAATTGGAATTATATCGGGAACTTCTCCCGTGAACTTCCTCAAATAACACACATGAAAGGTGTTGTGAATTCCATTCAGTTCTTCGGGTAATTCGAGCTTGTAAGCTTGATTCCCAATCCTCTGAAGGACTTTAAACGGTCCAATAAACCTTGGACTCAACTTTCCCCTTTTACCAAATCTTATAAGTCCCTTCCACGGCAAGACTTTAAGCAAAACCGAATCTCCAATCTCAAAAGTCATTGGTCTTCGCTTCTTGTCAGCATAGCTCTTTTGACGATCTTGAGCTGCTAACATTCTTTCCCTAATTATTTTCAACTTTTCAGCAGTTTGATGAACCATCTCCGGTCCCATAAACTGCTTTTCCCCAGCCTCAAGCCAACAAGACGGCGTACGACACTTCTGTCCATACAAAGCTTGATAAGGTGCCATCTTAATGCTCGAGTGAAAACTATTATTATAGGAAAATTCTACCAACGGTAAATGTTCATCCCAATTACCTAGGAATTCCAAGGTACATGCTCTCAGCATATCTTCAAGTGTTTGTATTGTTCTTTCACTCTGACCATCAGTCTGCGGATGGTAAGCTGTGCTTAAACATAACTTGGTACCCATTTCCTCTTGTAGACTTTTCCAAAACCTTGAGGTGAAACGGCTATCACGATCCGATACAATCGTTAACGGAACACCGTGAAGCCTCACAATTTCCTTCACGTAAGAATTCGCAAGCTTCTCCATAGACCATTTCTCCCTGGCCGCTATGAAATGCGCACTCTTAGTGAATCGATCAACGACCACCCAAATCATGTCGTGACCATTCTTTGTTTTGGGCAGTTTAGTGACAAAATCCATAGCAATGTCTTCCCACTTACCCATAGGCACAGGCAAAGGTTCTAAACTCCCGTAAGGTTTCTGATGTTGTGTCTTGACTCTCGCACAAGTCACACACTCGGCCACATACTTTGCAACATCAAGCTTCATCGTCGGCCACCAGTAGTAGGGTTTCAGGTCCCTATACATTTTAGTGCTACCCGGATGAATCGAGTACATGGTCTTGTGAGCTTCTTCCATCAGAAGATCCCTAATTCCTCCTGACTTAGGTACCCAAATACGATCTTGGAATACCTTCAGTCCATGACCGTTAGTACCAAACACCAACGTTTTACCCAAACGTTCCTCCTTTCGGTCATTTTTCTCAGAAGCTTCCTCTTGAGCTTTCTTTATACTTTCCACAATGGTCGAGACAACTTCAATTTTCAACGCTCTTGGCCTCTTCCTTTCAAGATTGACCTTCCGACTGAGAGCATCAGCAACAACATTAGCTTTACCGGGGTGGTAAAGTATCTCGCAGTCGTAGTCTTTAAGTAATTCTAGCCAGCGTCGTTGCCTCATATTCAATTCTTTCTGATTAAAGAGGTATTGGAGACTCTTATGATCAGTGAAAAGTTTGCACTTCGTGCCATAGAGGTAATGCCTCCATATTTTCAGAGCGAAAACTACCGCTGCCAACTCCAAATCATGAGTCGGGTAATTCTTTTCATGCTCTTTCAACTGTCGAGACGCATATGCTATCACCTTTTCTCTTTGGGTCAAAACACAACCCAATCCAACACCAGACGCGTCGCTATAAACAGCGAAGTCTTCAACTCCATCGGGTAGAGAAAGTATCGGTGCCTCGCATAGCTTCTTCTTTAACTTCTCGAATGCTTCTTTATGCTTCTCACTCCAAGCATAAGTAGCTCCTTTGTGGGTCAAAGCTGTCAATGGAGTAGCAATCGAAGAAAAGCCTTGGATAAACCTGCGGTAATATCCGGCTAATCCTAAAAAGCTTCGAATCTCCGTGGGACTTTTCGGTTGTTCCCACTTCGTCACAGCTTCGATCTTCGCTGGATCAACCATTATCCCTTCTTGGTTGACCACGTGACCCAAGAATTGGACCTCACGAATCCAAAAATCACATTTGGAGAACTTTGCATAAAGCTTCTCCTTCTTCAAAACTTCTAACACTTCTCACAAGTGCCTGCCATGCTCCTCCTGGCTTTTCGAGTAGATCAGAATGTCGTCTATGAACACTATCACAAATTTATCAAGGAACGGGTTACAAACCCTATTCATCAAATCCATGAACGCTGCTGGAGCATTGGTTAGTCCAAACGACATAACCAAGAACTCGTAGTGTCCATATCTAGTTCTGAATGCAGTCTTCTCGATATCTTGCTCTCTTACTTTCAGCTGATGATATCCTGACCTAAGATCGATCTTCGAGAAATAGCTCGAACCTTGCAATTGATCAAACAGGTCATCAATCCTCGGCAATGGATACTTGTTCTTCACCGTTGCCTTATTCAGCTCTCGGTAGTCTATACACATTCTCATACTTCCGTCTTTCTTCTTTACAAATAACACCGGAGCTCCCCAGGGCGATGAACTAGGTCTAATGAAACCTTTGTCCAACAACTCCTGAAGTTGCATCATTAACTCCTTCATCTCCGTCGGTGCTAATCGATAAGGTGCTTTTGCAATTGGCGTGGTTCCTGGTAACAAGTCTATTCTGAACTCCACTTGTCTATCAGGTGGTAATCCAGGAAGATCCTCGGGGAACACTTCCGGAAAATCACACACCACTGGAATGCTCTGCATCACCTTCTTTTCTTTCTTAGCATCAATCACAAATGCTAAATATGATGTACATCCCTTGGTCAAACACTTTCTGGCTTTCATTAGAGAAATGATTCCAGAATTCACTCTGCGTTTGTCCCCATACACCATAAACGAATCTTTTCCAGGCGGGTTTACTTTAACTATCTTCTTCTTGCACAAAATCTCGGCATCATTGGCGCTAAGCCAATCCATTCCCAACACGATGTCGAAACCATTAAGTTCGATAGGCAATAACGCCTCGTGAAACTTATTCCCATTCAGATCAATTAAGATGCTTTTCATACGATGACTAACAGGTACAAACTTGCCACTAGCTACTTCGACTAATAAAGCATCATCTAGTCTATCAATAGGCAAAGCTAGCTTTCTACCAAACTCATGCGAAATAAAGGAGTAGTTGGCTCCAGAATCAAACAATATATGAGCAGGTAATTCGTTTACGAGAAAGGTACCTGAAGCGACATCAGCTTCATCTTTCGCAGCCTCAAGTGTCATCTGGAAGGCTCTTGCCTTCGGCTTTGGTGGAATGTTGGGCCTAGCTGCCTCCTTCTTCTTCGGACAGTCTTTCAAAATATGCCCCTCTTCATTACACCCAAAACACATCCTTTTGCTGTTCGGACATTCATTGGCAAAATGTCCAACCTTTCCACACTTGTAGCAGGTCACATCCTCGCTACATTTCCCAAAGTGCTTTTTCTTACACTTATCACACCACTTCGCTTCGCCTCCTTTTCCTCCAAACTTTTTCGAATCAGATTTCGAAAATTTGCTTCTTTTACCGGAACCAGATGTTCCCTCAAACTTTCTTTTCTCACCAACCTCAACTTTGACGGTGGTTCTCCCCTTTATCATGTTCTCCACAGACTTGGCAGCCCAGATAGCTGCCTCTAGAGTAAGTGCCTGACATACCGGCACCTCGTACTCCCATGGAAGTCCCTTCGCATACCGATCCACCTTTGTCAGCTCGTCTGGAACGATACGCAAGGCAAACTCCATCTTATCGGTGAAGTTATTGGTGTACTCATCAACTGACATGCTACCTTTCATCAATGTCAAAAACTTATTCTCCAACTCCAACAGATTTTGAGCCGAGCAGAACTTGCGCTTGAACTGCACCAAGAACTCTGCCCATGACAATTGCAGTGGCTCGCTAGGGCTTAAGGTCTTCCCTAGAGTGTTCCACCAACGAACGGCTCCACCTCGGAATTGTCGCACGGCATAGATAGTCTGCAACTTGCCTCTACAGCCACATGTCATAAAGGCTAACTCCATTTCGGAGATCCAATCCATAACTCCAATCGGATCCTCCTTTCCATTGAAGGTCGATGGTTTACAAGTCAAAAAGTCCTTGTACTTGCATCCCATTCCATCATTCCTTCCTTCATGGTTATCTTGCCTAACTATCGGTGGGTTGGCTGGACCAACAGACCCACTGAAGTTTCCACCTTCCGAGTGCCCTTCATTCAGTTCAGGCTCTTCCACACGAATCGACAGTTCTTCACGATTTTGTTGAAGCAACCGTCTAGTTTCATCCATCTGACGATCCAACATCGTCTGAATCATCAATTGCACACCAGCCATGGTTATTGGCTCTGGTGCTGCTGCTACGACAGGTATTGGCTCAATCACTGGTGGTTGATTCCTGTTTTCGTCAGCATTTCCAACTCCACTTCTTGTTCTCACCATTTTGATCTACACCGAATAAGGTGAAATTAGATCCTCAATCATGATAGATATTCAAATCATCCTTATCACTCCGAAACGTTTACATGCTAGTTCTAATATCGTAGACGTACGCTTAGAATCCTACACACATAAGGTTTCTAGATCCGGTCGGCAACAGACCATAGATCCGAACAAATAATATCATATATGGCAACATATAACATTTAGCACATAAAGCATCTTAGGCAACTTTCCTAAAATAAACTAGTGCTCGTGTCTAAAACTTAACAGACACGCATCTCAAAACTTCACTTAGCATTCTAAGTTTAAGTCTAGAAATCCAACAAATTCCTAGTTCGCTTAAACTAATGCTCTGATACCAACTGTGACATCCCCAAAATCTCGGCCAGAAAAGACCGATTTTCATTTATGCTTTTAAATATTTTCAGAGTAAATCCTTTTGATTTGAAAGAGTTGCGGAATTTGTTCCCAAAAACAAAACATGATAAAACATTGTTTACCGAAGCATTTCATAAAAGAAATGTATTTTCATTATAATCAAAACTCGGGGTGTCATGTTCCGATACAGACCAATAAGCATAAACGAATACATTACAAGTCATATAACAAATATAAACATATGCAGACTTGTAAACAAAACAACTTGATGGTTCATCCATCTCATGCCCTTCCGCCACTACCTGTAATACAATTTAAAACTGAGTGGGTCAGGCTTGGGAGCCTGGTGAGCATATAGGGTTTTCAACCCACAATAAATATCATATTTAATTTTCACCAACCAACAATAACCCAATTACCCATTCCCGTTATTCTCACTTTAATGTCCCTAAAACAACTAACATAAGGGACCTAGTCTAAGAATATTTCATCGGGGCGACAACACATGCTTCGGGGGTACCTCAGCAATATAAGTCAAATAAGGCAACCATGAGGGGGATGGAGTACAGCGAATGAACACCCAAGTTCATTAACACCTACAGGTGGCGAACCTGCTAATGTTTCCACAAGACTGTCTAGAATAGCCAGTGGTCGTCATCTAAACTCCGCTAGATGACTCAATCAAACAACAACGAGGCCTCTCATCTGTTTATTACACACCAACTGTCTACCCATGTTCTACCCAACATATTAGTAGATAAAAATATACATTTGTATACATAGTTTAAAGAAAACCTGTATAGCATGCTTTAATCAACACATATATCACATAACAGATGAGGCACACACACACATAACACATATCTCATAAAGAAATAAGCAGATCTATAAGATAGAAGAGAGTGAATACACATTCACACATAACACAACCAAATATATACACATAGCACGTATTTTTATATAAAATACTTCGTATTATTGTATTAGAAGAAATAACTACACACTCACTTGATCAGAAGATGATCGGACAGCACTACGGCTTATAGAAGTAGTAATCCACAGCAGATCTGGAAGATCTTCACAAAAATCAAACTTCTCGCGGGCAGAGCTTCGACTCGGGAACCGCACTTTTCGGGATCTTCGGGATCTCGGGACTTGCCTCGGGGCTAGAGTATGATACCGGGGCTTCGGGGTAGCTTCGGGGGTTTTTGCACAGAGCTTCGACACGAAAACGAGAGAGAATTGGCAAAAATACCCGGAACCCTCGCATCCTATTTATAGGAGGCTGGAGCCTCGGAGTACGCGGGGCGTACTGCCCAAAACGTCATTGCTTACGTATCCGAAGTGCTCGAGTGCGAGTGTCGACATCCCTCGGAGTACGCTGGGCGTACTCGAGTACGCGGGGCGTACCTCGGATCAGATCGGTGACTCCTTCGGATAATGCTTCCGAATTTTGAATTAAAAATAAATACAAAATGATTAATAAACTTCGGAAATTCATAACTTCTTCATACGAACTCCGTTTTCGACGTTCTTTATATCCACGCGAAGGTGAGACCACGCTCTACGACTTTCGTTTAGACTCTGTCGGCTAATTTTGACTTTATTTTTATTAATTATTTTTAATAGGCCGGGACAGAAACTTTTGTTATAAATTCATAACTTCCTCGTTTGACGTCCGTTCTCGCCTAACTTTTTATCGTTTCAATACCAACAATGAGATCTTCGATTCTCATTTAGATTGCTTCGGCTAACAACCGCTCGATCTCAAATCGAGTAAAACAGGTTGTATATCGCTGAGCCGGAACTTCGATAAATCATAACTTCCTCATACGAAGTCAGATTTGGGCGTTCTATATATATTCGGAAACCTCGTTTCAACTACTACAACATTAACTAAATATATTAAGTTTATTTTACACTTAAATTTTGACGCTTATTTTTATTCTTAATTAATCAAACCACATAATTAAGCAATTAAGCACAAAACACATAATACTCAAATAATACACTTTTATTATTTCAAAACGGGTTACAAAGGCCAACCTAGACTATTACATTGCTACAAAAGGCAAGCCCGGAAACACAGGCGTTACATCTCTGGTTGTTGTAGTAAACCAGAGGGCTTCTGGTACTCGACCTTAACCTTCACGCAAGTAAGGCATTTACTCACAAAGGTAGCAATCTCTGCTTTCATATTAGGCCACCAGTATAGCTTTTTCAGATCCAGATACATCTTATCTGAACCTGGGTGGACGGAATACCGAGTGTTGTGCGCCTCGGTCATGACCAAGTCTCGGAAACCACCGTGTTTCGGTGTCCAGATCCGGTTCATGAAATATAAAGCTCCGTCACCCTTGGCTTCGAAGTTCTTGTCTATTCCCCTAAGGGATTCACTCGACACATTTTCAGGTTTCATGGCCTCAAGCTGAGCCGCCTGAATTTGCTTAGTCAAGTGTGAATGGATGGTTATTGATAATGACTTGACCTTGTGACCAGAATATTCTTTCCGACTTAGGGCGTCTGCTACTACGTTGGCTTTACCCGGATGATAACGAATATCGCATTCGTAGTCACTGAGTAGCTCGACCCACCGTCGTTGTCTCATGTTTAGCTCCTTCTGATCGAAAATGTGTTGTAAACTCTTGTGGTCGGTAAAGATAGTGCTCTTCGTCCCATACAAGTAATGTCTCCAGATCTTCAGAGCAAACACTACTGCTCCTAGTTCAAGATCGTGGGTCGTGTAGTTAACCTCGTGTGTCTTCAACTGTCTCGAGGCGTAGGCGATGACCTTACCTCGCTGCATCAGAACACATCCGAGTCCTTGATTGGATGCATCGCAATAGACTACAAAGTCTTCTATTCCTTCCGGAAGGGATAATATTGGTGCGGTGCACAAGGCTCGTTTGAGCGTTTGGAACGCTCTTTCTTGCTTCTCTTCCCAGTCAAAGGCCACGCCTTTCTGGGTCAGGGTCGTAAGAGGCTTTGCTATTCGTGAGAAGTTCTGAATGAACCTGCGGTAGTAGCCAGCGAGACCTAGAAATTGACAAATTTCGGTAGGTGTCTTTGGTGCTGACCAGTTCTCAATGGCTTTTATTTTGGATGGGTCCACGTGGATTCCCTCTTCGCTTACCACGTGTCCTAAGAATTCGACTCTTCGGATCCAAAATTCACATTTCGAGAACTTCGCATAAAGCTTCTCCTTTCGTAATGTCTCTAGAACTTGTCGCAGATGATCACCATGCTCTTTCTTACTTCGGGAGTAGATCAGGATGTCGTCAATGAAAACGATGACGAACTGATCTAAGTAAGGCCAGCATACTCTATTCATCAGATCCATGAAGACTGCGGGCGCATTGGTCAATCCGAATGGCATCACCACGAATTCGTAGTGTCCGTAACGAGTTCGGAAGGCTGTCTTCGGCACATCCTCCTCGAGCACTCGTAACTGGTGATATCCGGATCTCAGATCAATCTTGGAAAAATAGTTCGCCCCTTGCAGTTGGTCGAATAGATCATCTATGCGTGGCAGAGGGTAACGATTTTTGATCGTCAACTTGTTGAGTTCTCTATAGTCAATACACATACGGAATGATCCGTCTTTCTTCTTAACGAACAAGACCGGTGCTCCCCAAGGTGAGAAACTTGGTCTTATAAAGCCCTTGCTGAGCAGTTCGTTAAGTTGACCAGAGAGTTCTTGCATCTCGGCTGGTGCTAAACGGTAGGGCGACTTGGCTACTGGGGTATCTCCTGGGACTAAGTCTATTCTGAACTCGACTTGTCATTGCGGAGGTAACCCGGGTAGTTCTTCTGGGAAAATGTCGGGAAAGTCGCTCACTACCGGGAGGTCCTTTAGTTCCTTCGTTTCTAGGTTCATGTCGACCACGTGAGCAAGGAATGCATGGTATTCTTTGCGCAAATATTTCTGTGCTTGAATACTAGATATAATGCGAAGACTCGCACCAGGTTTGTCGCCGTAGACTATAAGTGTTTCGTTAGACGGGAGGTTTAGACGGACTGCTTTCTCGTAGCACATGATGTCGGCGCGATGAAGACTTAACCAATCCATGCCGATAATAACGTCGGAACTTTTTATTGAAACCGGCATAAGGTCGATTGGGAATGAATGGTTATCTAAGGTTAGAAGACAACCTAAGTATATGCTATTAGTACTTTCAGTTTTCCCATTGGCCATTTCTACTGTGAATTGTTCATTAAGTGCGTGTGGTTGTTGCTTAAGCATGCTAGCAAATTTGTGGTTTACGAAGCTTCGCTCCGCTCCACTATCGAACAGAATGCATGCATAGGAGTTATCAAGAAGGAACATACCAGTCACCACTGTCGGGTCAGCGATTGCTTCCCCAGTATTCCTCGCCTTAGGGCAGTCCCTTTTAAAGTGGCCTGCTTCGCCACATCCATAGCAAGTTGGGCTCACGCCAGAGCCAGGAACGTGGGAGATCGGTTGTGCCGGGAACCTACAGAATCGGACGGTGTGTCCTTTCCTGTGGCAGTTAGTACACTGCATTTCACGGCAGGCGCCGTTGTGGTGGAAGTTGCATTTGTTGCACTTCGGCAAACTTCCAGAATACTGCTTCCCTGTGGCAGTAACAGCAGTAGGGGCTACCGCAGCATGTACTGCTACGATTTGTTGTTTCTTTGAAGCTCGTTGCTTCTTCTTCTCATCCCAGAATTTCCGCTTGTTGCCAGCGGGTTTAGAGGGTTCTGGGATAGCTAGGGTGGTTGTAGTTGCAGGGGTCTTGACTCCATGGTCAATAAGTCTTTGTGCCAATCGCTTGGCACTGTCGAAAGTAGCAGGGTTGGATGCTAAGACGTTCCCCTGGTACGGAGGCACTAGCCCCCATATATACCGCTCAATCTTTTTCCCCTCAGTGGGAACCATGTTGGGGCATAGGGCCACCAGTTCGCTAAAGCGGGCAGTGTAAGCGATCACGTTGGTGCCCTTCATTGTCAGATTCCAGAGTTCATGTTCCAACTTCTGGACTTCGCCCCTAGGGCAGTACTCCTCAGTCATGAGGTCCTTCATCGTTGCCCAGCCCATGTCGTTAGCCACGACGAGAGTTAGGGCTTTGACGTGGCCGTTCCACCACGTTATGGCTTTATCCTCGAAGGTGCACGCGGCATATTTCACTTTAAATGCAGCCGGGCACGAACATATTTCGAAGACTGATTCAGTCTTCTCGAACCATTGCGAGAGAGCAATGACTCCGCCGGTGCCATAGAAGGGCTTCGGCTTGCAGTTTGTGAAATCCTTGTAAGAGCACTCCCTGGAGCGCACTGGGATTTCAACTGGGATAGATTCAATAGGGGTTCCACCTCTGCTAGCATCCGATGAGTGATACTGAGCCATGGCAGTTGCCACTGCTGCAGCTACGGCAGCATTCAGGGCTGCAGTATCGATGACTGCAGGTGGTGGAGGCGGTGGAGGTACAGGATTATTCCTATTTCTGGGAGACTTGTGAGGAGGCATCCTTCAGCTATAAGTTTATAAAAAAAACAAGAAGGATGATAAGAATCAATTTGTAAGCAATGTGAGAGTGACCCATGGACTAATTACCCATAGCCCAACAGTTGAATGAGTGTTAGAAATCACAATAAGAAATATCAGTAGGAATACACAAGTGTACAAATTTTTCCCACAGATTAGGTAGATTTCAATAGTATGGGTATTACTGATGTAATAAGTTCAAGGAAAATCGACCTAACAGTAGGTGTTACATCATACCATAAGGACAATACTGACAGTCCTAGATTCCTAATTAGAGTACCGAAAGTTAGGAATATTTTACAGATAAGTGCCACTTAGTGCACATAAGATCAAGGCTATCCCTAAATCAAAAGACAGAGATGTACTAGACATCATCTAATGGCGATGGGAATTCCTCGGGCGATCCCTGAGGTCGGACACTTGGCGAAACACCTCTTGAAGGTGTCGGTCCTGAGCTCTCTGACGAGCTCAAAGTTCTAAGACTTCAGCACGGGAGGCAGCCAACTGTTGCTGCAGAGTTTCGTTGGTTCTCCGGGTCCGTTCCATGTCTTCTTCGAGACGGCGAATGCGGACTGTATTGACACCTGAATTGGCATCAATCTCCATGACCCGGTCGATGGCTGCTCGACCCTGCTCGACATTACGAGTTATTCTGCGGATGATTACCGGCAGAGCTCTATCAGCAGAGCCACCATCGCTAACATTGTAAAAGGTTCGGTCCCCAAAGTATGGCAAGGGCGGACCCTGCTCATCACTCCAGCGATTCAAGGCGTTTGCCCACATGGGAGTAGGGCCTGGAAACGCTCGCCGAGGGTTGTTGTTCGGGGCTTGACCTACTAGCGGTAGGTTGTTGACTTCAGGCTCGGAGTCGGATCCATCCGAAAAGCCTTCTGCGAGGTGATCATCCAAAGGGATTGGATGCTCATCTTCAAGCTCTTCATCTATCCATCCGGCATTGCCGTCATTGGGAAAGTACGGGTCGCCATGATGGAATCCAGCCATTTAGATCTACGCGAGAAGAGAGGTATAAGAATATAGTATACGTGTAACTAATAGCACAAAATACTCCTATAGTATTTTAAGTTTAAGTTCTACTGATCTTCTTGTGGTATTGTTGGTAAGTTTTTAGTCTTTCTAACATATCACAACCATTCTAGGGCATATGCTAATCACTCCTAGGACCAACATAGTTGATCAGGCTATGCCATTCCAAGGACTGACCATACATCCCCGAGCTCACTTGTGATATTCAACAATCGTAATACTTTTGTTCTTGTCATTGTGACACTGATTTTAGTATGAATGTAGACTAGTATACTTAATTAAATATTTTATTATTTAAAGTATAGACTCTTGATCAGAGTGTTTTAGTCCCTTTTGGGTTTATAGCTTAGTATATCTTTTATGGGTTGATATACTTGATTCACTATAAACAATGCTCTGATACCAATCTGTCACACCCCAAAACCAAGAACGGCAGAAACGTTCTGGGGCGGAGGACGTCATGTATAGTATCACAACACAGTAAATGTAAATAAGCAAACAACATCATCCATTGCATTAAATATATAATTTTAATACAAGTGTGTTCTGTACAGTTATAGACACCAAAAATAATGTATAACAAAATAATATGAGATGAGTCTTGAATGCACTCCATCTTCTCAAAAGCTGGCCTTGGTACCTGTCTACTGATGACCTGAGAATACAAGTTGTTTTGAAAGAGTTTATCAGCATTAAGCTGGTGAGTTCATAAGTATTTTAGTGTCAATGTTTCTTGTAAAAACGTTCGAACCTGTCTCAATGTAAAAGTTTGTAAGAATGTAAGCAAATGTTCGAAAGTGTTTGTAAAAGTTTGAATCCCTCAGAAAATCCTATATTTTCTATAAAAGTAACTTTCTACCAAGGCTAAACTGTTTTGTGAACCTGTCTGTTGTAAAAGCATGTAATTACCCAAGTATAACTATCATTTGATAAAAATATAGTTTGTACATTAATGCTTAAGTGAGGTTATCACTAAAATCTGTAATGGGTAAATCATTGTAGTACTGTAGCTTTGTATCTTAAGGCTATTGCTGTACTAATTATTACTACTACCTTAAACCGGATTTATATTAAGGTATATTGTGATAAACTGCACCATGCTATCGACTGGTAACAACGACATAATGAACGGTCGTAATAAAAGAAATTACGTTGGCACCCGCAGACCTGCAGGTCCGGCTGTAGCTAGCAGCAAGGTGTAGGATAGTCAATCCAGTATAGATCTATACGCAAACTCACGCTCTCCCTCCAGGAGAATTCTGGCTACAACTCGGGCCATGGCACTTAAGGCATGCCCGATACACTGGATCACAATTGTTAAGTATTCATGTATATGTAATGTTTCTCGTTCTAGTGTTTCTGTATATGTTCATGTTTCTCGTATATCTGTATATGTATTGTTTCTAGTATATCTGTATATGTATTATTTCTAGTATATCTGTATATGTATTGTTTCTAGTATATCTGTATATGTATTGTTTCTAGTATATCTGTATATGTATTGTTTCTAGTATATCTGTATATGTATTGTCCTGCGTTACCCCGATGGTAACCAGCTAATGATGTACTGATGATTATGAATATGGAAGTACTTTTATGTCTATACATGTATATATGATATATAAGTAATATGGAAATGACCTTCGGATGGTCACCCGAAATCCCACCAGACCACATCCAAATCGAGGAAAAGGAAATAGGGCGGATGGCATTCCTAAGCCTTTTGAACATTATTTATATATCTATACATATATGGACATGCAATTGTATATATAAAGCATAAATAAGTATTCATAAAACATTTTGAAGCATAAATATAATTTCAAGAGAAGATTGACTTGATGTCGATCTATAAATCATTTTGAAAGCATAAGTTGATAAAACAGTTTAAGTATAAGAAGCATTTGATTGAATCACAGTCTATAAGTAAGTTTGGATAGTAAAACAGTTTGTAAAACATTTCAATAGTAAAGCAGTTGAAAAACAGTTTGAACAGTGGTGAAAATCGTTGTTTTCCTAGTTATTAATCACATGTGATTAAACACAATCACATGTGATTGAAGCAATAACTTATAAGTATTTGACTTGTATTCCCCCCCCCCCACCCATAAAGTGTTCTAAAACATTTAAAATCATTTCAAAGGTTGATTCAAGGGGTATGAACTCACTTGTGGTGAGTCGTTTGAATTGTAGTGTCGGCTACCGTGCTAGGTGGCAAACGGAGACTGGTTTACACGCACGAGCCTAGTTATCATATAATAAGCATGTATATAACTAATTAGACATATAATAACTTAAATAAATAAGTTAAGACACTTAGAAAACATTTAAACACTTTTATGAGTGTTTAAGGTTCAAATGGTTGCATCTAAGTTGCTACGGCACAAGGCAAAGGGTTTGAAACATCAAAGGGCCTTGTATAGGAGTTCACCATCCAACAAACCCCACACCTTGGAGTTTACGGCCGTAAACTCATAGGTTTATGGCCGTAAACTCTAGGAATTTAATTGATTTGAGGCACTTAAACATCAAGGATGGCTTCCATGAATTTATCTAAGGCTAATGGGGACAAGGGACACACTTTGGTGCCTTCACTTGGAGTTTACGGCCCAAGTCATGTTCCTTGGCCTTAAACTCCTTTCAAGGAGTGGTTTAGATGTGTTCTACTCTCCATTCTAGTTCCAAGGGTGCAAGGTAAATTGTCTAAAGGCTTAAGGGTTGCTTGGAATGATTTTTGTCCCACAAAAAGGGGTTTACGGCCCAAGAGGAGTTCTTGGCCGTAAACTCCTACTAACTTGTGATTTTGATGAGCTTTTGGTGTTCTAAACAAGCACAAGTACTAGTAGTTAAAGTCCTTAAGCATTTGGGGAAGATATGGGGCACTTTAATCCCTTGAAAAGGGGTTTACGGCCCAAGGGAGTTCCTTGGCCGTAAACTCCAAGAACTTATGCTTCTTGGATGATTTCTAGGCTACAAAGATCATACACTAAGTCCTTTACAAGTCCTCTAACATCGGAATGGGTCTAGAAAGCATTAAAGTTCCATTTTGTAGTTTACTCCCCAAGAACGTTCTTGGGCGGTAAACTCCCGGATCTTGTAATCTAAACATGTTATTGTTGTTAATAAGCATTAAACAAGTATTGAAACACATTTAGCAAAGTAGACTCACAATATGGGATGAAAACCCGAAGATCCGTCAGAGAGAATATGGCTTTTCTCTATTTGGAATTGTGAATAATGAATTAATTTAATTCAGAAAACTATTTATAGTCCTGGAATATTTTGACAGAAAATATTTTTATTCCTGACGTTGGACTGTAACAGTATGAAACTTGAAATGCCCAAGTTTCACAAAAGCAGGAGTATCCACTCTCCTGATATCATCTAAAACATGAACCCTAATGTACACAAACTTGCTCGGAAAAGCTTGAAAATCACAGAAACTGAACTAGCTTCTATTGAATAGATGAGGTTCATACAATTGGAAATTTCAGGTTGTCACATAACCTTCAACCGTCTACATTTTTATAAAAATCATTTTAATCATCAAAAAAGATAAAAACAAAAGTTGAAGGGTTTGCTTTGAAAAGACAATTCTTTTGACTCCATACTTACAATACACGCACCAAAACTACTTCATGAGGGAAATATGAGGTTATGTAAACTTTAAACTTAAAGTATAACTTAATACCAAAACTCAATTTTTTGATGAACATTTATAATTCATTTGAACATTATTTATGACACCAAACAAGCATATTACTTCCCAAATTCCTCAAAGAATGCTTGAATACCAAAATTAGACTAGATATTACGCTCCATTTGAGAATTCAAGCTTGGAACATAGTTCTATAATAATAAAAATTTGAAATCCCCAAATTAAAGTAAAGTTCTAGCCTAAATTTTATAATCTCGCCATGAAACAAGAATTGTAAATGGATCATAGGTTAGAATGGAATCCATCATCTAAGCATAACATCAAACTCATATCATTGTTTGAAATCATGGAACTTGATCTAAAACACTTAGGGTTTGAAAATACCTAAACCATCACATGAAATCTAAACTTGAATCAAACACTAAAAATCTCATCATTAGTCATGAATTAACAAATTTGTCATGGATTTAAAAGAAAATAAGAAATCTAATCATAACAATATCATGTCATTGCTTGGAATCGATAATTTGAATCAATGAACCCTAGAATTTAAACTACCCAAATCATCACCACAGAAGCTAAATTTAAATTAAATACCAAATAATCTCACCATAAGTTATAATTGACCAATGGATCATCAGTTGGAAGTTAAATACAATCACTAAGTATAAATCAAGCTCATAACTAGACAATGAACACCAAATTCATATTTCACCATTGGTGGTCAAGTAAATCCATCAAAACCACTCAAAACTGACAAATCTCACAACTATTAACTAATTGGAGCTTGGAAATGGATCAAAGAATGAAACTACATCAATAATCTCATAAGAACATCAATAATGAAGTATGAAATTTGAATTTGTACTAACACACAAACCCTAGGTTTAATTTGGGGAAGAAAGGGTGAAGAAAATACCTCCAAGGTATATTATTAAAAGGAAATAATGAGGCTTCAACTAACAATCTTCAAGCTTCAAATGCTAAGATAGTATGAAGGAAAATCAAGTTTGATGGGGAGAAAGTCCTTGGAAAATGAATGGAGGATAAAGGGTTAAAGAATGAGAAAAACTTGAAAAAATGTTGCTTATCATATATTCAGTGATACAAGCACGACCCGCTTGCTAAGGGTGTAACACCCCCCCCCCCCCCCCCAATTGGTGATTCCATAGTTTTGTCCTTCTTCAAAAAATGTTTTAACATTTTTCTTTACTCCAAAATTGGTCGTTCTCCATCATAATTAATGCAAACCTAGTCCGGAGATGCTTATTTGGTTAAATTTTTGGATCAAACACAAGTTTTCCCAACTTGTCACTTTTGGTGCCAAAACCTTAAAAAATTCTTTCGACGCCCAAACTCTATCATAATTTATTTATGACTTAGAAATAATGTTTATTATTGTTATTAATCAAAATCATTTACCTTTATTTATTTTATTTTAAATTATTGAAACTTTTTATTTTTTTTTAAAAGCACAAAACTTCTAGCCCCAAAAATAGAATGTTAAATCATGTCTTTCTTAGCAATCTCACATTGGCTAGGTGATGAAAATAGATAAAGCAAGATTTTTCATATAAGTACTTGAAATTCATCAATCTTTTCTTGTTTTATCAAAGAAATAATATTGGTGATCATCACTGCGAATATAACGGAAATTCATCCTTCATCCACTAACATCAATCTTAGGTTGTTACTGTTGGATTAGATGTCTAAGCTCATAACTATTATTGGTATGTACTTGACCCGAGAGTAGCATGGTCCATTTGGGTTGCATATCATCAGGACAATTTGTTAGGATGGACTTTTGAGAGAAAGTTATTTATGGTTTATTAATATATTATAAGTTATAATATATTAATATGAAATCATACGTTTTAATTAGTATCGATCAAGAATTAATTTGGAATTAATTTAGTGATCAAAAGAGACTAATTAAATCTATGGGGACTAATTATGATAATTAGTTATATTTATATGTGTTGGGCTTATGACCCATGTTGGACCAAGTTTATGTATGGATACATAAAGAGTTGGGCCACATGAACCATGGATCATAAAACCCATGGGTATGGATTATGGGTTATACCCATGACCCTTGGAATCCTACATATAAGTAGGTTACTCCATAGCCAATATCACCACTTCTTTTCTTAGAGAAATATGGAGGTGTTATGGTGCATGGAATTCTCTCTCAAGAGCCACCTTTGTACTAGGTGTGTTGTGATTCCATTTGAGGCATTTCATACTATTGGTGCTAAGCTCTTAAGGCCAAATACATCAAGACTTCAAGCCGCATAAAACGTATGTTTCCCTAACTAGTATATTATATGGTTTATGTCAAATGCATGCTAGTTATAGGTTTAATGCCTTGGAAACCATTTGCATGTATAATTATTGAAAACATAGATCCAAGGTATTTAGGGTTGTATGTGCACCATAGGATGATGTATTATACCAAAACCCAACATTGGTATTAGAGCCATGGGTTGTTTTCTACTATATTTGATGCAAATGTATTTTTTTTTCAAGTTGATAAAAAAAAATGAAGTTTGTCAAATTTTATGATAATTACTTGATTTTATGAAAAACTAATTATTTGTAAAATTTGAGTCACTTTACTACAAGAGTTGAATTAGGTCAATTTATTAAAAGATAGGATGATATGATTATTTTATTTGTTTTTAAAAGTTTGATCTAAGTGGCTTTAAGGAGTTACAAATTTTGTCATAAAATTTTGGAACTCAAAAGTTTTTTTTAAAGTTATGATCTTAAGAGTTTTGAAACTTCCATAAGTTATGGATGTGAAATGTCTCATTTATTAACTCTTTAGGTTATGAAGTCCAAGAGTCTTCAAAGGATAATTGTCAAAGTTTCAAGATTTGTATTAGTTTATATGATTATCTAATTTCTTGAAAATTGTTGATGTGGATTATCTTTACTTATGAGTTTAATTTAGATCATAGAAAAATTATTTGATTATTGTGTTAATTGGAATATTTGATCTTAATGGTTTTTATGAACTCCATAACTTGTCCTCAACTTATGGAAAATGAAGATTTTTTTCTTTTTAAAGTGTCATTAAGTCTCATAGGTTATGAAAATAGAAGAGTCTCTATTTTTAATGTCATCATTAAATGATTTAATGTCTTCCATAACTTGTCCTCAAGTTATGGAACTTGAATTTCTTTTTTTTTTCATTAAACCTTAATTAAACTCAAAAGTTATGAAAAAGCCAAGAGTTTTGAAAGGTTTCAAAACTTGTCCTCATGTTTTGGAATTTGTAAAGTTACCCCCATGTATACTTTAATTCCAAACTAGACCATCGAATTTTAAAAGTTAAAATTCAACCCTTATACTTTATAATATTATAAGTTAATAATATTTATATATATGTATAAGAGTAAAGTCAGTCTTACAATTAGTAGGCCTCATTCACGAAGCCGGTCTATAAGGGGTATAAGGTTACTGCGTATAAAATGGCAGTTTAATGGGTGTCCACTCTCACCCACCGCTTCCTTGACCGGTGGAGGGTCGTTAGCCGAACGGGTAGGACAACGACTATAATTCTCCCTTCATTAAAAGTATTAATGATAAATACTAAGTGACTAAACCTTTTATAAATACCCAATCTTAGTTACATAGGAAAATGTGAATAAGGTGCTAATCCATGAAATTACACATTGCACTTTGTTTAAGTCGGTTAGTGGAGCGTGTGTGGTTAACCGGCACACTAACTCGTATTTAACAAGGTAGGTAAAGGGTAACTTAATGTTTATCATAGTATTGATGGAGCGTGTGTGGTTAACCGGCACATCGATTGAGGGATAAACACTTAAGGGTGCCAAGTAATTTGCATGGTTACTTCACACCTTGTTTTGTGATCCTCAGCATCCCAGTCACAAAACCTGAAGGGCACACTCGAGACTGAAACATGCCATTGAAAAGTTCAATGAATCTCAAAAGATCTAGGAGTTTCAAATCCAATTAAAACTTAATAAATTATTTCGTTTTTCATGGTGGAAATTGGTGAATCTTCATTCACCTACCTTCAGATATTCTATAGCTTGGATTACGGCATCCCTCTTCCAAGTTATAAAATAGTTTGTTGGGTACTAGCCTTAATATTTCATATTGGGTGTTATATTAAGGAATTTAAATCAACTATCTTGAATATCTCCCAAAAGATGTCTAGTTCAGACATCTATGATCTTCCCAAATATCTTGGAACTTCATTTCCTCCACCTCCTCCAATTGTTCTCCCTAACCCACAAGTTCTAGGTCACTCAAGCCCTATTGGCAAGGCAAGGTCTAGGTGTGATCACATATTGGAGATGAAGTCACATACTAACAAGCCGGGAGAGTTGGGTGTCAAAGTCTTAAGAAAGTTAGTGGTTCAATCACTTTCTAAGTCACATAGTGAGTTCCTTGGGACTCCATTGAAAAACTATGACAAGACCCTTAATGATCTTATCTATTTGGTTGGTGCTACTAAATCAGAAATGATTTAGTGTACTAGTAAAGCAAATTTGATTAGGAGATCAACTTCCCAAAGCTTTATGGATAGGGACAATAGTGACACAGGAAATCCAGAAAAGCATTCTCTTCCCAATGGAAATGGATCGGCCATAGTCAACTTGGTTGACCAAATGGTAAAGAGAAAGGCTAAGTCTAAGATAGCCCCATGTACTATTACCTAAGGGTCCATATGGTCCTATTGCCAAAAGGAAAGGGCATTTGTTGCGAAGCTGTCAATTTTACCTGAAAGATCATAAGGCTAGTATAGTCAAAAAGTTTGACTCTATTTCAGGTAAGGTCCAATATCTAACTCGGTTAAGTATCTATTATGAGTTTCTTATTACAATATGTGACTGGGTCACTTGTTGATGTTTAAGAATCAAAGGAAAAGTGAAGGAAACTTAAAGAAAGAGTATGTTGAATCTGATCGCGAAGATGGATTTCTATCGCTTGATTGAAGATTGGATTCTTGAGCTACTCTTAGGAGTTATGATAGATTGCTAGGAAACAAGTAATAACATAGTTTTCATTTCAAGTTACATTGTAAGGAAAAAAAATTTCTGCATTTTAAAATAAATAAAAGTATCTCCTTACAATGGAATTCATGAAAACTTGATGTTTGTATGTTTATAGCAATATTGGAAATATGAATTTGATTCGTTCATTTGTGGTAGTGTTTAAATTTACAAAATAAAGAAAGATTCTCATCACCCAAGTTTCAATTGGACAGAAACTTGGAATCATGCAAGTTGTATAGTATGATGAATGAGAACTTTCGAGCATTGGAAAAATTAAGACTAACTACTTGTTCACATGGATGTGTGAGTCAAGAGAAGGACTAAGGGATCAAGTACACTTTCTTGTGCACTTGTCAAAGTCCACCACAAATGATGGATAAGACTATTCGTCATGATTTACTAAGGTTTGGTAAATATGATTATACTTACAAGCTTAAGTATAATTCTGAAACATTGGAAAATTTTCAATGTATGACAGAACGAATAAGAAGAATCAAATTAGGCAGAAGGATAAAAGTTTCTCAAATATGAAAAGATGAGAGAGTACTTTAGTATCATGTTTTAAGGTCATCTTAATGATCTTGAGACCTTATCACAATTCATCCTCTAAGTACATTCTGATAGTTAAGAAGAGGAGTTATGAATTGTTGAAGTGGTTAAATCAAGAAGATGATTCATACTTCATTCCAAAACAATCTATAGAGTTATACTCTAAGATTGTAACTTGAGTGACATGCCTTAAAGAAGGTTTAAAACACTTGTCAAATGTAAGAGTAAAAGTTTTCTACTCTTGTACATTTGAAATTGGTAAGTTGTGATGTTTTGGATAAAACAAAGACCAACTAAGGCAAATTGTGTTAAGTGTCTGTCTTGATTAGAATCCAGACTATCTCTTGAATATTTGGCAAGAAAGTCATATATGTCAAGGAGATAGTGGGAGTCTAAAAGATCTTGAAAAATTTGTTTTGCTATAATTAAGGGAGAGGAAATTATACTTCATCTCAAATCTAAAAGCTTAGATTGAGGTCTTAATCGTATTTAGTCAAGAATATATATATATGAATTTTATGTTGGGATGGCTCAACATAAGGAAATTCTATATATGGGTTCATTATTTGCGTTCTAAAATTCGATTATGATTACGACATCCCTTTTCATAATCTGAATTATGAGAACTTGGCAAATAGAAATGGAAATATTATAGCAAAAGACTGGTTTAGTCTTTATGTGAGACATCATGAATCGTGTCCCATATGCTTCAGATATAGGATCGATTACATGTGCTATATTCACTCTTTCTAAGTTTTTCCAAATGCATGGGGCATGAAGAAGGGAAAAGGGTCTAGAAATTGATATGATTAAAATGATTAAGCAATTGTTGAGGACAATCTAAGTTTTACCAAAGATTGGTTGCTCAAGAACAGTTGGAAGTATAGTATTAATTCTGGAAGGACCATATTGACATAATCTGTAAGGAGGCAACTCTTGTTCAGAAGTGATAGTCAAAATGGAATATAGAAATGCTTCAAAGTTAGAAAGTATTGAATCTGTATGATTTGGAAACCTAATACAAGAAAGATGTTTCTAAGGAGTTGATCTCCTTTGAAATACTCTTTAATGATTGTTGCCAAGTCCTTGTGAATTTGTGCATAATCATTACAAGAGGATCAATGCATATAAGTTTAGAATCTAACAGATTTCAGTAAATTGCATGAATTTGGAATTCTTGCATTTGCAGTAAGATTTGGGACTGTGAAATGAGAATCATTGGAGTTATGTTCAATTGATCTATTACACAAAGTAAAGATCATAGACAAACATAGTATGCATACTTGGTGTGTGGCATGACTAGTGTTTAGAAACACATAGTGTACATGCTTGGAGCATGGGACAACTATTGTTTTAATTCAAGAATAAAGTTGATAGCTAAAACAGTATACAATGAATAATGTGTAATCATATGCTGATAAATAAATTGTGTTTTATTTATATTCATAAGTTCTGAGACCATATTGGATTCGATCATTATTGTGTTTCACTTAGCATGTTCTAACTTATAGAATAACTAGGTCATTCTTTTGATTGGCTAAGTTATTCAAACCATCTCGGTCATATGTTGGAGGTAGATATTAATCAAGACTGTCATGGGTTGGGTTTGTAGAGGTCTAAGATGTTGGACAAGGTGGTGCTACAACACTCATGAGTACTCATAAGTTCTGAGTATTGGATTCAACCCGCGCTCATTGGAATCACTTCATGGATTTTATCACGAGTGATCATGAGACGATAATATCTTATATTCTTCAAACCTAGAGATATGAGTTGTTACTATGAGTTGGTTATACATTGATTACATGAAAACGCATTGGCAACTCGATGTTATAAAATGTGCCTTTGTGTATGATTCAACAAGTAGTAGAACAAGCCATATGAGTCGAAGTTTATCCATTCCTTTTACCTTCAGGATAAAAGCGATATCTGTGGGCCCCTCAATGATTTGATGATGACAAATGGAAGTGCTCGGACGGGCCAGGACTGATTTGATTTGTTCAATTAGTCAGTCGTCGTAAATCAAAAATCGGGAAACAACAAATGGACAGAGAGAATGATTATAATCCATGTCTCAGTCCATATGATATCTAGAAAGGAGGAATATATGATCCCTTATCTAATGGACGCATCATTGATTTGTTTAGAGTTCGACAACGGCTTTAAGAGCTACGATTGCTAGTCAGGTTATGAAGTCATACTTGCAATAATAGTTTTAGACTTATCCAAGTGAGAGACTGTTGGATTAGATGTCTAAGCCCATAACTATTATTGGTATGTACTTGACCCGAGAGTAGCATGGTCCATTTGGGTTGCATATCATTAGGACAATTTGTTAGGATGGACTTTTGAGAAAAGGTTATTTATGGTTTATTAATATATTATAAGTTATAATATATTAATATGAAATCATTTGTTTTAATTAGTATCGATCAAGAATTAATTTGGAATTAATATAGTGATCAAAAGAGACAAATTAAATCTATGGGGACTAATTATGATAATTAGTTATATTTATATGTGTTGGGCTTATGACCCATGTTGGACCAAGTTTATGTATGGATACATAAAGAGTTGGGCCACATGAACCATGGATCATAAAACCCGTGGGTATGGATTCTGGGTTACACCCATGACCCTTGGAATCCTACATATAAATAGGTTACTCCATAGCCAAAATCACCACTTCTTTTCTTAGAGAAATATGGAGGTGTTTTGGTGCATGGAATTATCTCTCAAGAGCCACCTTTGTCCTAGGTGTGTTGTGATTCCATTTGAGGCATTTCATACTATTGGTGCTAAGCTCTTAAGGCCAAATACATCAAGACTTCAAGCCGCATAAAACGTATGTTTCCCTAACTATTATATTATATGGTTTATGTCAAATGCATGCTAGTTATAGGTTTAATGCCTTGGAAACCATTTGCATGTATAATTAGTGAAAACATAGATCCAAGGTATTTAGGGTTGTATGTGCACCATAGGATGTTGTATTATACCAAAACCCAACAGTTATAAGAACTTGAAATTCATGAAACTGATGAAGATATGACCATCTCCCTTACTCATTATAAGTACAAGTCATGGAGAGCATTTGGATTTTCAAGAGCACTTTTAGACCCTATGGAGCAAATTTAGAAGAATATAAGCTCATTTAGGAACCCTAGGAGCACATTTGGAAGCTATGGAGTACATTTAGAAGCATATGAGCGCATTTGGGTATGTTAGGAGTACATTTTGAAATCTCATGGATACTTTGGGATCTCAGTAGCACATATGGAGATCAAGCAATAAATGTGAATTAACCCACCCCTAGCGCCTTGTAAAAGTTTTTTCTTCTTGATAACGCATCTCAAACCCCATTGTTGAAAGGTAAAGAAAATAATGAGAGAAAAGGTAAAGAAAATAATGAGAGAAAAGAAGAGAAAGAAAATTGTATTTTGTGTTCCCGAGTTAGAGAGAAGTGAAAGGAAAATAAATATTTTCTTCCTTTCTCTCCAAATCCTTCCAAATTGGAAGGAAAATTATGAGGTAAATTATTCTTCAACTTCCTATCAATTCGTGTTATTAAAAAAAACTCAAGAGCTTCATTTTTCATTTTTTTTACCTTCATTTATTTTCCTTCATTTAAATTCATCCGTTATGTTGAATTCGGAAACATAACATAATAGATTCAATTTTAAAAAAGATGGGGCTTACACTAGGCTTGTAGTTGATTTAAATTTAAGGTATGAATCTGTTGATGGATTTTGAGCATAAAAAACAATCCTTTGTGTGCACGCAACCCTAATTTTCTTTGATCTATGTTTTCTCTAAATAATCATCAAAAGGAAAACCCTAGGAATTACCTACTGTTTTCCAAATTCAAATTAAGGGATAGTAGACATACCTTTGATTTTTGTGTAATAATAACAATATTAATCCAAGCTTGAAAACCCTTTGGTAGCAAGAGCCACAAGTGTTGCTCCTTTAAAGATTCACAAACAAACCCTAGTAACCAAGGAAAACTACAGAAAGAAAAGGAAGACGTCAAGATTTCGTCCAAGGCACTTAGCAAGAAGGCTTAGACGAAATCCAACCCTAAGGAGGGTTTACATAGGTGTTAGGAAGGTATTGGATAAGGCAGGTATCTCCGAGATAACCCTAATCCCTTAACTTCCTCCCTAAGGAACCCTTAGTGCCCAAGGAAACGCTAGAGATACTCTAGATTTAGTTCCCCCCTTATTTAAGGAGGTTCTAGATTTGCCCAAAGCTCAACTATTGAACATTCTCACCATTAGTCCATGCACTTTTAATTAATTCCTTTAACCCCAATATTAATTCCAAATTAATTTCTGATTAATTATTAATTTAAAAATATGATTTCTAATTAATATATTATTTCCATAACACATTAGTAAATTAGTTATTTTGATTTCTAATTAATTTATTAATCAAGTAATAAATTAATAAATCATTCTTCGCTCTCATAAAAGTTATCCTATTTAATTGCCAGCTTTGAAGGAAACCCAAAAGGACTGTGCTACCATCAATTCAAGTTTATACAAATTATAGTTATGGGCTTAGACACCTAATCCAACAGTCTTCCACTTGGATAAGTGTAATAACTCTAATTGCCAGCATAACTACTGAATTCAATAGAAAATTGTAGCTACGAAAAGCCAATGTTGAAATCTGACTCAGTCAGTAACATCTCCTAAGATAAGTGATCAAATATCCCTCCGTTGTACAAGATATTATATGGACATGAGACCTGGATTATAATCAATCTCTATGTCTAAGATTTGTTTCCTGATTTTTGATTTCTAACGACTGAAATCAGAATACTAATTGAATACATCAATTCAATCCAGGCTTGGCTAAGCTCTTTAGATGTCATCGTCAAATCATTAAGGGGCCCACATATATCACTTTTCCTGTTAGGGCAAAAGGATCGGATAAAATTCGACTTATTTGCTTGCACTATTTACTCATCAAAATCACGCATAACAATACGTTTTATAACATCAAGTTATTGATGCGTTTACGTATTATCAATGCAAAAATGACTTGTAAACAAGAACTCATATATACACATTTTAAGAATATAAGATTTATCGTCTCAAAATTACTTGAAATAAAATCCATGAAGTAAATATTTGAGCATGAGTTTATCCAATACTTAAAATCCCCATTTTCAAGTACTCATTAGCATTGCAGCAAAACTATTGCTCTGTCTAATCTCCATAGACAATCTACAATTCAATTCATGGCAGTCTAAATTCGCTACTTACTTCCAAAAGTATGATCGACTATGGATGTTTGAATAGTCCAATTATTCAGGAAGTAAAACATGCGAAATGAAACATAAGAGTAACCTAAGTAACTATGATCTCAAAAGTATTGAATATAAATAAAACTCTTATTATTTAATCTCCATATTAATTAGACTTTATTCATTGTATAATGTTTTGAGTAATCAACTAAAACACCTGAATTAAACATTAGTCATGCCATGTTATAAACATGCATAACATGTCTCTCTATGGTCCTTCCTTTGTGAATATATCAATTGGACATTATTCCAATTCCAATGATGCTCATTTCACAATTTCAAACTCTTGTTGCTACTAAATGTGTTAGAATTCAACATTATATGCAATATCCTTTTGTGATGTCGTGGCTACAAATTTGTTGGGGTGCAAAGTTATTCATTCATGATTTGTAAATGTTTGAATTTTGTGAAACCCACTTGCATGTGGTGCTTTAGCCTTTAGACCCATTTGTTTGTTAGAGTGAGAGAGAGACATGTAAACACCTCTATAAATAGTGGGTTCATACCACTTGTAGAGGTGTGCTTGAGAGATGTAAAAGTGAGTGTGTAAGTATGTGTTATTTATGTAGTCTAGATATAGATCGTTTTTGTAACACCATATACAATCAATACATCTCTTGATCACCCAAATCACCATGTTCAATTGTGCAAGCTTTAATTCCGCATGCCAAACCATGTTCTTATGTCACTACAATTGGTATCAGAGCGGGTCTTCAAGATCAAGGTGATTTTTGAAGAACGATTCTCGGTTTGGCAAATTTTTGTCGCAATTTGATCAATTTTGGTGAGTCTCTCTCTATGATCTCTCGTAATATTTGGATTCGTGCTTTGCGTTCTTGATTTTTGATCATTTTGATTCAGTAGATCTAATTCGTTTCAAACCTCATTGTTGATCCAATCAATTTTTGTTTAGATCAAAGTCAAAACAAAAACAAAATAAAATTTACTGTTCATGATTCGTTTAAATTGAGCCCAACATTTGAGTGTTACTGTTCATCTTCCGTGATCCAAAGTCTCAATACTACTGTTCATGATTTGTTTAAGCCCAAATAAATGATGCATTACTGATTTGCATCCATCATCAAATAGATTCAATACTTCTGTATTCAATCGTATTCATCTTTTCATCGATTTTTTTTTCCAAAGATCTCGTTCTTATTTCATCAATTTTTGTTTCGATTTGGATGTGATTGAGGATATAAATCTTGTGAATCGAGTTTCAATTGATATCCTTTTGTTCACATCAATTATCGTGACCCGTATTCTCTCACTGTGAATCAAATATACGAATTTGTTCAAAAGATCGTTTATTGAATGATGTTTGAAGTCGATCGGTGATTTCACTTTTAGATTATAGTCTTTTAATGATTTTGATTTCAACATATCTTGGAGTCGATGTTCGATCGTGTTACTAGTTCTTGGGGTTAAATTTGTTCGACATCAGGTTGAATTAAAATGGTTATTGAATGGAAATCACCAAGCAATTAAATTGGAATCGAATGACTTCGATGTGTGTATCAGGTTATTTGATATCTTGAGGATGATTGTGAATGAAATCTGAAGGTTAATTTTAGAAACGATAGTTGGATTGACTTTCCAAAGTCAAAAGACGATTGATGATGAACAGTTCGAACTAATAATTGAAATCGAGTTTGGTTTGTTGATTCGTTTCATTTTGTGAGTTCGTAAGCTTGATTTTTGCTGATTAATAGGATATCGATTGAAGTAATGAACGAACAGATGAGTTTTGATTTTGGATTTGCATTTGGTTTGTTGGTTTGAAATCAAGATCTGATTGTTCATATGGGAAGATGATTTCGATTGTTGATGGAACGAAGCTATGAAAAATATTTGCAGATAATCAAATGGGAAATCAATGTTTGCAAAAGAACGAAAATTTGAATGGGTATACGAAGGATGCGAAGGTCATTACAGTTGTTATTCACTTCACATTTGGTGAATCAATTTAAAGATCAAAACTGGGTTCCCACATAAGGTTGTGATACGGTTCGCATTTTGTTATGTAATGGTGATATTCGCATTTGAGATCAAGAACAGTTCGCATATGAGTGACTCAAAGTTGAGTTCGCATCTGGGTTTCAAAACTAATTTCGCATTTGGTTAATTGAATTAAAAATGCGAAGGTGATTAACAGTTCGCATTTGTTTAGATGGATACAAGATGCGAAGGAATGTGAGAATGAAAATGTGAAGCATTCCCTGTTATAATCGTTCAATGAAGAAGAAAACAAATAGTTTCGCATTTGACCCCTGATCTTTTCACGGAATAATACAAATGGTCCAACTTCGCAAAATGGTGTTATAAAATGACAAAAATGCAGAATTTTCATTTCGCATCCCTGTAGTTTTTGCAAGATGGCAAATTTTACCCAGTTTCGCATTTGGGGTAAAAATTTTGAGAAATTGGAATATTTTCAAATCTCGTCCATACAGTTTGTGCGAATTTACACATTCTACCCAGTTTCGCAAATAGGAGTGTGTTTCGCATATTTGGCTGTTTTTGACGCAACGGGTCACTGCAGAATTTTGAAATTGACAATTTCTACCCATTTTTGAGAAATTTTGTCAAAGGCAATCCGTGAACGACAATACAAATTGAATATTTTTTGGGTTTTCCGGATTGAAGCACAAAGTTTATGCCACATGTTAAGGGGGAGTTTTGACATGAAAAATTCCAAATAAAGCACATTCTTTTTCCTTGGAGTTTTATAATCAAATTTCGATTATAAAAAGGGGGAGAAGTTTTTATGCAAATTCGAACTTGAATTTTTCATATTAAGCGGATTTGAAGACCGAAATGATCTTGAAGTTTTGAAGCTACGAGATGATGCAATTGGAAGTTCGGAAGTGATGTATTCGAAATGGGTTTGGAATTATTGATGATTTTTTAGGTGTATTTTTATGTGCAACTTTGGGTGATTATTTGGAGTTTGGAATACTCTTGATCATTCGTTGATGCTCGGTTTGTATGGTCTCACATCCTAGAGCCCAAATTGAAGAGTCATGGAAGAATTGAAGATTGAAGTTCGTTTCGACATATGTCACCTTTGAGGCTCGAACCGCGTAGTGCTTGATTTTGGAAGATTTGAAGTGGGTCATTCATTTCTAACTTTGAGGGGGAGAATGTTGGGGTGCAAAGTTATTCATTCATGACTTTGTAAATGTTTGACTTTTGTAAAACCCACTTGCATGTGGTGCTTTAGCCTTTAGACCCATTTGTTTGTTAGAGTGAGAGAGAGACATGTAAACACCTCTATAAATAGTGCGTTCATACCACTTGTAGAGGTGTGCTTGAGAGATGTAAAAGTGAGTGTGTAAGTGTGTGTTATTTATGTAGTCTAGATCTAGATCGTTTTTGTAACACCATATACAATCAATACATCTCTTGATCACCCAAATCACTATGTTCAATTGTGCAAGCTTTAATTCCGCATGCCAAACCATGTTCTTATGTCACTACAAAATTCATAGAGACTTTGCCAATGATATTAGAAAAAATGTTCCATTGAAACTTTGTTACTAAAACAATTTCATGGTAATGAAGTCTCAAATTCCCAATACACTCCTTAAACATCTTCCTTGCATTAAAATGTCTAAATCACATGTAGATTTCAATAAACAACTCCCACTATGGAAACACTTACATATTCCCATGTGACTACAAATTCTGAATAAGAATCACCTCCACTGAAAATTATGTCAATATGGTCCTTCCAACCAATACTATACTTCCAATTGTCTAGAAACAACCAATCCTTTGGTATAACCTCATAATGTTCTGGACAGTTGTTTAAAAACTTTAGTCATACCAAGTTCTAGTCTTTTCCCCTCTTAATGCCTTAGGCATTTGGAAAATCCGAACAAGTAATTATTATAGCATATGTAATCAATCCTATATCTGAAGCACATGGGATTCGATACATAATGTCTTACATAAGGACATGATATTTGATCAGTCTCTTGCTATAATATTTCCATATATTGAATTTCCAATGTTGAATCATTTCAACACGATATTCATATATGTCCATGATTAAGTTCTTTCAACCTTTCAATCTAAACTTTTAGAATTGAAATGAAGTATAAGTGGCTTCTCCCTTAAATCTTTTTGTAGCGAAACAATTCCCAAATTTTGCAATTTACAATTTTGAAATCTTTATTTCCTACAAATAGTATTGCTAACCTGCATTACTTAGCATACAAATTATGCTCCCATTAGCATAACAATTATGCTTTCATTTGCATAACAACTATGCTCCCACTAGCTTTGACATATACCCAGAAATCATCTGGGCTTCTAGAAATCAATACTCTTAACTTTTTTACTGAAGTACAAATTTATGATGCTTCGATAAGTCTCAATCTAGACTTCTCAAGCTTATAAACCTTCGCTAGATAGCATATGTGTGTGTTTAAACCCGTTTAGAACTTATAGCTATAAGTCCTGAACATTTAAACTATTTCTAGCCATTTCTCACACTTCCAACTATCAAAAGGGATGTTGTAATCATATGCGAATTTGAGAACGCAATTATTACAACTGCTAACCATAATGATATTAACCAGATTTTAAATCTGCTAGAGAAAGTGTTTCCTCATAATCATTTTCATGAATTTGGTCGAAACCTTTTACCACCTAGATTTTATGGTGTATGCGTTCCTATCCATGTGAATTTATCAATTCCAATCTACAATCATAAGACAATACTCTTAATTTCTTGCCTTCTAGTAGCACAATAGCCTCCAAGTTGTTAAGCAGTTCACCCATATTGATCTATGTATTATCACTGACCAATGTACTCTGCCTTTTGCAGTCAAATGAGAAACATAGAACTCATAAGCATTGCAACTCAACTGGAAGATCCACAGAAACAAGAATGTTTCAAATTAACATGATAGGTTATCAACCTCAGGTCATGTGCTAGTGATTACTAAAAGGTTTATTCTTAATTGACTCCTGAAACTCTTCAAGATTAAGAAGACTCCCACTGACATCTTGACATTTAAGTTTCTATCTCAAGGAACAATCCTTGATGAGCAACAAACACATATTCAAAAGTTAGTATGGATTCCTGACAAGAAAACACTTCACAAAATTAGTCTTAGCTTATCCTTTGTTTTAACCAAAACATCATAACTACCAATTCTAAATGTGGTAGAGTAAGAAAATATAATTACTCCCCATTTCATGAGGTGTTATAAACCTAATTAGTACAAAACAAGTTTCAAGATACAATTTGTAATTACTAGAGTATGACTCTGAAATTTTGATTGGAAACGGAGTATGACTCATATCTTGATTGAACCTTTTCCACAATATCAAATTCCTCTTCTTAGTCAAACAATTACACTAAGATGACCTTCGAGGATCAATTGTGGTTTAGTTCCATAACCATTAAGACAATAATAAAACATGATACTAAAGTATGTACTCTCCATTCCTTTTAGATTGGAGAAACTTTTATCTTTCTACCTAACAAATTCCTCTTATTCGTTCTACTAATCTTTGAGAACTTCTCAAAGTGTTAGAATTATGCTTAATCTTATAAACACAAATATATTTACTAAAAGCATCAGCAAATCATGACGAATAAAGTTATCATCCTTTATGGTGGATCTGAATAGTCCACATCAATGTGTACTACATCCTTTAGTCCTTCACTTGACTCACATACACATGTGATCAACGAATTAGTGATAACTTTCCAATGATCAAGATTTTCATACATCAAACAATTTAATTTGTATGACTCCAAGTTTCTATCCAATTGAAAATTGGGTGATGAGATTTCCTTTTCACTTGGTTGATTATGAAATTTCCACAAACAGTATAATTAAGAATCAAATCCACTTTTAACATTGCTAATAGTGGAAATATAACTACTAATTTCAATCACAAACAAGATGTGAATAACCATGAAAATTAGCTTCGTACTCACGAAGTCATTTATTATCTAACTAACGTGTCGGTTAGACACACACGCTCCATTAATCAACGATAATTTATGAGACATTCATTACCAACAATATTAGTCCCATATTAGTGTGCCAGTTAACCACACACACTCCATTAACGACTAATAAGTTGCAATGTGCAATTTCATGTGTTAGCATCAAATTCACATTTTTTTCTAAGGTAACTAAGAATGGGATTTTAGAAAATAGTTTAGTTACTTTATGTCATTATACTTTTAATGAGGTTATGTCCTATCAAACCCATTCGGCTAACGACCCTCCACCATACAAGAGAGTGGTTAGTAAGAATGGATACCCAATGGCGGTCATTTTATAGGCCGCTTCCTTAAACTCCCCCTATAGTATGGCTTTGTGAATAAGGCCTACTAGCAGTTTGACTGACTTTCCTTATACATATAATATATATTAAGCTTTTAATTATATACATAGCATAAGTTGTACTTTAAAACATTTTATAATATCAAGAGTTTAATCCTTTAATAAATTAAACTATTAATTTGATTAAATTTAAAACAATTTCTGGATTTATTAATTATCTTTTAATTAATCACTTAATTAAGTTAATAATAAAATTCATAAGGATGTATTTTAAACTTTTCAAAATAGTAGGGTTTTAAATAATCTTTTAAATTTAAAAAATTAAAACATTTTAATTTAAATTTAAAAGAATTTGATTTAATAAGTATGTATTAATTAACATTTAATTAATTTATTAAAATAATTAAGGATTATCCGTAAAATTAATCAAAATAATTTAACCTAATCCACTCACCTAATTAATTTCGAAAATACGGGAGGGGTCCATCAATTCTTGCAGTTATCTAGTTAACCAAGTAAGAAGATAATCACCAAAACTAAGAAATCACTATCATATCTAGCAATTTTCGAAAATAAAGAAAGGATCAAAAACTTTTTGCAATTATCTAGTTAATCAAATTAGAATATAATTGCCAAAGATAAGAAATCCCACTAAAACCCTAATTTCCAAAAATTTGTAAATCTTGGGGAGGAAGGCAAGGATTTCAATCTTTGCCATAAAATCGAAAATAGATAGGGTTAGGAAACCCTAATTTTCGAATCTTGAGGGACGGGGGAAAGGGTTAAAACCCTTTCCAAAGATTTTGAAATCTAGGGTTTTAGAAACCCTAATTGCGAAAATTCCAAGCCCCAAGGGTTTACTTGCCATACATCCTTACTAGTCAAATTCAACCAATTGTATAAAATTCAATAGAAAACAAATCCTAGTCTTTAATACCAATGGTGGGTTTTAAGCATAACAAACTCTCTGATGTGTGCATGTAACCCTAATTTTCTTTGATATATGGTTTCTCTAATTGAACATACAAGTATTGAATATCAAAAGGAAAACCCTAGGAATTACCTACTATTTTTGAAATTCATATTAAGAGATAGTAGACATACCTTTGATTGTTATATGGTAATAACAATCTTAATCCAAGCTTGAAAAACCTTTGGTAGCAAGCGTCACAAGTGTCGCGCCTCTAATGGTTCACAAAAAAACCCTCGCAACCAAGGAAAACTATAGAAAGAGAGGGACGAAGTCAAGATTTCGTACAAGGAACTTAGAAAGAAGGGTTAGACGAAATCCAACCCTAAGGAGGGTTTATATAGGTGTTAGGAAGGTATTAGGTAAGGCAAGTATCTCCAATATAACCTAGTACCTTAACTTCCTCCCTAAGGCATCCAAAGCAACCTTAGAGCCCAAGGAAACACTAGAGATACTCTAGATTTCGTTCCCTCCTCTTTAGGGAGATTCTAGATTTGCCCAATGCTCAACTATTGAATATTGTAACTTTTAGTCCACGCATTTTTAATTTATTCCTTTAACCCCAAAATTAATTCCAAATCAGTTTACGATTAAATATTAATTAAAAAATATGATTTATATTCAATATATTATTTCCATAATACATTAATAAATCATTTATTTTGATTTCTAATTAATTAATTAACCAAGTAATAAATTAATAAATCATTATTTTCTCTCTTAAAAGTTATCCTATTCAATTGCCAGGCTTGAAGGCAACCCAAAAGGACTATGCTACCATCAATTCAAGTTTATAACAATTATAGTTATAGGCTTAGACACCTAATCCAACATGAGTTCTACCTCTAGCTTGGAAAACAGTAAGTGAGCTTGAACTTATATAAGTCTAGTTTAAGTTTCATCATTATTTGTTAGTATACACTATACAAGGTAAAGAAATGTTTTTGTTAAATTCTTAAAAAATTATAATGATCTTGAATTTGATCTTTGTTTAAACACCATTTCTGATGTAATATATATAATCTTTGTCTTTGTTAAATTCTTATAAAGAACTACAAATTTAGAAAAACAAAAACCCTACCCTTTGGTGATTGGTGATTATGTGACATCGTCCCATTATTGGTGTTTTGTCCTCTGTGGGGTAAGGGGTTCAGGAGGTTGGTTATATAAATAGTGTTGGAAGACGGATTCGAGAGGGAATACAGAGGAGTCATCGGCAAGGGTTAGCCGTAAGAAGCATTCGATGAATGGAAATTTTGATCCTGATAGGGCTATAAAGAATGGTTCGAAGCATGCAAGTTCCAAGGCTAATTCTATTTATGTAACTAATTCCCAAATTCTATTGCTCCCAATGATATTTGGAAGGTGTGTGCTAGAACTAGTCATGTTGTTGATGTCTTTATTTCGTCTAAATTGGTAAGTATAGGGAAACATTTTGGTGTCACTAGATTCATTAAGGTTTGAGATATTAATTCTATCATTGAAAATCTTAATGATACTTGGTTTGGATATTACAAATTTTATGCTACTTTCCTAAGGTTTCCTAGGGGCATTAACAGGATGATGAACTCTTCAGTTAAGTCCAATATTATGAATAATAAAAATTCTACTTTGTATGTGAGTGTGGTTAAGGGGCCTGCAGAGGTAGTTGGCAAATCGAAAGCTCATCTAGAGGATGAAATTATTGAACTCCAATATCGGGATTTTATTGTAGAATATTTCAAAATGACGTGTTATGGTAAGTCTAGGGACATTCTTACTCTCCATAACCTTTGAATTTTTTGTTTTGGTGAAGGTTTTGAGAAGTTTGAGGTACATTATTGTTGAGAGAAGAACTTTGAGATACACTTGAACAAAAATGGTTAGAACAAGTATATAGCGTAATAGTTAATCTCGAAGGATTTGTTAGCTCAACAATAATATTAATAGTTAGGAGTTAGTGAGTTAGATGCGGAAAGTAAAGTAATGTAAATGACAGCAATTGTTATATCAAGAATACACGTAAGTTGATTCATAACTTGGAATGCATTCAAACCAAAGTTAGTAAGAGAGATCAAACTTAGTGAAGAAGTCACAAGGACTTGCTCCGAAGAGAGATTATGATCAGATATGATAGTGAGAAAATGAGAGAAGAAGATTTCAGAGATAAGTAGTAAATATACTTGAAGATGTGTATTTTATTCAGAACAAGTGAGCTCTATTTAAAGAGACTCAAGCATTACAAAAGATAACTTCTAGATGTAGCCATGCAAGGCATACTGGAAAATAGAAAGCATAAAGAAAAGACAAAAAAGACTAAGTTCAAAAGCTTGTTGTCTTCTGACTTCGGATGACTGCGGTAGATGCTTTCATTGCGGTAGCAAGTTGGCTGAGGTTCTGTATAGTTCAAGAGGGTCACTTTCAGTGTTCTAACAATTTCCCCCTAAGTGACCTCTTTAACTTCTATCACTTATCAAGACGAAGATGCTTGATTAGAATCCACCAAAACTTCCTTACACTTTCTAACCAAGAGATCCTCCTTAGAATTTCAAATTTTACTTCCGGAGTGGTGTATTTAGACTTTTCAACTGCGGTCCGATAGATGTCAAGCTGCTTCTTTGTTAGACGATGAATAGCAAAGGTAGGGATGAAATATTTGACATTATCGGTTTTTCTTTTGAAGATGACACCGAGTTCAGGGAAGTTGGATGCACCTAAGGGTCTTTCTTCAAAGCCTTCGGAGGGCATCGATGTTGGATCAAGTGGAGGTAACTCATGCTTCTTCGCAATGACAGGATAGATATCTGCATCGATTTTAACAAAATCACATACAGTATCCATCCGAAAGTTGTTGACTCTATCAAGTGCAACTTGCATCTTCGGATATTTCTCTGCCTTGCCCTGGAACACTCTTGAAATCGTGTTTTAAGTAATAAAATTTTGAAATATTAAGTGAATTTGAATGTTGAGTTCTAACAGATAGTTTTTACTAGAAATAAACTAAAACTATGCTTAAAATCACTCATAAAATGTTGGAAGTTTTATGAGATTCCAATTAAAAGCCAAATAGTGAAATATAGCGAAAATATAAAATTTGGAATAAGTAAAATTTTATTATTGAAAGTTGTAGAAAATCTCTTAGAAACATTTAGGCGAAAACCTTGTCGAAATCCGAGTTATAACGAAGAAGTTATGACCAAACGAAGATCCCACATAAATCCGAAAAATACTTTGTCGCGTAAAAATTTAGTTTTCGATAAACTAGTTTTTAGCCCTAGTGATGTAAATGAAAGTTGTAGAACTCGTGAAAATAATCAACTTTCATGTAAATGGAAGTTATAATTTTTCGAAATTTCAGCTTAGCAGTAGACAGCTAAAAACTCGAATTTTAGATCGAGTGATTTTTAGCCGACACAACCTAGACGAGAGTTGAAGGTCTCGTCATTTGTAGTGCAACGGTAAAAAGTCTGACGAAAACGGACGTCGGATGAAGCAGTTATGAATTTTTAACGGATTTTCTGTCCCGGTCTGTTAAAAATAATAATAATAAAATTAAAGTCAAAATTAGCCGACGAAGTCTAAACGAAAGTCGTAGAGCATAAATTTGGCTTCGCGTGCATATAAAGAACATCAAAAACGGAGATCGTATGCGAAAGTTATGGATTTTACAAGATTTGGCACATTTTTCGAGAAAATGCGCATGAATAGTACTGCCACGTCACCCTCTTATGCGAGGCTTCCACGTGTCGGACACGTGTTCGCTGCTGATTGGACCGCAGCTTTGCGTGTTGCCTTCTGATTGGACCAAGTCCGAGGTCCACTAAGCATGGGACACCTTCGCATGAGACACCTCCGGATCACCCTCGCACCAACGTGGAGCCTTCCCATTGGACCGAAGTTGGGTCCAATCTGAGGCTGCCGTCAGCGAGCATGTTGTTCCGAGCCGAAGACCCAGCCGATGACGCGCCTGAAGCTGATGACTCCTCGCATCCGAGCCTCGCCGAAGCTGCCATCTGGTCCGAGCCTCGCAACCACCTACCCTCTTCCCTTCGCTTCGGATCCGAACCTCGGCCCTATATAAGGGGTGCGAGACCCCCCGGGTAAATGTTTGAAATTTGCCCCTTTTCACCCCTAAACTTATATTTCTTCTACTTCCACTTCCACCGAAGCTCCGGTACTGATTCCAAAGCCCAAAACACGCCCCGAGACTCCCAAGAAGCCTGAAAAATTTATCTTTTCGGTTTCGAAGCTCTACCTTCGTAGAGCCCGGTTTTCAACAACGAAAGTCATATTTAGAGCCGAAGTACTGCCCAAATTAATATTTTAGCCCCCGGTTATTTCACGGTGATTTTAATATATAGGAACAATTGTATGGTATGTGTTATATGTGCTACGTGCCTTTCGGTGTTATTTTCCCGGGTTATTTTTATTTGCTATTTTTAATAGCAAAGAAATACCTTTGACCATGTGATTAGTGAAAGGACTTAGATTCACATTGGTACTGGTATGTAGCCTCTAGCCATGTAGAACATGTCTCCGTAAGAGAATGAATTCTATTCTATGGTATTGGCAGAAGGTTAGACAGGGCTTTAAGCCTGCAATCTACCAAAATGTTAATCCGAAGTTGTATATCTTTTGCGCCGTTTGGGCCAAAGCTTTATTGATGTATATCAAGCATGGAAATTGTTATGTCTCATTGATTGTATATCTTTAAATCAAATCAATGATTGATATGGAATGTTTGTCACATGATTCACGTATACCCTTGTTGTTCCTTGTTCCCGTTTGCTTCTGAATTATTAAAGTATATATGGCATAACGTTATATTGTATCTATTATTGAACTCAATAAGCGTCACCGCTTACCCTCTCAATGTTTAACAAATTGCAGGAGATAAACATCCAGTATAGTTATATACTGGTAGAAGATTTTTGAATAGTTTGAAACTGTTGTATCGATAGAAGCTTATGAATAGTTTGAAACTATTGTATTTTGCACTCCCATATGTATAAAACTATAGAATCCTGCGAAGTTATGTAATATATAACACTTTAAAATAGTCGGTTTGTATCCAGTAGTTTGTAATCTCTATATCAATGTAAAATATTGTTTTTATGAATATGCAAGTAGCATGTTTTGGAGTAACTATATTGTCGAGTATGAAAGTTTGGGTCTTTCATAAATACGAAAGTTAGGGTCTTTTAATCATGGTATGAGAGTAGTAGTTTGAGTGAACTAAATTCCACGGATTGGTATTTAGACTTAAAATATTGGAAGTTCAATATATGAACTAAATCATTGTAAGTATAGGGATACAAACCATAGGAAATATATAAGTAAAAGTATTAGATAATAATAAAACCTAATATTCTAAAATACAATGTTACTCCCTATTGTAGAGCAATGGATGAACAGGTTAGTAGCCATACCCCTGAGGTTGGTGGAGGTCCTCAACCCGAGGAAGTGAATACTCCAGTATCTCCTCGTGAGGAGTGACTCTTGAGTAAACTTACCGGTGTTATTCGACAGACTCTCGAAGAACACAAAAAGAATGGTGATAAGGGAAAAGAGAAAGCCACTGGAGAATCTTCAAAAGGAGAGGTGAAGTGTCCCTCGTTCCAAGATTTCAAGAGTAGTAGTGCTACAGAGTTTTCCGGTGTTCTCAATCCAATTATTGTTCTTACTTGGATCCTGAACACAGAGAAAGTGTTTCGTATTTCTCATGTGGATAATGAAGACAAGGCTAACTATGCTTCCACAATGCTCATTGGAGAAGCCTTGGTCTGGTGGGAAGCAACATATGAAGCTCTCAACGGGTTTGACCAGGAGAATTGAGCCCGGGAAATGTTTAAAACTCATTTGCTAGAGAAGTATTGTCCTCTAGACATGAGGAGGAGATTAGAGAAGGAATTCCTCGAGCTTAAACAAGGAGGAATGACTATGAATGACTATGAAACTCAGTTTAATCAAAGACCAAGGTTTGCTACACAGTATATTCCAACTGAAGACGAGAAAATTCAGTTATTCATGGAGGGATTACGACATGAGATCCACGATTTTGTTGCCAATTGAGAAGTTATGTCATTCGATAAAGCCGTTGAATATGCTTGAAGACGTGAGCATGACTTAGAAATACATAGTGCCACTGTTCCTGTTCCTTCTTTTCTACCAGCTCAATCCGTTCGGACTGAACCTGGTAATCAAGTTCAAACTCAAAGTGTCTCTCGTGGACGCGGTAGATCACAATGTTTTTCTATGCAATCACCTTCATGTCGTATTTGTGGATGGAATCATCCGGGCCAATGCAAAATAGACAAGGAATCCATTGTCTGTTATGGATGTGCAGAAAAGGGTCATATAAAGCCAGCTTTCCCAAGAAAGGATGTTACTTTCTATGCATGTGGTATTACTGGCCACAAGAAGCGTTTTTACCCTACTCTTACTAGTCAGATAACGGGAAGTCAAGCTTCTGTTCAACAACCAGCGAGAAGCCAAGTCCCTGTTCAACAATCAAAGGGTACTCCAACTAAAAAGGAGGAGGTGCCAAAAGCTAGGGGTCGTGCAGTCCAGATCACCTCAGAGGAGGCACGCGAGGATAGTTGTGACGGGTACATTTCTTGTCAACTCTAGACCTACTCACATCTTATTTGATTCTGGTGCCTCAGATTCTTTTGTGTCTTACGAATTTGCGCATGCCTTTCAAATTGCTTGCTTTGTACTCGCGCAACCATTTCATGTAGATTCTGCGGGAAGTATATCATTACTTGTTGATAAAGTCCATAAGTATTTTGTTATAGAAATTGAAGGCTATACTTTTCTCGCTAACCTGATCCCTATCTCCTTGCCCAACTTTGATATTATTCTCGGCATGGATTGGTTATCAAAGAACCACGCAGAACTCTTGTGCTATGAAAAGATAGTACGTATTCCTATTGAAGGGGAGAATCCTATCTATGTCTACGGTGAACAAAGACTCTTAAAAATAATCTCTTTCCTTAAAGCTCGTAAATTCATATCGAAAGGATGTTCTATCTATCTGGCCTACACAGTTGATGTCTCAAAAGAGGAGAAGAAAATTGTAAATGATGTTCTCGTTGTTAACGAATATCCTGATATTTTCCTCGATAACTTGCCTGGCCTTCCTCCGGATAGGCAAGTAGAATTCCGAATTGACCTTGTGCCTGGTGCTGCTCCAATTGGAAAGACTCCTTATCGTATTGCGCCAGCTGAGATGAAAGAAATGATGATCCAACTGCAAGAACTACTTGACAAGGGTTTCATTCGACCGAGTACCTCTCCCTGGGGTGCTCCGATACTGTTTTTCAAGAACAAAGATGGATCGATGCGGATGTGCATTGATTATCGTGAGTTGAATAAGGTGACTATCAAGAACGATCAACTTCAGGGTGTTAGCTATTTTTCAACAAATGATTTAAGATCTAGCTATCATCAGTTGAAAGTTCACGAGCAGGATGCACCGAAGACTGCTTTTCATACTCGATATGGGCATTATGAATTCCTTGTTATGCCGTTTGGTTTAACAAACGCTCCGGTTGTATTCATGGATATGATGAATTGGGTATGCCGCCCAATGCTCGATAAATCAGTCATCGTATTCATTGATGATATTCTAATCCATTCCAAGTCTGAAGCTGATCATGCCATTCATATTCGTGCAGTATTGGAACTTCTTCGAAAGGAGAAACTATATGATAAATTCTCGAAATGTGGATTTTGGCTTCGCCAAGTTCAATTTCTCGGCCATGTTATTTCTAGTGATGGTGTATCCGTAGATCCTATCAAAATCGAAGCCATTCAAAATTGGGAAGTGCCCCGTAATGCTTCCGAAATTCGTAGTTTCTTAGGTCTCGCGGGATATTACCGGAGATTCATTAAAGACTTTTCTCATATAGACGTACCTCTCACGAGGCTTACATGGAAAGAAGTGAAGTTCGAATGGGGTGAAACCCAAGAAAGAGCTTTCTCAACTCTAAAAGATCTTTTGAATCATGCTCCAATCTTATCACTCCCAGAAGGTGATGATGACTTCTCTGTATATAGTGATGCTTCAAGATTGGGACTCGGTTGTGTGTTGATGCAACGTGGCAAAGTGATAGCCTATACCTCAAGACAACTGAAAGATTATGAAAAGAATTATCCCACTCATGATCTCGAACTCGCTGTAGTGGTATTTGCCCTAAAACTTTGGAGGCATTATCTTTTTGGTACAAAGTGTCAATTATTTACCGACCACAAAAGTCTCAAGTACATATTCAGTCAGCAAACTTTGAATATGAGACAACAACGAGCCATGGAGCTGATCAAAGATTATGATTATGAAATCCTATATCATCCTGGAAAAGCTAACATGGTTGCTGATGTACTTAGCAGAAAAGTTTATCGCAATAGTATGTGTTATGCCATTACTCATACTACAGTAAAATTCACTATTTTAGATGAATTAGAGAAATGGCAAGAAAAGGCCCTAAAGCCAGAAAATGTGAAGAAAGAAGGGATGATACATTATAATGATGCTCTACTTGATGATCCGCAAGGATTAAAAGTATTCAAGAATCGGCTGTGGATTCCAAAGATTGGTGGATTGAGACAGAAGATTTTAGATGAAGCTCATAAATCTAAACTGTCAATCCATCCTGGTACAAGTAAAATGTACTATGATGTAAGAGCTGATTATTGGTGGCCTGGATTAAAGAGAGACATTGGAAGATATGTACAAGAATGCTTAGTATGCTTACAAGTCAAAGCAGAGCACCAAAAGCCTTATGGAACCCAAGAAAGTCTTAGTGTTCCGGTATGGAAATGGGAGGAAGTGTCCATTGATTTCATTACCAAATTGCCAAAGACTGCTAGACAGCATGATAGCATTTGGGTAATTGTCGACCGACTGACTAAAAGCGCTCATTTTCTTGCCATGCGTGAAACGGCTCCAATGGAGAAATATGCACAAGTATATACTTGGATGAAATTGTGGCAAGACATGGTGTGCCACTAAAGATCATTTCCGATCGTGATACTCGCTTCACTTCTCACTTTTGGGCGAGTATGCAACGTGAATTAGGATCTCGAGTTGCTCTCAGCATAGCTTATCATCCCCAGACAGATGGTCAAACAAAGAGAACAATCCAAACAGTAGAATATATGCTTCGTGCATGTGTTTTGGAGTTCGGTGGTAACTGGGATAAATACTTACCTCTTGTCGAATTCTCGTATAATAATATTTACCATGCTTCAATCAAAATGCCACCATATGAAGCATTATATGGTCGCAAGTGTCGTACTCCATTATGTTGGCGAGACATAGGACAGAAGATCCTTGGAGGCCCTGAAATGATTCAAGACACCACCGACAAAATTCAAATCGTACGAGAAAGAATGAAAGCGGCCCAGGATCGACAGAAGTCCTATACAGAAAAGAAAAGACGACCCATAGAATTCCAAGTGGGTGATTTCGTGATGCTGAAGGTATCTCCATGGAAAGGCCTTATGAGATTTGGGAAGAAAGGAAAGTTAAGTCCTAGATTTGTTGGTCCTTTCAAAATCATCCAGAGAATTGGAATGCAAGCATACCGCTTAGAATTACCTGAAGATTTGGCAGGTATTCATGATGTGTTTCATGTGAGCTATCTGCGCAAATGCTTGAGCATCAATGATGAGACAGTTCCATTATCCGAGGTGAAATTGGATAATAAGTTAAGATATGTAGAAGAGCCGGAAGAGATCGTGAATGAAAGAACAACTAATCTACGTAATAAAGAAGTGGATTTGGTGCTTGTCAAGTGGAAACACCATCGAGGCCCAAATTATACTTGGGAAAATAAGAATGGCATAAGAGCAAAATATCCCCATTTATTTTAATCGATGTAATTTCGGGGACGAAATCCTCAAAAGGAGGAGGTATTTGTAACATACACGTTTTGAAATCGTGTTTTAAGTAAATAATATTATGAAATATTAAGTGAATTTGAATGTTGAGTTCTAACAGATAGTTTTTACTAGAAATAAAGTAAAACTATGTTTAAAATCACTCATAAAATGTTGGAAGTCTTATGAGATTCCAATTAAAAGTCAAATAGTGAAATATAGGGAAAATATAAAATTTGGAATAAGTAAAATTTTATTGTTGGAAGTTGTAGAAAATCTCATTAGAAACATTTAGGTGAAAACCTCGTCGAAATTCGAGTTATAACGAAGAAGTTATGACCAAACGAAGATCCGTGATAAATCCGGAAAATACTTTGTCGCGTAATAATTTAGTTTTCGATAAACTAATTTTTATCCCTAGTGATGTAAGTGAAAGTTGTAGAACTCGTTAAAATAATCAACTTTCATATAAAGAATGCCAAAATTTGAATTCGTATGAGGAAGTTATAATTTTTCGAAGTTTCAGCTTAGCAGTAGACAGCTAAAAACTCGAATTTTAGACCGAGTGATTTTTAGCCGGCACAACCTAAATGAGAATTGAAGGTCTCGTCATTTGTAGTGCAATGGTAAAAAGTCTGACGGAAACAGACGTCGGATGAAGAAGTTATGAATTTTTAACGGATTTTCCTGTCCCGGTCTATTAAAAATAATAATATTAAAATTAAAGTCAAAATTAGCTGACGAAATTTAAACGAAAGTCGTTGAGCATAATTTTAGCTTCGCGTGCATATAAAGAACATCAAAAACAGAGCTCGTATGGGAAAGTTATGGATTTTACAAGATTTGGCACATTTTTCGAGAAAATTCGCATGAATAGTACTGCCACGTCATCCTCTTATGCGAGGCTTCCATGTGTTGGACACGTGTTCGCTACTGATTGGACGGCGGCTTTGCGTGTTGCCTTATGATTGGACCAAGTCCGAGGTCCACTAAGCATGGGACAGCTTTGCATGAGACACCTCCGGTTCACCCTCGCACCAACGTGGAGCCTTCCTATTGGACCGAAGTTGGGTCCAATCCGAGGCTGCCGTCAGCGAGCATGCTGTTCCGAGCCGAAGACCGAGCCGAAGACCCAGCCGATGACGCGCCTGAAGCTGATGACTCCTCGCATCCGAGCCTAGCCGAAGCTGCCATCTAGTCTGAGCCTCGCAGCCACCTGCCCTCTTCCCTTCGCTTCGGATCCATACCTCAGCCCTATATAAGGGGTGCGAGACCTCCCAGGTAAATGTTTGAAATTTGCCCCTTTTTCACCCCTAAACTTATATTTCTTCTACTTCCACTTCCCCCGAAGCCCCGGTACTGATTCCAAAGCCCGAAACACGCCCCGAGACTCCCGAGAAGCACGAAAAATTTATATTTTCGGTTTCAAAGCTCTACCTTCGTAGAGCCCGGTTTTCAAGAAAACTCCCGTTTTTCAACGACGAAAGTCATATTTAGAGCCAAAGTACTGCCCAAATTAATATTTTAGCCCCTGGTTATTTCACGGTGAGTTTAATATATAGGAACAATTGTATGTTATGTGTTATATGTGCTACGTGCCTTTCGGTGTTATTATTTCGGGTTATTTTTATTTGCTATTTTTAATAGCAAAGAAATACCTTTGACCATGTCATCAGTGAAAGGATTTAAATTCACGTTGGTACTGGTATGTAGCCTCTAGCCATGTAGAACATGTCTTCGTAAGAGAATGAATTCTATTCTATGGTATTGGCAGAAGGTTAGACAGGGCTTTAAGCCTGAAATCTACCAAAATGTTAATCCGAAGTTGTATATCTTTTGCGCCGTTTGGGCCAAAGCTTTATTGATGTATATCAAGCATGGAAATTGTTATGTCTCATTGATTGTATATCTTTAAATCAAATCAATGATAGATATGGAATGTTTGTCACATGATTCACATATACCCTTGTTGTTCATTGTTCCTGTTTGCTTCTGACTTATTAAAGTATATATGGCATAACGTTATATTGTATCTATTATTGAACTCACTAAGCGTCACCGCTTACCCTCTCAATGTTTAACAAATTGCAGGAGATAAACATCCAGTATAGTTATATACTGGTAGAAGATTTTTGAATAGTTTGAAACTATTGTATCGATAGAAGCTTATGAATAGTTTGAAACTATTGTATTTTGCACTCCCATATGTATAAAACTATAGAATCCTGCGAAGTTATGTAATATATAACACTTTAAAATAGTCGGTTTGTATCCAGTAGTTTGTAATCTCTATATCAATGTAAAATATTGTTTTTATGAATATGCAAGTAGCATGTTTTGGAGTAACTATATTGTCGAGTATGAAAGTTTGGGTCTTTCATAAATACGAAAGTTAGGGTTTTTCAATTAACCCAAGAGTTGATCAGAGTCTCATCCATGACTGTATCAAATCCGCATAGCCTCCAGATCTCTTCACCAAGTTTGGCTGCCCTCCTGTTTTTCTTCCTTTGGGTTGTGGTGAGAGAATCTGTTGAGCTTTGAGATGACATATGCTCCTCAAGATGTTTGAATTGGGGGGGGGGGGAGTTTGAGGTTTCTCCGGAATGTGAGGCGCGTTGTGAGATGATGGTTGCAGTGAGGGAATCTTGCCAGTGATGATAAGTGGAGTTTGATGTGGAGAGATTGATTGCTGAGATTGATGCTCGTGATCTGATTGATGAGATTGATGGGCTTGATCTTTTTCACTTCCCCCTCTTGAGGAAGTCCAGACCGGAGCTTCCTCAATCCATGTCCGAAGGCCATCAATTTTGGAGAAGGCCTCCTGAAATTGAGCTTTGATGGCGTCTGTGAGCTATTGATTGGTTGGGGAGGATGATTTGAACAGCATGTGATGAATCTCCTTAGTGAGTTGAAGGATTTCAGGGCCATGGAAGTTGGTTGTTAATGATCATTGAAGGCGGTTGATGGTGGAGTGAAGAACCGAGATGGCAGACTCATAGGCTATATGAGTTTCATCTATTATTTTTTGAGACTGTGAGGCTTGATCTTTGATAGTAGTTTGAAGATCATTTTTGATAGCAGTGACCTCGGAGATAAGGCGTTCAGTGGATTCCATGAAGTCTTTGTAGTCTGCTTTGCGATTGTTGTCGAGGGAGCGGATTCCCATTTCGACCTTTAAAGATATGTGCTCCGTAGCCAGTAGTTCCCTTGCTTCTAGTCTTTTTATACTTTCAATCATCGATTGAGGTCCATGAGTATCCTCTGGTTGCGGTTGAGTTGGCTTGACCGCAGCCAGGATTTGATCGACTTTTGCCTGGAGTGATAGAAACTCTTTTATGGTGACTACGTTCTTCTTGTTCTTCTTCTTGGGCTTTGAGGTGGAGTGATGATAATCACTAGATTCTTCACCTTCATCGAACATCATGAGGTCGTCTTCAGAATGAGAGGGTTTGATGACTTCTTGTACCTTATCATCATCAAGACCGAAGGTAAGAGCTGAGCTGACTACTATTTCAGGACCTTCGTCTTGTGATGTTTCAAGAACCGTAGTGGGAGGAATTTGGGTGGTATGTTGGACTGCAGATGTTGCTTGAGCTTTGAGAAGTAAATCGGCCTTCTGAGACATCCAGTCTTGAAAATGAAGAATTCCTGCTACAGTATAGGCATTGTTGATCGCATCATCCCAATACTTAGCAACCACCTGAAGTTCTTGTTCCTTTTGTTGTTGTTGTTTGATTTGTTGATCCTTTCGGGCTTGGAATGATCTTCGAAAGGCAGCATATTTCTTGATTTCGGCATTAGTAGTTGGTTGATATCGACTCCAAGAATCACTTGAATCATCTCCGTCAATTCTTCGGTTGCGCACCAAGGTGTCCATTGGGTTCACGGATCCTTGCACATGTGTTCTCACCGTGCCTAAACCACCTGTAAATGATGGAAGCAGAGTAGGATTTTTGGAGCTTCCTCGGTATCCATGACCCGTGGTCACGTTTGGCCTCGGCTCCATTCTGGCATGAGCGAAAGAAGTGCCCTGCGGATGGATTGGTGTTTGAAGTGTTTGGGAAATGTTCAAGAGGATGGAGTCTAACTCCTCGAGAGAAAAAACATGCAGTCGGGAAGCCCTTGAGACCTTAGGGCGATGTCCATATTTATCTACTTAAGATAGAACTGGGGGGCTGTCTCCACGTTCAGATGATGATGATGATGAAACAAACTCAGATGATGAGCTTGAGTGGTATTCGATTGTGGTATTGAATGGAGCTGCGGCAATCCCAAGGACTACCTTAGCCTGTGGAGAGGCTGAGGTATCAGTCCGGTCACGCATTTGGCTAGAGGTAGTGTTGGTTTTTCTTTTCTTGAGGATCGAAATTGGTTGCCTATCCTCTTCAGAATCACTGATTGATTTAGTGGTTGGTTGGGCTTTGCGTTTTTTTATGGGTGCGGTTGGTTTGGGAGCATCCTTCTATGGTGTTTTTTGTTTCTTTTTGGATGCCAATGTCTTTCTTCTTTGAGAAAGATTCAATAGAGTAGTGGCAGAGGGGACTACGGTACCCTCAGGGATAATGGTTGCAGATGGAAGAGGCGGGGTAGAAGGGTATGGGGCAATACCCTCCATAGCCTCAATATGGTCTGAGACATCAGCAGTCTCAGGACCAAGTGTAGAGAGAATATGGTTGGGAAGCCTGCGGATTGGTCCAAAAAGAGATTGATCGGATGAGGGATTGTACCTTTAGAGATCTTTTGTAACGAAAAGATTGATATCATTGCCCATGGGAATGGCTGCATCGGCATGAAGATCCAGGATGCATAGTGACAAGAACCTAGCAAAGGTAAGTTCTGTTGGGTTTTCCTTGCCGTGTTCCTTAGGGATGTAATGAAGGAATTCATCCCATAGAATTTGCCCATAATTCACATCATGACCTGTGAATATGCTCCAAACCAATTCAAGGAGCTTAAGCCCCATATTGTCGGTTCCTCCGGTTCTACCGGATAGGCTTCGGATGATGAAGTGGCACACATATTGCCACACTACGGGCAATTGATTTTTCTTGAACTCGCCGATACCCTTGATTCTTTTCTGGTAACCCATTTGGTATATTGCTACAGTAATATCCGCCATTGATGGGGAGAAGAACTTGATCGATGGATGAACCAGTAGGTTGATTGATCTTAGAAACTTCTTGGTCAGAATGACCAATGCGTCATTCACAAGATGAAGATGCACTTCTTGACGGTTTTGGAGTGGTCGATATGCCGAAAAATCACACTTGAACAAGGTGGAAATTGGTACGATTTCTATAAATGCGTCAAATGGTCCAAAAAGAGGATGATTCTTGAGGAACTTGATCATGAGCTTGATGGGAGCATTGTAACAAGGATGATCTTCAAATATAGCTCTGAAATTGCTGGAGGCGGTTGATGGAGAGTCTGAACCTGTTGGATTTGCAAAACCTGAAGCCTTGGATTGCTTCTTGGATGCACCAGATTTCACCATAGTGAGAAAAGAGAAACAGAGTTCTTTGAGAGTTATGGAGGTTTTTTAGAGAGACAATTGATATTCAGAAAGCGTAAAGGATTGATGGAGAAGAAGAGGGGTTTATAAAGAGGGGTGAAAAAGATTTTACCCTAGGTAACGGGTAAGAGGAGGATAAAAACGACGATTGGGTTTTATTGGGGGGAAAAGATGAATTATGGATTGAATCTCAGCCACAAATATTAAAAACGGGTTTAAAAAGATTTTGGGAGATTTCCAAAAAGGGTTACATTTAATGTAAAGATAGACGCATGTTTATACGTCAGGTAATCGTGGGGGTGATGGGAGAGGAAGTGGTAACGGATGGGATGTGTGTGGGAGATGGGATGTGTTTGGGAGAGGAAAGGACAAATTAAGAATGAGCTGGATGGAGATATGCTCTTTTTGTCATCATCCCTAAAATAGGTCTGATAAAGTTTTTTTTTTATTTTATTTTATTAAAAAACAACAGTTTTAATGAGAATGTTTTTTTTTTGTTTTATGTTATTTAATGAATGAACATTGAATAGCATACAAAGTTTTTTTTGAAGTTGAAAAAAGAAAGAGTTTTTTTAAGAGATTATCACAAAGATTACAGATGAAAAGACTTCATTGCAATTGGAGATGTCATTGCGGATAAACAATGGAAAGACTGCAGTGAGAAGCTGAGAGGAAAAAAAACTTTGAACAAAAGTTAGTAATAACAGACTGCGGTACCAAAACCATCCATCATATGTAATTCTAAGTTAGAACCGCAACGGAGACCAAGGATGGTCTGCGGTAGCTAACAATTCAAAAAGAATTGTGGGTCTGGGTTCATCATTCCCAACATTCGTAGGAATACATTCATTTTTGTAGAGTCAAGTGCTTTTGTAAAGACATCAGCAATCTCTTCATGAGTAGGAACAAAAATGAGTTCAATATTACCTTTCAGAATATGATCTTTGATGAAATGATACCGTAACTCAATATGTTTTGTCTTGGAGTGCTGAATAGGGTTATGAGAGATTGCGATGGCACTTTTAGAGTCATAGTAAATTAGTATCCTCAGCATTCTGTACCTGTAGTCTAGTAATTGTGTCTTCATCCAAAGAACTTGGGAACAACAACTGGCTGCGGCCACGTATTCTGCTTCTGCGGTAGATAAAGATACACAACTATGTTTCCTCGAAGACCAGCTGACAAGTCTTCCTCCTAAAAATTGGCAACCACCAGATGTACTTTTTCGATCAAGTTTGCATCAAGCATGATCTGCATCAGTAAATGCTTGAAAACTGAAGTCATTGCCTGCGGGGTACCAAAGACCCATAGATTTGCTTCCTTTTAGATACCGAAGAATTTGTTTGGTTGCGGTCATGTGTGACATTTTTGGATCAGCCTGGTATATTGCACACACACCGGTTGCGAAGACAATATCAGGTCTGCTTGCGGTGAGGTACATTAGTGAACCAATGATACCTCTATAAGTCTTGTGATCCACAGATTCACCAGCGGGATCAGCAGAGATCTTATATCTGAAGGTCATTGAGACCTTAGCAGAAGAACAGTTGTCCATTGAATATTTTTTCAGAAGTTCAGTAGTATATTTCTCTTGATGAATGAACATTGCTTGCTGATTTTGTTTGACTTGGAGACCTAGAAAGAAGTTAACCTCTCTATTCATGCTCATTTGAAATTTGTTTGTCATGAGCTTAGCAAATTCATCCACCATTCGATGATCAGATGATTCGAAGATGATATCATCCACATATATTTGTACAAGCATAAAGTGAGTTCCGTTTGCTTTTCTAAATAATGTGGGATCAATCACTCCTCTTTTGTATCCTGAAGAGACTAAGAATTCAGAGAGAGTTTCATACCAAGCTCTAGGGGCTTGTTTCAGACCGTAGACAGCATTCTGAAGCTTGTAGCAATGATCAGGGAACTCGATACTTTCAAATCTGGGAGGTTGTTGAAGAGAAACCTCTTCTTTTAATTCCCCATTGAGAAAAGAACTCTTCAAGTCCATTTGGTGCACTTTGATGTTTTTGTGAGAGGCATATGCTAAGAATATTTTGATTGCTTCCATTCTAGCTACCGGAGCATATGTCTCATCGTAGTCAACACCTTCCAGTTGGCTATAACCTTTAGCAACTAGCCTTGCCTTATTTCTGATGACTGCACCAGATTCATCTAGCTTGTTCTTGAAATCCCATCTGGTGACAACAATAGTATGACCTTGTGGGATGGGAACAAGTTGCCATACTTTGTTTCTTTCAAATTCTTCCAGTTCTTCTTGCATAGCAGAAATCCAATCTGGTTCCAATAACGCTTCTTTAATAGACTAAGGCTCGACTGCGGACATGAATGCTGCATAGTGACAATGATCAGATAAATCTTTGGCAGATCGAGTTTGTATACCTGCGGAAGGATTCCCAATAATTTAACCTGGTGGGTGATCCTTCGTCTATACATGTAGGCGAGGCATCAGATGATCAACAGCTGCGGTAGAAGGAATGTTTTCAATGTCAGAGGTTGCTTCAAGTGATGAAGGAAGTTCCCCCTGGATTTGAGAACAGCCTGCTGAGTCATCCTGACTTGTTTGGGTGAGAGAGACATTTTCTTTGATAGGTTCCCCCTGGATTGTTGAAGGGAGATTATCTGGAACCTGAGATGGTTCCCCCTGTACTGCGGATAGGAGAGTGACAATTCTTGGATCAGATCTAGTATCAATATTCTCTATGAGTTCATCATCCGAATCCGAAGATACATTTGATGGTAATGTTTCTCTGCGGGCAGGAATTTGCACATCATCAAGTACTGGAACCTCGATGGTTGCGGCTAGATCTGGAGTAGAGATTGATCACGAGCATCAATCTCAACAATCAATCTCTCCAGATAAAACTCCACCTATCATCACTGGCAAGATTCCCTCACCGCAACCATCATCTCACAACGCGCGTCACGTTCCGGAGAAACCTCAAACTCCCCCGTTCAAACATCTTGAGGAGCATACGTCATCTCCAAGCTCAACAGATTCTCCCACCACATCCCAAACGAAGAAAGACTGGAGGGCAGCCAAACTTGGTGAGGAGATCTGGAGGCTATGCGGATTTGATACATTCATGGATGAGACTCTGATCAACTCTTGGGTTAATCCACACCGAAGACTACTGGATGAAGACTACGTTCCTCATCTTACATATGTTGAGCCTCCTACTGATGGTTACTGGGATATTCCCATCTCACCCAATGCCAAATACTTCACTGTGTTTGAGCCATTCGATGAAAGCCTTCCTGATGCCAAACGATTGCCTATGGAATTTGAGAGACTTTCTCAATTATATGCAAAGTATGCTTCTCCTTTTGAGCACATTTGGTCAAATGATCGACCATCCGCAGTAGTAAACTACAGAGCCAGAAAGTTTATGAAGTCAGAGTTTTTCAAATACACTCTAACCCGAAGCGAACAAGATTATGTAAGGAACCAAGCTGATTTTCCTTGCATGAATCTGGATGAGATCTTCCACATTGCAAGAGTGTTGCAGGGCAAGGCAGAGAAATATCTGAAGATGCAAGTTGCACTTAATAGAGTCAACAGCTTTCAAATCCGGGAGGTTGTTGAAGATAAACATCTTCTTTTAATTCCCCATGGAGAAAAGCACTCTTAACGTCCATTTGGTGCACTTTGATGTTTTTGTGAGAGGCATACGCTAAGAATATTCTAATTGCTTCCATTCTAGCTACCGGAGTGTATGTCTCATCGTAGTTAACACCTTCCAGTTGGCTATAACCTTTAGCAACTAGCCTTGCCTTATTTCTGATGACTGCACCAGATTCATCTAGCTCGTTCTTGAAAACCCATCTAGTGCCAAGAATAGTATGACCTTGTGGGATGGGAACAACTTGCCATACTTTGTTTCTTTCAAATTATTCCAGTTCTTCTTGCATAGTAGAAATCCAATCTAGTTCCAATAAGGCTTCTTTGATAGACCTAGGCTCGACTGCGGACATGAATGCTGCATAGTAACAATGGTCAGATAAATCTTTGACAGATCGAGTTTGTATACCTGCGGAAGGATTCCTAATAATTTGACCTGGTGGGTGATCCTTCGTCCATACATGTAGGCGAGGCATCAGATGATCAGCAGCTGCGGTAGAAGGAATGTTTTCAATGTCTGAGGTTGCTTCAAGTGATGAAGGAAGTTCCCCCTGGATTTGAGAACAGCCTGCTGAGTCATCTTGACTTGTTGGTGTGAGAGAGACATTTTCTTTGATAGGTTCCCCTTGGATTGTTGAAGGGAGATTATCTGTAACCTGAGATGGTTCCCCCCTGTATTGTGGATGGGAGAGTGACAATTCTTGGATCAGATCTAGTATCAATATTCTCTATGAGTTCATCATCCGAATCCGAAGATACATTTGATGGTAATGTTTCTCTGCGGGTAGGAATTTGCACATCATCAAGTACTGGAACCTCAATGGTTGCGGCTAGATTTGGAGTAGAGCTCCCTTCAACCGGAGAGGTGGAAGTATTGAGAGAAACTTCTTCCGATGTAGATGGTACAGAGATGTTAGTATGTTTTTCTTGAGCGGTGGGAGATGTAAGAACTTCTGATAGTTTTGCCATTTCAACCGGTTCAAAGAGATCATCATAATTGACTTCGACTAGGTTTAAGGGGCCAGAAGATGCAGGAATGTCATATTCCATGATTGCGGTGGTTTCAGTGGATGAAGGGGCATTATGGATGTGAGAATTATCGAATTTCACATCAAAGCTTTCAATGATCATCCTTGTACGTCTGATAAGTACTCGATAGGCAACCTTGTTAGTGGAATAACCAAGGAAGATGCCCTCATCAGACTTTGGTGCAAATTTATTAAGTTGATCTTTATTGTTGATCACGAAACATCTACACCCAAAGATATGAAAGAAACGAACATTCGGCTTGCGGTTGTTAAGACCTTCGTATGATGTTTTTTTGAGACATTTGCACACAATGCTTCGGTTCTGGACAAAGCACGCAGTTGCTACAGCTTTAGCCCAGAAGTAAAGAGGAAGATGGGCGAAGTTAAACATGGATCTGGCTGCTTCTACTAATGTGCGTTTTCTTCGTTCGACGACACCATTTTGTTGCGGAGTGTAGGGTGCTGAGAAGTTATGAGAAATACCCTTGGAAACCAAGAAACTGTTGAGAAGATGATTAGTGAATTCAGTTCCATTATCACTGCAGATGTGTCTGACTGGAAGCTTGATCTGAAGTTCTATTTCTTTGATGAAGTTGATAAAGATCTGCAATGTCTCTGATTTGAGTCTGAGGAAGAAGACCCATGTAAAGTGAGTGAAATCATCAACAATAACCAGTATATATTTTTTGTGGTGAAGACTGGCTACAGTTGAAGGACCGCAGAGATCAATGTGTAATAGTTCCAGAGGCTCTGAAATAGATGAATCCATTATCAAAGGGTGACTTGCTTTGACTTGTTTTCCACATTCACAGGCTGGACAGAGAGTATCGTTGTTGAATTTGAGAATAGGGAGACCGCGTACTATTTCACCAGTGACTAGATTGTTGATGTATCTGAATTTGAGATGAGCTAGCTTGCGATGCCATAGCCAGCTGACTTCGGATACAATTTTAGAGAGAAAACACAGTTGCGGTTTACCAATTATGAGAGAAACATCCAGAGGATACATTGTACCTTTGGAGCGAGATTTGATTAAGCAAGTGCTTCGGTTACCCGTCATTATGTAACATAATTGATCATCAAATTCCACTCGATGGCCTGCTTTACATAGTTGGCCAACACTGATGAGATTGTGTTTAAGACTTTCTACATAAGCAACCTTCTGAATGGAAAAGTTCCCCGTGGTGAGAACACCATAGCCTCGTATGATGCCATTTGCATTGTTTCCAAAAGTGACATTTCCACCACTGCATATAGGCCTGAAATCCCAAAGGTATTCTAACCTTCCGGTCATGTGCAAGGAGCAGACACTGTTGATCAGCCATTCTTTTTCTTCATCCTCCTTGCACAATTCCTACAAAATTAAGTGGTTAATTTGGGCACCCAAGTGAGTTTGGAGCCCGAGGTCACATACGATGTGTTAATCGATGCATGATGCGAGGTGGCAGGGACAGGTTTTAAGTCAACTTTCAAACCTAGTCCTGGGTGTTTGAAAATCTTTGGAGTTTTGTGAGATTGTGAGTAATTATTAGAATTGACCCTGAAATTCTGGGTGTTGAAATTTTTTCGAATTCCTCCACATTGACACTGACTAGAGAACTTTTTGTCATTTTTCCTGACCTTTGACCTGGTCTGAGGTTTTGAAGATAAAGTATGTTTTTGTCCATTCCGAGGATTGTCAAATTTGACCTTTTTGTTTGTGTGTTTTGAAAAGGTGTTTTGTGTAGGTCTGGCAGATGTGAAGATACGTGCTGACCTTTTGTGATGTGATTTCTTATGCGTTTGAAATGACTTTTTGGGTGCCGGAGTTGGCAAAGTTCCTTTCCATTTTTGGGACTGTGATACTAAAATGGTTGGAATAGGTAAGATACCCTTCCGTTTTGGGTCATTAATAAAATAGATTTGAAATCCACATGTTTGGATTGTTTTTGAGTATTGTCAGAAACAGTGAACTCCTTTCTTTTTGTTTTCTTGGAAACAGTTTTCTTGAAATGATAATTTGAAAGAACAAACTCCTCAGGACTTTTTGATTCAGGATATTTCACTGATTTCTTAATTTTGGAGCAAATTTTTTGTTTTCCACGAGAACGAAATTCTTCTTTAAAAACTCTTTTTGCTTCGGTCTTAGGAGAACCGCAGTCAGTGATATTTAATTACGGTTTCCTAGAAACTTTAGAGTTTTTTGAAAAATAGTGACTCGATTCATCCGAACTTGAGAAATTAGGACTTTGAGAACATTGACCAAACTCAAAATTTTCAATTGGTAATTCATGATTAACTAGTTCAATGATCACATAACTCTTGACTTCAATCCGTGGAATAGTGTTTTGGACTACGACAGAGTAAGTCTTGGTGAATACTTCTTTAGGAAAATTCATATTAGGTAATGGGATAGATTGCGGTATGTGAATGCAGTCAGAGATACTGCGGTCAGACTGTAAGGATGGGAAGTCTAAAGAGACTTCAGGACTTTCAATAACAATTTCCTCATCAACTACGGATGATGTCTGAGAATCTGTGTTGTTGACATGAGTAGAAGATTCAAGGAGAATTTCTTCTATAACACAATTATTACTCAAATCATGAAGTTTCCAAAGTGGACTTGGATATCCTCAGGAAATGTTTTGTTATTGACTGGAAATAAGAAATTGTGGTCTGGTGGGATATAGGGACGTTCCGGTGTGAACCGAGGTGATGAGTCTGTTGCGGTAGGGTAACCATTAGACCAACCCCAGTTAAAGGTTTTATCAACATTCCCATTATTGACAAGATTCTCAATGGCCTCAGTTTTATTAAACAGTTTTTCAATTAAAAGATTTAAACGTACAATTTCATTTTGTGCTAGATCTCTTTGATTTAAAGCTATTTCTAATTGACTTTCACTAACATTCTAGCATCCTTTTCTAACATTAAATCCTTTTCTAACATTGCCATTTTGAGTCTCTTATTGTCCAAACGTCCTCTAACATGGAACATTTCCTGCGAAGCGATATTCTTCTCATCTAGGGCTTTATTGTAATCTGTAAGGACGGCAGCACAAGTGTCATTGAGTGTGTCTATGAAAGGTTGACAATCATGCATGTTGTAACTTAAAGTTTGAATCATGAGTTTTACCTGTTCCACAATGCTGAGAGTTCCATTTTTAGCCATGTAGCAATGGTTCTTCTTTGGATTGGATGAGCCATCTTCATCAGCAGTTGCTACCATACAGATCTTGCCTTTTCCTTTGCTAAGAACTTCTTCATCCTCATCTCCTGATGACCACACTTGATGATTCCTTTTTACTTGAGCAACGTAGGCCTTTCCCTTTTCTTTATCTTCCAGTTCTTGATCCATTCGAAGATAGAAGGCTCTATCTTTTACTACATTTTCCTTGCAATCTTTGGCAAAATGGTTTTCCTTGTTGCATTTGTGACATATGATGACATCAACCTTGTCTTCTGTAGAGGTACCGTAGTCAGTTCATTGGGACTGCAGTGGTACTTCTTTTGACTGTGTCTGCTGAGACTGCGGTGGAGGGAGAGGGTTTTTAGTGGAACAAAAGTGATTGTTCTGAAAGTTACGGTTGAAAGGTGGTCTATTAAATTGTTGGTTTTTGCGAAATGAGGGTGGTAAGAGATTGAATTTCTGACTAATAAGAGCAATGGCATTCTGAAACTCTTCTTCGTCGTCATATTCTGAGTCAGCTTCATATGATTGCGGTGGAGAGTCATATGAGGTGGAATAGGTTTGAGTGTGAGGTGATTGGGCTACTAATGCAATTGGTCCTCCGAAGTTTGAGCATTCCTTGAGTACAGTGGACTCTTGAGCTTGCAATTCTCCATAAAGTTTATAGATAGATAAGGAGCGAATCTTCCTGTCACCTTGTACAATCATTTTGGCTATTGTCCAGTGTCTTCCTAAGCCATTTAGAAACTGCAGATTTGTTTCATGATTGCTGTGGATGGTGCCCGCATTGGACAGTTTTGTGACAATCAAATTAAACCTTTTAAAAGAATCTTCCAAACTTTCACCGGAGTGGGCTTTGAAATTATTGAATTCGTTGAGTGCTGTAGTGAGCTTCTTGTCTTGAGCCTGCTCTGAACCTTCATACAAGTTTTTGAGAACATCCCAAATTTCCTTTGCTGATTCGCAATTTATGATGATGTCGAAGTTGTTAGGAGCAACTCCACAAGAGATTTCATAAAAGGCAATAGCATCACTTTCCATTTTGTCTAGATCATCTTTTGTGGGACGACTCAAGGCTGGTTGACCTTCTCCAAGTCTTGTTGTGTCTCCATCAATTTGAACAGGGGTACGGACTGGAACATGGGGTCCTTCTTCTACAGATCTCCAGATGTCTCTACCAAGTCGTCTGAGATATCTCTCCATCCTTTGAGACCAGTGGTGATACTCATTTGCAACCAGTATTGGGGTTCGATTGGAACCACCAACACTGTTGGAAACATTCAGTGATAATGATTGTGCCATTTGAAATTTTGTTTAGAAGTGAGCTTCAGTGGTATAGAAGGCCCTTTGAAAAATCAGAGCTCCGATATTCAAAGAGTAACCACTCTGGCTCTGATACCAATTGTTAAGAGAAGAACTTTGAGATACACTTGAACAAAAATGATTAGAACAAGTATATAGCGGAATAGTTAATCTCGAAGGATCTGTTAGCTCAACAATAATATTAATAGTTAGGAGTTAGTGAGTTAGATGCAGAAAGTAAAGTAATGTAAATGACAGCAATTGTTGTATCAAGAATACACGTAAGTTGATTCATAACTTGGAATGTGTTCAAACCAAAGTTAGTAAGAGAGATCAAACTTAGTGAAGAAGTCACAAGGACTTGCTCCGAAGAGAGATTACGATCAGATATGATAGTGAGAAAATGAGAGAAGAAGATCTCAGAGATAAGTAGTGAAGATACTTGAAGATGCGTATTTTATTCAGAACAAGTGAGATCTATTTATAGAGACTCAAGCATTACAAAAGATAACTTCTAGATGTATCCATGAAAGGCATACTAGAAAATCGAAAGCAAAAAGAAAACACAAAAAAAAAAAAGAATAAGTTCAAAAGCTTGATGTCTTCTGACTTCGGATGATTGTAGTAGATGCTTTCATTGCGGTAGCAAGTTGGTTGCGGTTCTGTAAAGTTCAAGAGGGTCACTTTCAGTGTTCTAACAACATTATGTTGGTGGGTTGTGGATTTTATTCGAGTTTACCTCAGAAGTGATGTGTAGTAATTTCTTGGAGAATGAGGATTAGTGAAAGTTGGGATTTTTATACCAATTTTTGATGTAGTATAAATGTATAAGTATATGTAATCCTATAATTGCCTGAACACAAATAAAATTAATAGAAAACCCTATAATTCCTATATACACTACTAGAAAAACATAAATGGAATACGGTTGTTTTCCAAAATAAAGTACGGGTTTGCATCCCGTAATGGGGGTTTATTAGATTTGATGCCAAATAGAGTACGGTTAAACAAACGTACTCTATCTCCACAACACCTTCACATATAATACACACTTTATTAGCCGTATTACATTCTATTTAACCGTACTTTATTCCAAAATATTATCCTTCTTTTCCACAATATTAATCAATACTCCAACAACATTAAACAAACCAACAAAGCAACCAAAAATTACATTGATAATGAGGCATCCATTGCATTAATGAGGAAGCAAAAATATTAATTAAAAGTTTGAAATAAACAAGACAATAAAGGTATATTTATAGAACTTGTTCAACATGCAAAAAATCCCTTCAATAGAAAATCAAATACAAGTTCTTCCAACATATCAAAAAAGTTAAAAACTGATTGTAAAAATAGAAAAACAAAACACTTCATTGGAAGTATATATTTTATTAATTTAATTTGTAGTTTTTTAAAAGCATAATGTTATAATAGGAAAAAGGGAAAGTAGAGACTAATAAACAAATAAAAATTCATTGTTATTTGTTGCATACTATCATAAAGATTTGTAAAATAAATCAAAGTTTGTTATCTGGACATGATTTGTTCTATGTATAACATGATTTATATAACATGAAAATTAAGTAATTAAATGTCAATATTGGGAGTTCAGCATTATATGTGTTCCATGTATCATTAGTAAAGCAGATGGCAATAATCTCGAATAAGTTAGAGTTTTAATGCTCTTTTAGTTACACAAGTATTGCATGCAACATATAAGATGTTAGATGTAGTGATGTACTAACTCACTGCTTACTAACCTTCCCAATGAACTTCAAAATGATTGATAGGAGCCTTCTGACGGCCATTATTTGTTGAAATTTACTAAATACATTTGAGAATAAAAGGATGCCCTGAAACAATAATTAAGTGCCATCATACCAAATATATATGAAACACTCAATCATAGTTATTGTTACACACGTTTTAAAACAAATGAAAAACAAATCAAGATTATGAAGCTAAAAGTTGTTTCACACCTGAAATGGTAAAATGGTAAAATGATGTCTGTTTCATCTACCTGGTCACACTCTTTATTGTATCATCTCAATATTGACCATGTTTTAGGATTCCCTACAAAAAATGTTTAATTGTATCAATAACAAGTTTTTATTAAAAAAAAAATGGGAAAACATAGATTTAAACTTTTTTTTTCATAAAGATGACATAATCATCATACCTCTTATAATGTTGTACGCTTAATTTTGTCCCTTACATAAAACTTCAAATCAGAACACAATACAATCTACACCACAAGGCTTTAAAAGTTAAGACATCAACAAAATACCATTGATCGAAGAATATTTCTCTATTGTAACTGTTTAATGGTGGAATAATGGTACTCACATGTTGTTGATGTTGGGGAAGGGAATATTTGGTATTGAGATTTGTTTGAATCATCATTATCACCTGCAGACTACGTTCATGGCAGCAAACTAAAAGTCAATTAAACAAAACTACAATACTATAATGATTAAAAGATGACTTCTAATAAACATTTCACAAGTTTTTTGTTGTAGGATTCCAAGTTCTTCTCATATTCCGTCTTCCTTTTGTCAGCTTTGGCTACAAAAGGTGTCTTGTCCTACATTCACATCACCAAAAAAACAGGTAAATACTACATCAATTTTCTATATAGTCATTAGAAGTTTTGAGTCTAAATGTTAAAAGTAAAAATATTTATTAACAGACGTTACTCTATATGGTTATTCTTATTCTGCATTTTATTGCACATTATGATTTTGCTTAAAAAAACTAAACATATTGATGTAATGTAAGTGCTACTTACAGAACCTGACATTGACTTCCATTTTGCCACTCCAGCTTACCAACCTGATAATATACAAGTAAAATTCACATCAAATGCTAAAACTTGAAAGCATAAACTCAACTCAATCTAGATACAGAAAACTTGAAAAAAAAGCTTAATAAATTGCAATGCAAATATCAAAAAGGAAGATAAATCAAAGCAAAAATGAAATCCTTTCTATTAGGTTTATTGGGATCCTAAGCAACTTCCACTTGGCTGTAGTTTTCTTTACAGGCAACCTAAAGTTATAACAAAAAAAACTGTTACAAGTACCAAAATCATGATCCTGGTAAAGAACAAAAACCTTATTTCATTGAAAGTGAAAAAAACAACATAAACCCTAACAAACATCTATGAAATATAGTACAGATGAAATCGTACTTGGCATCGGCTTTCCTTCACTTGATTTGCCTCCTTTCATCGTTTGATCTTGAATGAAACAACCGAAACAACAAACTATTTCAAAAATAAAGATGAAAATGGTTGTAAGTGACAAAATTTAGAGTCGACATTGAGGAAAAAAGATGGATAACCGAATAAAAACAATGGCCGAGTGACAATAAAACGACAACCCTATCTCTGGTCCGATCTATCATACATCTAATATGATATATGGTACATATGATCCTTTTCGTCTTACATATTAAATTGTATCCTAATAATATATCATATATCCCAAATTCCCGATCTGATATCCAAAAAATGAAAGCCTTTCTATTTGGGCGAATGTGTTGGTGGTTTCTGTTTGGTTACAAAGAGGGAGGATGTCACACCCCAAAACCAAGAACGGCGGAAACATTCTGGGGCGGAGGACGTCATGTATAGTATCACAACACAGTAAATGTAAATAAGCAAACAACATCATCCATTGCATTAAATATATAATTTTAATACAAGTGTGTTCTGTACAGTTATAGACACCAAAATAATGTAACACAAAATAATATGAGATGAGTCTTGAATGCACTCCATCTTCTCAAAAGCTGGCCTCGGTACCTGTCTACTGATGACCTGAGAATACAAGTTATTTTGAAAGAGTTTATCAGCATTAAGCTGGCGAGTTCATAAGTATTTTAGTGTCAATGTTTCTTGTAAAAACGTTTGAACCTGTCTCAATGTATAAGTTTGTGAAAATGTAAGTAAATGTTTGAAAGTGTTTGTGAAAGTTTGAATCTCTCAGAAAAACCTATATTTTCTATTAAAGTAACCTTCTACCAAGGCTAAACTGTTTTGTAAACTTGTCTATTGTAAAAGTGTGTAATTTCCCAAGTATAACTATCATTTGTTAAAAATATAGTTTGTACATTAATGCTTCAGTGAGGTTATCACTAAAATATGTAATGGGTAAATCATTGTAGTACTGTAGCTTTGTATAATAAGACTACTATTGTACTAAATACTACTACCTTAAACCGGATTTATATTAAGGTATAATGTGATAAATTGCACCATGTTATCGACTGGTAACAACGACATAATGAATGGTCGTAATAAAAGAAATGACGTTTGGCACCCGCAGACCTGCAGGTCCGGCTGTAGCTAGCAGCAAGGTGTAGGATAGTCAATCCAGTATAGATCTATACGCAAACTCACGCTCTCCCTCCAAGAGAATTCTGGCTACAACTCGGGCCATGACATTTAAGGCATGCTCCGACACAGTGGATCACGATTATCAACGTATTTATGTATATGTATTGTTTCTCGTTCTAGTATGACTGTATATGTACTTGTTTCTAGTATAGCTGTATATGTACTTGTTTCTAGTATACCTGTATATGTACTTGTTTCTTGTATATATGTATATGTATTGTTTCTAGTATATCTGTATATGTATTGTTTCTAGTATATCTGTATATGTACTTGTTTCTAGTATATCTGTATATGTACTTGTTTCTAGTATATCTGTATATGTACTTGTTTCTAGTATAGCTGTATATGTACTTGTTTCTAGTATAGCTGTATATGTACTTGTTTCTAGTATATTTGTATATGTATTGTTTCTAGTATATCTGTATATGTACTGATCCTGTGTTACCCGGATGGTAACTAACTAATGATGTACTGATAAGTATGAATATGGAAGTACTTTTATGTCTATATATGTATATATGATATATAAGTAATATTGAAACGACCTTCGGATGGTCACCCGAAATGCCACCAGACCACATCTCAAGGCGCGAAAAGGAAATAGGGCGGATGGCTTTCCTAAGTCCTTTAAACATTATTTATGCATCTATACATATATGGGCATGCAATTGAATATATAAAAGCATAAATAAGTTTTCATAAAACATTTGAAGCATAAATATACTTTCCAGAGGAGATCGACTATAAAACAATTTGAAGGCATAAGTTGATAAAACCATTTAAGTATAAGAAGCATTTGTTTGAATCACAGTCTATAAGTAAGTTTGGATAGTAAAACAATTTGTAAAACATTTCAAGGTAAAGCAGTTTGATAAACAGTTTGAACAGTGGTAAAAATCGTTGTTTTCCTAGTTATTAATCACATGTGATTAAATGCAATCACATGTGATTGAAACAATAACTATAAGTATTTGACTTGTATTCCCCCCCCCCCATAAAGTGTTTAAAACATTTAAAATCATCTCAAAGGTTGATTCAAGGGGTATGAACTCACTTGTGGTGAGTCGTTTGAATTGCAGTGTCGGATACCGTGCTAGGTGGCAAACGGAGACTTGTTTACACGCACGAGCCTAGTTATCATATAATAAGCATATATATAACTAATTAGACAAATAATAATTTGAATAAATAAGTTAAGACACTTAGAAAACATGTAAACACTTTTATGAGTGTTTAAGGTTCAAATGGTTGCATCTAAGTTGCTACGGGACAAGGCAAAAGGGTTTGAAACATCAAATGGCCTTGTATAGGAGTTCACCATCCAACAAACCCCACACCTTGGAGTTTACAGCCGTAAACTCATGGGTTTATGGCCGTGAACTCCTCAAATGGTGGTTTTGGGTGTTTTGTGGTGCTATCTTGATCCTAGAACACTCCTAGCTTTGTTGGAATAACACACGAAGTAGTTTAAGGCTCTAGAATACTCCATAGGGGAGTTTACGGCCTAAAGTCCATTCACACTAGAGTTTACGGCCGTAAACTCCTATGGGTGATGGCTTTTAATTGTTTTGAGGCTCTTAAACATCAAGGATGGCTTCCATGAATTTATCTAAGGCTAATGGGGACAAGAGGCACACTTTTGTGCCTTCACTTGGAGTTTACGGCCCAAGATATGCTCCTTGACCATAAACTCCTTTCAAGGAGTGATTATTATGTGTTCTACTCTCCATTCTAGCCCCAAGTATTCAAGGTAAATTGTCTTAAGGCCTAAGGTGTGCTTGGAATGATTTTTACCCTACAAAAAAGGGGTTTACGGCCCAAGAGGGGTTCTTGGCCGTAAACTCCTACAAATTTATGATTTTGAAGGTTTTAGATGTCTTAAATAAGCATAAGCCTTTGAGGGTTAAAGTCTTTAAGCATAAGAGGAAGTTTAGGGCACATTAAGCCCTTGAAAAGGGGTTTACGGCCCAAGGAAGTTCCTTGGCCGTAAACTCCTATAACTTGTGCTTCTTGGATGATTTCTAGTCTACAAAGATCATACACTAAGTCCTTGATAATTTGTCTAACATGGGGATGGGTCTAGAAAGCATTAAAGTTCCATTTTGGAGTTTACTCCCCAAGAACGTTCTTGGGCGGTAAACTCCCGGATCTTGTAATCTAAACATGTTATTGATGTTAATAAGCATCTAACAAGTATTGAAACACATTTAGTAAAGTAGACTCACAATATGGGATGAAAACCCGAAGATCCGTCAGAGAGAATATGGCTTTTCTCTATTTGGAATTGTGAATAATGAATTAATTTGATTCAGAAAACTATTTATAGTCCTGGAATATTTTGGCAGAAATTATTTTTATTCCTGATATTGGACTGTAACATTATGAAACTTGAAATGCCCAAGTTTCACAAAACCAGGAGTATCCACTCTCCTGATATCATCTAAAACATAAACCCTAATGTACACAAACTTGTTCGGAAAAGCTTGAAAATCACTGAAACTGAACTAGCTTCATTTGAATAGATGAGGTTCGTACAAATGGAAATTTCGGGTTGTCACATCATCCCCCTATTAGAGGGAATTTCGTCCCGAAATTAGAATTTAAGCAAATAAAAGTTACAAACAATTAAGCGAAAAGATGAGGGTATTTCAACTTCATCTGATCCTCGCATTCCCAAGTGAATTCCGGTCCTCGCTTGGCGTTCCAGCGAACCTTCATGATAGGGATACGGCTTTGTTTCGTCTGCTTGACCTCACGGTCCATGATTTCTACAGGTTCTTCCACGAAGTTGAGGCTTTCGTTGATCTCGATCTCGTCGAGTGGGATTACGAGAGTCTCGTCGGACAGACACTTTTTCAAGTTAGATACGTGGAATGTAGAATGTACGTCACGCAGTGTGTCGGGTAGATCAAGTTTGTAAGCTACGGGGCCGACTCTGGCAAGAATTTCGAAAGGCCCTATGTACCTCGGATTTAGCTTCCCACGCTTGCCGAAGCGTATCAAGCCTTTCCAGGGTGAGACTTTGAGAAGGACTCGGTCTCCCACCTGAAATTCCAAAGGTTTTCTTCGTTTATCGTCGTAGCTCTTCTGTCGGTCTCTAGAGGCTTTCAATCGTTCACGGATCTGAACGATTTTCTCTGTCGTTTCCCGAATGATTTCCGGACCAGTGAGAGTACTGTCGGAAGCTTGCCCCCTAGCTAATTAGGTATCACCCACCTCAGCCCAGCACAGAGGAGATCTGCACTTTCGGCCGTAGAGAGCTTCGAATGGAGCAGCCTTGATGCTCGTGTGAGAACTATTATTATAGGAAAATTCGACAAGGGGTAAATGAGTATCCCATGCCTTTCTAAAATCAATCACATAGGCTCGCAACATATCTTCCAGTGTTTGGATGGTCCTCTAACTCTGTCCGTCGGTCTGTGGATGGTAGGCTGTGCTCATGTCCAGCCTTGTTCCTAGGGAATGTTGTAGGGATTGCCAAAATCTTGAGGTGAACCTACTATCTCTATCGGAGATAATGGAAATAGGTACACCATGCAACCGTACAATTTCCCTGATGTATGTTCTTGTAAGTTTCTCCATCTTGTCGGTTTCTTTGATAGGCAGGAAGTGTGCAGACTTGGTCAATCTATCAACGATGACCCATATGGTGTCAAGTCCACCCGTCGTCTTGGGCAACTTGGTTATGAAATCCATAGTGATCCCTCCCACTTCCACTCTGGAATCTCTGGTTGTTGCAGTAAACCAAAGGGCTTCTGGTACTCGACCTTAACCTTCGCGCAAGTAAGGCATTTACTCACAAAGGTAGCAATCTCTGCTTTCATATTAGGCCACCAGTATAGCTTTTTCAGATCCAGATACATCTTATCTGAACCTGGGTGGACGGAATACCGAGTGTTGTGCGCCGCGGTCATGACCAAGTCTCGGAAACCACCGTGTTTCGTTGTCCAGATCCGGTTCATGAAAAATAAGGCTCCGTCACCCTTGGCTTCGAAGTTCTTGTCCATTCCCCTAAGGGATTCACTCGACACATTTTCAGGTTTCATGGCCTCAAGTTGAGCCGCCTGAATTTGCTTAGTCAAGTGTGAATGGATGGTTATGGATAATGACTTGACCTTGCGACCAGAATATTCTTTCCGACTTAGGGTGTCTGCTACTACGTTGGCTTTACCCGGATGATAACGAATATCGCATTCGTAGTCACTGAGTAGCTCGACCCACCATCGTTGTCTCATGTTGAGCTCCTTCTGATCGAAAATGTGTTGTAAACTCTTGTGGTCGGTAAAGATAGTGCTCTTCGTTCCATACAAGTAATGTCTCCAGATCTTCAGAGCAAACACTATTGCTCCTAGTTCAAGATCGTGGGTCGTGTAGTTAACCTCATGTGTCTTCAACTGTCTCGAGGCGTAGGCGATGACCTTACCTCGCTGCATCAGAACACATCCGAGTCCTTGATTGGATGCATCGCAATAGACTACGAAGTCTTCTATTCCTTCTGGAAGGGATAGTATTGGTGCGGTGCACAAGGCTCGTTTGAGCGTTTGGAACGCTCTTTCTTGTTTCTCTTCCCAGTTAAAGGCCACGCCTTTCTGGGTCAGGGTCGTAAGAGGCTTCGCTATTCGGGAGAAGTTCTGAATGAACCTGCGGTAGTAGCCAGCGAGACCTAGAAATTGACTAATTTCTGTAGGTGTCTTTGGTGCTGACCAGTTCTCAGTGGCTTTTATTTTGGATGGGTCCACGTGGATTCCCTCTTCGCTTACCACGTGTCCTAAGAATTCGAATCTTCGGATCCAAAATTCACATTTCGAGAACTTCGCATAAAGTTTCTCTTTTCGTAGTGTCTCTAGAACTTGTCGTAGGTGGTCGCCATGCTTTTTCTTACTTCTGGAGTAGATCAGGATGTCGTCAATGAAAACGATGACGAACTGATCTAAGTAAGGTCGGCATACTCTATTCATCATATCCATGAAGACTGCGGGCGCATTGGTCAATCCGAATGGCATCACCACGAACTCGTAGTGTCCGTAACGAGTTCGGAAGGCTGTCTTTGGCACATCCTCCTCGAGCACTCGTAACTGGTGATATCCGGATCTCAGATCAATCTTGGAAAAAAAGTTCGCCCCTTGCAGTTGGTCGAATAGATCATCTATGCGTGGCAGAGGGTAACGATTTTTGATCGTCAATTTGTTGAGTTCTCTGTAGTCAATACACATACGGAATGATCCGTCTTTCTTCTTAACGAACAAGACCGGTGCTCCCCAAGGAGAGAAACTTGGTCTTATAAAGCCCTTGCTGAGCAGTTCGTTAAGTTGACCAGAGAGTTCTTGCATCTCGGTTGGTGTTAAACGGTAGGGCGACTTGGCTACTGGGGTAGCTCCTGGGACTAAGTCGATTCTGAACTCGACTTGTCGTTGCGGAGGTAACCCGAGTAGTTCTTCTGGGAAAATGTCGGGGAAGTCGCTCACTACTGGGAGGTTCTTTAGTTCTTTCGTTTCTAGGTTCGTGTCGACGACGTGAGCAAGGAATGCGTGGTATTCTTTGTGCATATATTTCTGTGCTTGAACACTAGATATAATGCGAAGACTCGCACCAGGTTTGTCGCCGTAGACTATAAGGGTTTCGTTAGACGGGAGGTTTAGTCGGACTGCTTTCTCGTAGCACATGATGTCGGCGCGATGAAGACTTAACCAATCCATGCCGATAATAACGTCGAAACTTTTTATTGAGACCGGCATAAGTTCGATTGGAAATGAATGGTTATCTAAGGTTAGAAGACAACCTAAGTATATGCTATTAGTACTTTCAGTTTTCCCATTGGCCATTTCTACTGTGAATTGTTCATTAAGTGCGTGTGGTTGTTGCTTAAGCATGCGAGCAAATTTGTGGTTTACGAAGCTTCGCTCCGCTCCACTATCGAACAGAATGCATGCATAGGAGTTATCAAGGAGGAACGTACCAGTCACCACTGTTGGGTCAACGACTGCTTCCCTGTGGCCTATTGCTAGTACCCTCCCTGCTCCTCCAGTATTCCTCGCCTTAGGGCAGTTCCTTTTAAAGTGGCCTGCTTCGCCATATCCATAGCAAGTTGGGCTCACGCCAGAGCCAGGAACTTGGGAGATCGGTTGCGCCGGGAACTTACAGAATCGGACGGTGTGTCCTTTTCTGTGGCAGTTAGTACACTGCATTTCACGGCAGGCGCCGTTGTGGTGGAAGTTGCATTTGTTGCACTTCGGCAAACTTCCAGAATACTGCTTCCCCGGAGCAGTAACAGCAGTAGGGGCTACCGCAGCATGTACTGCTATGATTTGCTGTTTCTTTGAAGCTCGCTGCTTCTTCTTCTCATCCCAGAATTTCTGCTTGTTGCCAGCGGGTTTGGAGGGTTCTGGGATGGCTTGGGTGGTTGTGGTTGCAGGGGTCTTGACTCCATGGTCAATAAGTCTTTGTGCTAATCGCTTAGCACTGTCGAAGGTAGCGGGGTTGGATGCTAAGACATTCCCCTGGTACGGAGGCACTAGCCCCCATACATACCGTTCAATCTTTTTCCCTTCAGTGGGAACCATATTGGGGCATAGGGCCACCAGTTCGCTAAAGCGGGCAGTGTAAGCGATCACGTTGGTGCCCTTCATGTTCAGATTCCAGAGTTCATGTTCTAACTTCTGGACTTCGCCCCTCGAGCAGTATTCCTCAGTCATGAGGTCCTTCATCGTTTCCCAGCCCATGCTGTTAGCCACAACGAGAGTTAGGGCTTTGACGTGGCCGTTCCACCACGTTAGGGCTTTATCCTCGAAGGTGCATGCGGCATATTTCACTTTAAATGCAGCAGGGCACGAACAGATTTCGAAGACTGATTCAGTCTTCTCGAACCATTGCGAGAGAGCAATGACTCCGCCGGTGCCATAGAAAGGCTTCGGCTTGCAGTTTGTGAAATCCTTGTAAGAGCACTCCCTTGAGTGCACAGGGATTTCGATCGGAATAGATTCCACAGGGGTTCCACCTCTGCTAGCATCTGATGAGTGATACTGCGCCATGGCAGTTGCCACTGCTGCAGCTACGGCAGCATTCAGGGCTGCAGTATCGATGACTGCAGGTGGTGGAGGCGGTGGAGGAACAGGATTATTCCCAGTCCTGGGAGATTTGCGAGGAGGCATCCTTCAGCTATAAGTTTATAAAGACAAGAAGGATGGTAAGAATCAATTTGTAAGCAACGCGAGAGTGACCCATGGACTAACTAGCCATAGCCCAACAGTTTGAATGAGTGTTTGAAATCACAATAAGAAATATTAGTAGGAATACACAAGTGTACAAATTTTTCCCACAGATAAGATAGATTTCAATAGTACGGGTATTACTGATGTAATAAGTTCAAGGAAAATCGACCTAACAGTAGGTCTTACATCATACCATAAGGACAAGACTGACAGTCCTAGATTCCTAATTAGAGTATCGAAAGTTAGGAATATTTTACAGACAAGTGCTACTTAGAGCACATAAGTTCAAGGCTATCCCTAATTCAAAAGACAGAGATGTACTAGACATCATCTAATGGTGATGGGAGTTTCTCGGGCGAGCCCTGAGGTCGGACATTTGGCGAAACACCTCTTGAAGGTGTCAGTCTTGAGTTCTCTGACGAGCTAGAAGTTCTAAGACTTCAGCACGGGAGGCAGCCAGCTGTTGCTGCAGAGTTTCGTTGGTTCTCCGGGTCCGTTCCATGTCTTCTTCAAAACGGCGAATGCGGACTGTGTTGACACCTGAATTGGCATCAACCTCCATGACCCGGTCGATGGCTGCTCGACCTTGCTCGACATTACGGGCTATTCTGCGGATGATTACCGGCAGAGCTCTGTCAGCAGAGCCACCATCGCTAATGTTGTAAAAGGTTCGGTCCCCAAAGTATGGTAAGGGCTGACCCTGCTCATCACTCCAGCGGTTCAGGTTGTTTACCCACATGGGTGTAGGACCTGGAAACGCTAGTCGAGGGTTGTTGTTCGGGGCTTGACCTACAAGCGGTAGGTTGTTGACTTCAGGCTCGGAGTCGGATCCATCCGAAAAGCCTTCTGCGAGGTGATCATCCAAAGGAATTGGATGCTCATCTTCGGGCTCTTCATCGATCCACCCGGCATTGCCTTCATTGGGAAAGTACGGGTCGCCATGATGGAATCCAGCCATTTAGATCTACGCGAGAAAAGAGGTATAAGAATATAGTATACGTGTAACTAGTAGCACAAAATACACCTATTGTATTTTAAGTTTTAAGTTCTACTGATCTTCTTGTGGTATTGTTGGTAAGTTTTTAGACTTGTTAATATATCACAACCATTCTAGGGCATATGCTAATCACTCCTAGGACCAGCATAGTTGATCAGGCTATGCCATTCCCAAGACTGACCATACATCCCCGAGCTCACCTGTGATATTCAACAATCGTAATACTTTTATTCTTGTCATTGTGACACTGGTTTTAGTATGAATGCAGACTAGTATACTTAATTAAATATTTTATTATTTAAAGTATAGACTCTTGGTCAGAGTGTTTTAGTCCCTTTTTGGGTTTATAGATTAGTATATCTTTTATGGGTTGATATACTTGATTCACTATAAACAATGCTCTGATACCAATCTGTCACACCCCAAAACCAAGAACGGCGGAAACGTTCTGGGGCGGAGGACGTCATGTATAGTATCACAACACAGTAAATGTAAATAAGCAAACAACATCATCCATTGCATTAAATATATAATTTTAATACAAGTGTGTTCTGTACAGTTATAGACACCAAAATAATGTAACACAAAATAATATGAGATGAGTCTTGAATGCACTCCATCTTCTCAAAAGCTGGCCTCGGTACCTGTCTACTGATGACATGAGAATACAAGTTATTTTGAAAGAGTTTATCAGCATTAAGCTGGCGAGTTCATAAGTATTTTAGTGTCAATGTTTCTTGTAAAAACGTTTGAACCTGTCTCAATGTATAAGTTTGTGAAAATGTAAGTAAATGTTTGAAAGTGTTTGTGAAAGTTTGAATCTCTCAGAAAAACCTATATTTTTCTATTAAAGTAACCTTCTACCAAGGCTAAACTGTTTTGTAAACTTGTCTATTGTAAAAGTGTGTAATTTCCCAAGTATAACTATCATTTGTTAAAAATATAGTTTGTACATTAATGCTTCAGTGAGGTTATCACTAAAATATGTAATGGGTAAATCATTGTAGTACTGTAGCTTTGTATAATAAGACTACTATTGTACTAAATACTACTACCTTAAACCGGATTTATATTAAGGTATAATGTGATAAATTGCACCATGTTATCGACTGGTAACAACGACATAATGAATGGTCGTAATAAAAGAAATGACGTTTGGCACCCGCAGACCTGCAGGTCCGGCTGTAGCTAGCAGCAAGGTGTAGGATAGTCAATCCAGTATAGATCTATACGCAAACTCACGCTCTCCCTCCAAGAGAATTCTGGCTACAACTCGGGCCATGACATTTAAGGCATGCTCCGACACAGTGGATCACGATTATCAACGTATTTATGTATATGTATTGTTTCTCGTTCTAGTATGATTGTATATGTACTTGTTTCTAGTATAGCTGTATATGTACTTGTTTCTAGTATACCTGTATATGTACTTGTTTCTTGTATATCTGTATATGTATTGTTTCTAGTATATCTGTATATGTATTGTTTCTAGTATATCTGTATATGTACTTGTTTCTAGTATATCTGTATATGTACTTGTTTCTAGTATATCTGTATATGTACTTGTTTCTAGTATAGCTGTATATGTACTTGTTTCTAGTATAGCTGTATATGTACTTGTTTCTAGTATATCCGTATATGTACTGATCCTGTGTTACCCCGATGGTAACTAACTAATGATGTACTGATAAGTATGAATATGGAAGTACTTTTATGTCTATATATGTATATATGATATATAAGTAATATTGAAACGACCTTCGGATGGTCACCCGAAATCCCACCTGACCACATCTCAAGGCGCGAAAAGGAAATAGGGCGGATAGCTTTCCTAAGTCCTTTAAACATTATTTATACATCTATACATATATGGGCATGCAATTGAATATATAAAAGCATAAATAAGTTTTCATAAAACATTTGAAGCATAAATAGAATTTCCAGAGGAGATCGACTTGATGTCGATCTATAAAACAATTTGAAGGCATAAGTTGATAAAACCATTTAAGTATAAGAAGCATTTGTTTGAATCACAGTCTATAAGTAAGTTTGGATAGTAAAACAATTTGTAAAACATTTCAAAGTAAAGCAGTTTGATAAACAGTTTGAACAGTGGTAAAAATCGTTGTTTTCCTAGTTATTAATCACATGTGATTAAATGCAATCACATGTGATTGAAACAATAACTATAAGTATTTGACTTGTATTCCCCCCCCCCCCCATAAAGTGTTTAAAACATTTAAAATCATCTCAAAGGTTGATTCAAGGGGTATGAACTCACTTGTGGTGAGTCGTTTGAATTGCAGTGTCGGATACCGTGCTAGGTGGCAAACGGAGACTTGTTTACACGCACGAGCCTAGATATCATATAATAAGCATATATATAACTAATTAGACAAATAATAACTTCAATAAATAAGTTAAGACACTTAGAAAACATGTAAACACTTTTATGAGTGTTTAAGGTTCAAATGGTTGCATCTAAGTTGCTACGGGACAAGGCAAAAGGGTTTGAAACATCAAATGGCCTTGTATACGAGTTCACCAACCAACAAACCCCACACCTTGGAGTTTACGGCCGTAAACTCATGGGTTTATGGCCGTGAACTCCTCAAATGGTGGTTTTGGGTGTTTTGTGGTGCTATCTTGATCCTAGAACACTCCTAGCTTTGTTGGAATAACACATGAAGTAGTTTAAGGCTCTAGAATACTCCATAGGGGAGTTTACGGCCTAAAGTCCATTCACACTAGAGTTTACGGCCGTAAACTCCTATGGGTGATGGCTTTTAATTTTTTTGAGGCTCTTAAACATCAAGGATGGCTTCCATGAATTTATCTAAGGCTAATGGGGACAAGAGGCACACTTTTGTGCCTTCACTTGGAGTTTACAGCCCAAGATATGCTCCTTGGCCATAAACTCCTTTCAAGGAGTGATTATTATGTGTTCTACTCTCCATTCTAGTCCCAAGTATTCAAGGTAAATTGTCTTAAGGCCTAAGGTGTGCTTGGAATGATTTTTACCCTACAAAAAAGGGGTTTACGGCCCAAGAGGGGTTCTTGGTCGTAAACTCCTACAAATTTATGATTTTGAAGGGTTTAGATGTCTTAAATAAGCATAAGCCTTTGAGGGTTAAAGTCTTTAAGCATAAGAGGAAGTTTAGGGCACATTAAGCCCTTGAAAAGGGGTTTACGGCCCAAGGAAGTTCCTTGGCCGTAAACTCCTATAACTTGTGCTTCTTGGATGATTTCTAGTCTACAAAGATCATACACTAAGTCCTTGATAAGTTGTCTAACATGGGGATGGGCCTAGAAAGCATTAAAGTTCCATTTTGGAGTTTACTCCCCAAGAACGTTCTTGGGCGGTAAACTCCCGGATCTTGTAATCTAAACATGTTATTGATGTTAATAAGCATCTAACAAGTATTGAAACACATTTAGTAAAGTAGACTCACAATATGGGATGAAAACCCGAAGATTCGTCAGAGAGAATATGACTTTTCTCTATTTGGAATTGTGAATAATGAATTAATTTAATTCAAAAAACTATTTATAGTCCTGGAATATTTTGGCAGAAATTATTTTTATTCCTGATATTGGACTGTAACATTATGAAACTTGAAATGCCCAAGTTTCACAAAACCAGGAGTATCCACTCTCCTGATATCATCTAAAACATAAACCCTAATGATGAGATTTAAAACAATAAGCTTTAATCTATAAAGATCGATTAGATCACGAACAAGTATACGAATATGAAACTGTAAGAACACAATATAAATAACAAGGCAGAACGCAATAATAAGAACAAACAGCTTGAATCAAACGTGTCAATGATTAAATATAATCCTTAGAAGAGCTCGATTAAGAACATCAACTGTAAAGGATTGGAAGATTACAAGAGAGCAATATCGTAAACTCTGGAGCGCTAAAACAGAAATCTTGAATCTTGACCTAATATGCATGCAAGCGATAACTTATATACAATACATAAAAGGCTCTCGGTTGGACAGGCCCAAACCGGAGAATACAAGGCTAATCTACGAGCCCAAAAGACGCAATACAAAACAGAACTTCAGCCCAACAATCTCCCCCTTTGCGTCAATTTGGAGCGAGACCATCACTTCTTACTTGGGCCGGCGGCTGAAGCTGGTACCTTCTTCTTCACGGTACTAAACAGACACTTGGTTATTGAAAGGATGGTCTGTCTAAACCGGATGTACCAATTGATCATATCTTCAAAATATTTGATGTCATCAGCCGAATTGTCCTTACACCGCTTGATGATAGATAGGACGTGTTCCAAGCAGGTAGTGGTGTAGAGGTGCTTGTCAGCTAACGCGAACAGACATTTCTGTCCTTCGGCTCTGGTGAACATCACAGAGTTTCGCCTCGAATCTATCTTGCCCATTTTCATCGTGTTTAGATCACTAGCCGATCCCACAGGCTTGACTTTCGGTTTCTTCTTAAACACTGTGGCAACCTCCTGATCCATTAGGGCCACCTCCATGATATAGCATGCCAGCATCCTTTTGACATGGTCCAAGATGGGACTATATTCAGCTTCGTTTGTCAGCAAGATGTTGTACAAGACTATCCAATCATGAGGGTTCAGATTGGGCAGATCCGCCAGAGAGATCATGTGAGCAGTTCTTGCAGATCCTCGGATAAGCTTGAACTTGACGTTTGTGAATCTCCCTACGGCAAACGGCTTCAACACTCGAACATTGACAATCTTCTGGGCGCTCCATGTAAGGTATTGAGGGCGAGCGGCCTCCAGATAAAAGTCAATGAGCTCCCTGTGAAGCTCATCGTTCGAATGCGGGACTTCGTAAATGTTGGAGAAGGCGTGGAAGATGAACGCCTTTCGAGTCAGTAGCATATCAAATTGCGAATCGACCGAGTTGATGCAGTCGAATGATATCACCGGCTCAAGCCATAGTATGCTTGGAGTCTCTATGGCCTCTTTTATCAGTCGATCCCTGGTCCAGGCAGGGAAGAGCAGCTTTCGGCTCTCAAGGAGATCGTTGGCTTCTTTTTGTTTACGTTCGGCTTCTTCAGCTTCACGTGCCACACGATTGACATCGTCATCAGTATTGCGACTGTTCTTTCTCTTCAACATGTCCGCAATAGTCTCCTTGTCTTCATCTTCATCTTCATCTTCATCTCCTCCCTCTGCAATATTTTTGCCCTTGTCCTTCACACCCGAACCCGAGGCATAACCAGTTGGGGGTGGTTCGGTTGTGTGAGTTGCTTTTGAGGAAGGAGGTGGTTTCGATCCTTTCTTCTCATCTCCCCCTTGTTTCGGAATGGACACGAAACTGGGTAGGCCTTCAATTTTACTCAAGAGAGCCATGGCCGGAGAGAGTTTCTCAGCAAGGGTACGCCTCACCGAGTGGTTTAGGATGGGGTCGTGTGCTTCCAGGATGTTGGATAGAGCGGCGTGGACATCCGAAACACACGTCTTGATGATTTCCCTTTCGGATCGAAGAGCCTCCAATTGTTGTTCGGAGTTGGAAAGTTGGGTGCTCTTGACCTTGAGGGCAGTAGTCTTACTCGCCAGGACGTCCATCAGTTTATTTTCAGCCGCAAGATCCTCTTGTAGCTTTGCCAAGCGGGCTTCAATGGAGGCACGGAGTGCCGAGTTGTCGTCGCTAAGGTTTTGTCTGAGGGTAGCGAACGAGGATAACTCCGTCTTCACAAACTGGGCCAGTTGATTAACAAGTGGTTCCAGTGTTGTTTTGGTGGCGTTGGCGCTTTCCTGCATAGACTGTAGCAGGATGGTAGCGTCATGGAATAGTTTATCGACTTTTTCGGTCGCAGCCTCCCAAGCTCGGGTGGAGGCGTCTATTGCAGCAGTAGCAGAGGCCACTGAGTCATGTTGAGCCCTAGAGAAGGCATCAACTATCCTTTGAAGGGCAGCTTCAGATAAGGACGACTGCTGAGTAGAAGAGGATGCGAGAAGTTGATCAACCTTCTCGTTTAGCTCGCGGAGATGCTTCTTGGTTACAGGAGCATCATCCTCCTCGTCACTTTGAACTTGAAACGGACTATAGTAGACCGAATCAAAGTTCAGGTGGTCACCACCTAGGTATTGATCATCGCCATCGGAGGCGTCTTCTGGAGATTGAGGTGGTGGTGAAGCTGGGGGTGTTATGGGTTTGGTTGGGTCAGGTTGAGTAGGTGGGGGGTTAGTTTCGGTTGGTGGTTGTGTATGGGTTTCGGTTTGTGGAGTTTCGGTTACAGGAGGGGTTTCGGTTGAGGTGGTGAATATGGGTGGAGGTATAGGGAATGAGGTTGGTGGTATAGTAGGGGTTATGGTGGGAATGGAAATAGGTATTGTGGGTGGAGGGGAAGGAACTGGGGATTGGTGAAGTTCCATCTCCGGGGTTGGGGAACGAGGGGGTGTGTTGCCTCTTTGTGGAGATTCGTCACCTTGTGACCCCTCAGAACCCGAACTCCCACCTTCGGATTCACTGGAGGTTGATGAAAGGACGAGCGTCCGTTTCGGTTGGGTCTTCCTCCGTTTCGGTTTTGGAGAGGAAGCAGCCTTTGGTTGTTTGCGTTTCTTGGGAGTAGGTTTTGGGGCTTTGGATGGTTTCTTCCCCTTGTCTGCCTTCTTACCCCTGGCCACCGGTTTGTCGGCATCATGGATCGATCTCAACATGTCCGGTGTCAGTTCCCTCGGACCAGATGGCCCTAACTCCTTGATCGCTTTGATGAAGCTGCTTTCTGATGGCACACTGCCATACATCGACTCCGGGATAGAGCCAATGAAGGAGAATTTCGATGCAGCGGAGACGATGATCTTCGTGGTGTGGAATGTACCAATCGAAGACATCGATGCACCGTCAGCAGTTTGGACATCGAACTTGTCCATAGCCCATCTTGTGATCAAGATCCAGAACCGGGCTAGTGACACCTCGGAGTGTCGGGAAACTGAAGAGAGGCTCTGAATCAATTGTTGCCAAAGGACAAATCCGTAGTCCAGATTAATCCCGTTGTACACTGCATACATAAGCGACAGGAAAAGACGACTGGCTCCGTCCGATCCTGAGCTTCGTTCTGACAGTCCCTTGAAGAGAACTGTAAATAACCCATTCCATTGGGGCGGTAGACATGACTTCTTGAATCTGGCGACGGAGGTGAGAACTTCCGTGTAGCCCATGTTGTAGAACATGCTGTAGAGCATACCAACCGGAATTGTCTCCGGGTGAACACGCGATGGGTCAGCGGCAAACCCAAGCATAGAGCAGAAGCGGGGACGAGAAATCGACGTCTTGTGTTCCGCCACTTCGAAAAAGATTCTGTCAACAGCCTTGTCGTAATAAGCCGTTGCGTAGACCTGAGATAGGGCCACCATTGGCACCGTTTCAATCCGTGACAGTGCCGGAGCAAGCTGGGAGTATTTGAGACACTCGATGACCGGCGACATGTAGGGATCATAGGCCAGTGGGTTCAGATCAATCACGAGGCATTGCTGAGGACGGATTGGAAGAATCTGAGAAGTAGCATGGACGGAAGAGGATTCAGCCATTGTTGCAGGTTGGAGAAGAAGATAACCGGGAGAGAGTTTGGAAGTATTTGTACTTTGGAAATTATGGGGCAGTAAAGAGGTAAAAGGTGGTCTGGATGGGTTTTTATAGTAGGTGATAGGAGAGAGAAAGATCGATTCAAATCTCTTATGGAAATATGGAAGGGTTTTTGAGTGACTGATAGGTGACAGTTGGGACGTGCGATGATCACGTAGGAGAGAGAGTGTCAGATTCCTAGGATCACGCCGCCCAATAAGCGCCGGTACAGAGAGAGGAACCGTTTCTATTTCCACACGCGCCATTAATGCCTGATGGATGACGCTTCAATACTTGCACACGCGTCCAATAGTGTCAGAAAAAGCGCGGCCTCTTCAAATTCACGCGCCTGCTTTTTACCGTCGTTTGAATTCCTATCCTTTGAACTTCCGCCGCGTCAGCATCTTTTGTCTTTTCCCCTTTTAAACGGCTGTTTGGAATTAATGATCGACGTGGCTAATTTTTGACCACAACTTCATTTGTAACCATCCAGTAAATATCCAGCCTGTAAAATAATTAGTAACGGAATATTTGAAAATCTTGGATTTTCGTGCAAAGAGTGTAAAATGAATAAAGAAATAAAGCAAGTCTTTTTAGGATAATCTGTGATGTCAATGATGACACAAAACTGATGATCCCGGGCACGAATCTCTTCCTTCATGGTCAAGAGAGACCGCAAAGTGTTAGTGTGGATTCCCGTTAAATTACGATCAAACATTTATTAATAAATGTTGAAAGGCTTCTTTTAATAAGGCAAATTAAGGGTGGTTTCGCTTTGATTCATCAATTCAATTCTTGATATAAGAACGAATGTGAACAAAGTACTTGTGAGACCAGTGTAGTCTGTTGAACAAGTAGGTTTGAGTTGATTCTGTAGTGGCTTGGATGAATATGAAATCTCAGATAAAAATTTAAAACTGGATCCCTTGGGAAGAAATGTTATAGTGTGTAACAATTTCATTGGAACCACGCAAAAAGAAAAGAAATTGAGATTTCATGAAGGTACATTCGTCAATTCATTGGTGAAAACTTGATCAAGTTAATTGGTCACCGTCAATTCGTTGGTGTTGAATTTTGGGTTTCACTCAGTTTGTAGTGGCACGAAACTAAGATCATAAACACAGAAGTTGTGTAACCATAAACCTCAGTGGAAGTTGCTGAGAGTCTCAAGGGTTACAGTGATGAAACGAATGTTATGGAGAATTGTAAGGGGATGGCGAAAGAAGACATAGTACCTCTGCTGCGAAAGAAAGGACCAAGCAGGAGACTCTTAACTCATGTGAGAATAGAGTGAGGTAGCTCACGATTAGAATAAATAAGTTAGCCTTATTGGGAAGACAAGGTTTGTTTTTACCAGGACGTGAAGGCTATTATTCAGAATCTTATGAGGCTTGGGACACATACAGCAGCATGCTTCTAGGGACACTTAAGTAATTCAGCAAATATATTCCCATAAGTAAACGAACACACAAAGAAAAATAAAAGAAAATATTTTTGTAGTTTTTGAAATTTATATAAAAAAAAATTTTAGAAGAGTAAAAAAAAACACAATTAAAAAAAATTATAGAAGAGTAAAAAAAAAAAAAAAAAAAAAAACTTGGAAAAAGATTGAAAAACCGAACCCGAACGATCGTTTGGTTTCGGTTGGAAAAAGTTGAAAAACCGAACCCGAGCGTTCGGTTGGATTCGGTTCTTGAAAATTTTGAAAAACCGAACCCGAACCTTCGGTTGGTTTCGGTTCTTGAAAATTTTGAAAAACCGAACCCGAACCTTCGGTTGGTTTCGGTTCTTGAAAATTTTGAAAAACCGAACCCGAACCTTCGGTTGGTTTCGGTTCTTGAAAATTTTGAAAAACTGAACCCGAACCTTCAGGAGGTTTCGGTTCTTGAAAAATTTTAAGAAACCAAGGAGTTTAGATATGCAATAAAAAAAAACTTTTTACATAAAGAAAATAAATTTTGCACAAGAAATATACAACTCAGAAAAACTACCTTTGAAGTAATGAGCGAGTGAAATGGTTGAACCGAACCCGAACGTTCGGTTGGATTCGCTTCTTACGTTTGAGATTGAGAGGTAGTGTGAGGTACTGATTCTGATTCCATCATACCTAGTCCTTGCAAAATTTTATTGAATGAGGCTTCTGGAAGAGCTTTGGTGAAGACGTCAGCCAGTTGATCAGTGGTTCTTACGAAGTGAACTTCGACATTTCCATCTTCCACATGATCTTTGATGAAGTGATACCTCAGTGCTATGTGTTTGGTTTTAGAGTGTTGCACCGGGTTATGACAGATCCTAATTTCACTTTCAGAGTCACAATACAGAGGGATCTTCTTCATGTTGAGTCCATAGTCTCGAAGTTGACTCTGGATCCAAATCACTTGTGATGTGCAGGATGCAGCGGCAATGTATTCCGCTTCAGCAGTAGACAGCGACACACATGTTTGTTTCTTGGATTGCCAGCTGACCAACTTCCCATCAAGAAATTGACAGCCACCAGTTGTGCTTTTGCGGTCGAGTCCACATCCTCCAAGGTCGGCATCAGAATAGGCTTGAACGAAGAAGCCAGAGTTGGATGGATACCAAAGACCCAAGGAGGCGGTTCGCTTGAGATAGCGTAGGATGTTCTTCACTGCCAGCATGTGAGGTTCGCGTGGGTTAGCCTGAAATCGAGCACAATAACATACAGAAAACATGATATCAGGCCTGCTAGCAGTTAGATACATCAGTGAGCCAATCATTTGACGGTAGAGCGTGATGTCGACGGCTGGTTTATCTAGTGAAGGGGTAAGTTTGGTGCCGAATGCCATAGGGACTTTGACTTTTGAGTCTCCCATCATGCCAAACTTTGCTAGGAGAGTCTTCGTGTAAGCTTCCTGATTGATAAAGATGCCTTCGGGTCCCTGTCTTATATTTAAACCAAGGAAAAAATTAATAGGACCCATTGAGCTCATTTCAAATTTAGTCTCCATCAACTTTCTGAATTCAGCTGTTAAGCTGGGATTCGTAGAGCCAAAGATGATGTCATCGACATAAATTTGAACTATCATAAGGTGGTTACCTTCCTTTTTGCGAAAGAAGGTGGGGTCAACCGAACCTTGTTTGAATTTGGACATCTTTAAAAATTTGGTAAGCGTTTCATACCAGGCCCTCGGAGCTTGTTTGAGGCCGTACACAGCTTTATCCAGAATGTAGCAATGATGTGGATACTTTTCGTTCACGAACCCAGGAGGTTGCTCCACATACACCGTTTCTTCAAGTTCTCCATTGAGAAATGCGCACTTGACGTCCATTTGGAAGACCTCAAAGTTTTTGTGAGCAGCATAGGCCAGAAATATTCTAACCGATTCTAACCTGGCTACTGGAGCGAACGTCTCTTCGTAATCTATCCCTTCCTCCTGACAGTATCCTTTGACAACCAGACGAGCCTTGTTTCTTATGACATTACCTTCCTTGTCCATTTTGTTTCTGAACACCCATTTGAGACCAACAACTGAAGCATCTGGAGGAGTTGGAATGAGGCGCCAGACTTTGTTCCTCTCAAACTCGTTTAGTTCGTCTTGCATAGCTTGAACCCAATCAGAGTGATCGAGGGCAGTGTTCACTGTCTTCGGTTCGACTTTTGATACAAATGAGTTAAACATACAAAGCTCAACTTTTGAGAATAAGGATGTCTGTTTTGCCTTCAGTTGAGATCGGGTCAGAACCTTTTCAGATACATCACCAACTACTTGAGAGATAGGATGATCTCTGGTCCATTTTGTAAGAGGAGGGTAATTCGGATCAAAGGATGGATCTAGTTCAGCGTTGATCATTTCTTCAGGCTCGGATTGGCTATCAAAATCAAGCGTCATATCATCATGCTCCCCCTCAATAGATGAGTCTTGAGAAACATGAGGTTCAGGGGTTTCTTGAGGTGCTGGACTTTCAGGCATTGAAGCACCTTCGTTTGGAGGGGCATCTTCGGTTGGAGAGGTACTTTCGGTTGGTGAAGGACCTTCGGTGGAAGTAGTAGAGCTTGGCTCCCCCTGGACTTGTGAGCGTGGCTCCCCCTCGACTGAAGCATTGTTGGTTGGAGATTCATCAGAAGGCGATGCTCCTTCATGCATTCTTCTTGCAGCATCTTCGACAATCTTCTTCATATGATCTATTTTGTTGTCGACTGCCCCTGCTTCTGAGAGAGAAGCTTTTTCCGGTTCATCAAAGAGATCCAGAAAATTCTCGTACATATTGGCGATTGAAACTGTGACTTGACCAGTTTGAGGGAAGATTTCCCTAGCAGTGTCATCTGTGGCCTGTAGCTTTTTGACATAGCTATCGTCAAAGGTCACATAGTATGTTTCTTCAATCCTTCTTGATCGTTTGTTTAGGACCCTGTACGCCTTTGAAGTGAGTGAGTAACCCAGAAAGATTCCCTCGTCGGCTTTGACATCAAACTTGTTGCGGTGTTCTTTAGAGTTAAAGATGAAACACCTTGAGCCAAACACGTGGAAAAATTTCACATTGGGCTTCCTGTTGTTTAATATCTCATATGGTGTGAGCGTGAATCGCTTGTTGAGATAGGACCTGTTTTGTGTATAACAAGCAGCAGAAATAGCGTCAGCCCAAAAATAAAGAGGTAAGGAAGCGAAACTTAACATAGTTCGGGCAGCTTCACACAGAGATCGGTTTCGTCTTTCGACTATTCCGTTCTGCTGTGGTGTGTAGGGAGCTGAGAAATTATGACTAATTCCCTTTTCTGCAAGAAACTCTTCAAACTCCTTGTTCTTGAATTCGAGACCATTGTCGCTTCTGATGTTCCGAACGACCTTCTTGAGCTGGACTTCAATTTGCTTGATAAACACTTTCAGCTTTTGAGTCGCTTCAGATTTGAGCTTTAGAAAGAACACCCATGTAAATCGTGAAAAGTCATCAACGATAACAAGAATATACTTGCTACCACCGATGCTTTCTATAGATGAAGGACCACACAAATCGATATGAAGCAATTCGAGTGGTTCAACAACTTTTGTGTTGATTATAGATGGGTGACTTTGACAACTCTGCTTTCCCATTTCGCATGCAGCACATAAATGCTCTCTGTCAAACTTGAGCAATGGAAGACCCCTAACATGACCTCCAGTGACAAGTCGGTTGATATCTTTGAAGTTGAGATGAGAGAGTCTTCTGTGCCACAACCAGCTTTCGTCGGATTGAGCTTTTGATAGCAGACAGATTGCTGGGTTTCCTTTGATGGGTTTCATGTTCAGCGGAAACATTTCACCCTTTCGCTCTGACTTCAGAATCACTTTCTTTGTTGTTTTCTCTATGATTTCAGAACCTTCATCATCGAATGAAACTTTGAGACCTGTACCTCCAACAAGCTGAGATACACTGATGAGGTTGTGTTGAAGTCCTTCCACATAGGCCACTTTTCTTATGGTAAAATCACCATTCGTTATCATCCCATATCCCTTTATGGTGCCGTAAGAGTTATTTCCAAACTTAACATTGCCACCGTTTGCAAGAGATCTGTATTCCCTGAGTTCCTCCTTCCTTCCTGTCATGTGATGCGAGCAGCCACTGTCGATGTACCATTCTTCGTCAAACTGCTCGTCACTTATAACCTGCAAAAATTAAGCAGATTTAGGAACCCAAAGTTTCTTGGGTCCATGTGAGGTTTTCATGGGAACAGGAATAGTTAGAGAGATATCAACAAGATATGTTCTTTTAATTGAAGTTGTTTCATCTTTCTTTTTAATGGTGAATACTTTTATTTTGTTAAGATTAGGTTGGTTTCCTTTGGGCTCAGGCTTGGATTCATCGACCTTTTGCTTTCCCTTCTGTTCAGCTGATGAATGAGGTTTTTGAGGAAAAGTGGGATTAGCGTTAGAGCGAGATGAAGATGAATGACGAGAAGAGTTAGAACGAGAGAATTTGGATGGGGATGGAGGTGTCTTCCTTGCTGATGACTCTAGGTGACCCTTTTGCTTTTGATCGTTGATGGGTTTAACCTTTGAGTCTTGTTCTCTTCTGACTTCAGAACCGAACCTCTGAGTTCGGTTGGAGTTGTTCTTGGAACCGAACCTTTGGTTTCGGTTGAAATCCTTTTCAGAACCGAACCTTTGCTTTCGGTTGGAATTTTCATGCGAACCGAACCTTGACTTTCGGTTGGTATCTTCTTGCGAACCGAACCTTGACTTTCGGTTGTTGGAATCATCATGCTTTCTTACGGGATTATTTTCATACTTCAGATTCTTCTCCTTGTGTGAATAGTATGCATTCTGGGAGTGCCAGAATTGTTTCCTTTCAGAAAGGTTTTTCCTGTATCTTAGGTTCCTTTCTATCTTTTTATCCCTCATCTGTTTAGGCTGATGATGAACGTTCGCTTTCGCTTTTGATGTAACCTTGGCTGATTCCTTTTGAACTTCAGGAGTTTTTCTTTGAAACGAGGGAGCAGAGGGAATGTTTGACGAAGACTCAGTTTGCCCTGAGGAAGTGGAAGGAGTATCTGATGAAGTTTCACTTCGAGCTGTTGGCGTTGAAGGAATGTCTTCTTTTGCTGAATGATCAACCTCTTGAGGAGTGTCTTTTGTACCACTTGTGCTTGGTTTACTGAAATTATCAGGCTTGTTCAAGGGTTCAGGTATGTATCTCCCTTTCTTCATCCAAGAGGTTCTTTCAGATAGGCCAACGGTTTCGTTTCCATTGTCAATAGGAGCTTCCCAGAAGAACTCATCACAGCCATCAGCATTGTCTTCGTTAACAATAGCCGTGAGTTCAGCTGTCTGATGTTCGGTTACTCCAGTCACTTTGTATACCTGATTCGGAGTGGTTCTGACCTTTTGATAGACGACAACCTTTTCTACTAATTTCGGGGACTTTTGTTGGGACAATCTAACGAATTCCACAAAATTTTCAGAAATAAGATTTTTGTGGTTTTCAGTTTCGCTTTTCACAAATTCTGAGCAGTCAACCGTATCCTCTACAGAAATTTCACTCATGTTTTCGTCCTCGTTAAGCTCAGATGCATTTTCAACATCAATTTTATTTTCTGAGCTTACTTTGGCATTTAGAGAGTCAAACTTTTGTATGGTTTCGGTTCTCAGTTTAAGTCTATCATTTTCGTCCAAAAGATTTTTGAGCATATCTTTATGGTCTTTGGATTTAATGAAGGACTCAATTTTGTCCAGTCCAATTTGATAAGATGGGTTGACATCATCAGATGAAATCACACTCTCACAATTGTAAGCTTCGGCATCGATTTCATCCTCCTTAAATTCTAGAAATGGTAAAATCATACGGTGGATCTTTTTGCCTATCTCACAGTCCAAATGCAGCTGAGTAATATTGGAATATAAACGTTTAGCTATTAAACAAAAAACATTTCGTTGTTTTAACAATTTCAAATTGTCTCTCTGCAAATAAATGTTTTCGTCTTTGACTTTAATTAATTCCGACTCTTTTAACTCAATCCACATACGCCGCTCCTCACTCTTCGACGCCACCCTGCTTAATTGATCAGTCAGGTTAGAATTGGTGACTCTAGTTTGAGTTAAGCTACTATCTAAATGAGAAATTCTTGTGTTAACGTGTTTTAGTTCTTTCTCATATGAGGATGATGGTACTTTAGATGAAATAAAAACAGATTGTACCTTCTTTATCAGTTCATCAAGCTCATTGAACTGTTGGCTGAGTGGTTTGGCTGTGAAGCACATATCTTCCTGCACTTTCAGTCCATTGCTTCCACCATCGGTATTGTATCCCCTCATTTGAGATGCGCTTGACACCATGAAGCATTTCCCACCACTGCTTTCCTCCTTAGCCATATAAGCCTTTCCATGAGTAGGCTTCCTCACTTCTTCGTCTTCTGAGTCAGTAGACCAAACTTCGGTGCTACCGAACTCATCGTTATTAACCGAACCCTACACAATAAGAGCATTAATAGAAGGGTTAGCGGTAGACTTTTTCTTCCTCAACTCGTCCAACCTTTTCTGCAGTACGGCTTCCTCATCCTTTCCGTCATCCTTTTCAGCCATCTTTTTAAGAACACAGTCCTTAGCATAGTGGTTCTTGCCACCACAGTAAAAACAGCTTACTCCGGAATCGCCATCTGCCTTCGGTTCCTTCTTGGACTCTTCAGCCTTCGGTTCATTGTTCGCCTTTTCAGAGCTATAACTCCCCTGCCAGTTTCGGTTTTTGTTGCTGGGGAATCTCTTCTTTACGAACCTCTTAGGATTGGATACCATCATGGCATAATCCTCAGTTGTGAGGTCATATTCTTCCAAGTTGAGCTCTTCATCCTCCATCACGGCTTTACTTTTAGATAGGAGGGCCAACGAACCAAGACTAGACACAACGTTCTTCTCTTGAACAACAATCTTCTCTTGTGACTTAAGAATACCCACCAGTTTCGCCAAAGAATATGATTTAAACTGTTCATGGGCTTTGACTGTGGAAACTACTGCTCTCCATTCCGATCTCAGTCCGTTCAAGAAAGTAACCTTTTGTTCGATGAGCTTCCTTTCGATGTCGTGTTTGATCATCTTGCTGAGAAGATGATTGAAGTGATCAAACGTCTGGGTCACGGTTTCTTCGGTCCCTTGCCTGAATTCTCCAAACTCAGATAGAAGCAAGGTTTGGATGGAGTGTTCAAGATCTTCGTCTGTTGAATACAGTTCGCGAAGTCTATCCCACACCTCCTTCGCCGTAGTGCATGAGCTGACTAGTCTGAATGTGTCGGACTGAAGGGCGAATCTGATCAACCTTAGTGCCTTAATATTGCACTGGAATTTATCTTTCTCATCCTGAGCAATATTCGTCACGTCCTTGAGCAAATCGTTGTATTCTTTTTGCGTCTTAATAACTCTGGATGTCGCGGAATGAGAAAATGGTCCATTGATAATAGCTTCCCATATGAGAAAACCATTGTCTTCCGATCCAATCACGTAATCTTCAAAATGATGTGCCCATACTTCATAGTCATGGGTGTATAAGATTGGAATCTTTGTCGTCGAACCAATGCTGTTGGAAATATTAATAGGGTTTGATTGCGTTGCGTCCATAATGATCGTAATAACCTGTTCAAAGATCAGACTTGTAATAAAGCAGATTAGGGCAAAACAATAAATACTAAGATACGTCAATTAAAATGACGGCTCAATAAATATCGATGATTGCGGAAAACCCTAATGAAAATCTTTTTCACAGAAAAGAAGTGTATCGATTACACAGCCTCCTGCTCTGATACCAATTGATGAGATTTAAAACAATAAGCTTTAATCTATAAAGATCGATTAGATCACGAACAAGTATACGAATATGAAACTGTAAGAACACAATATAAATAACAAGGCAGAACGCAATAATAAGAACAAACAGCTTGAATCAAACGTGTCGAATGATTAAATATAATCCTTAGAAGAGCTCGATTAAGAACATCAACTGTAAAGGATTGGAAGATTACAAGAGAGCAATATCGTAAACTCTGGAGCGCTAAAACAGAAATCTTGAATCTTGACCTAATATGCATGCAAGCGATAACTTATATACAATACATAAAAGGCTCTCGGTTGGACAGGCCCAAACCGGAGAATACAAGGCTAATCTACGAGCCCAAAAGACGCAATACAAAACAGAACTTCAGCCCAACACCTAATGTACACAAACTTGTTCGGAAAAGCTTGAAAATCACTGAAACTGAACTAGCTTCATTTGAATAGATGAGGTTCGTACAAATGGAAATTTCGGGTTGTCACAGAGGAGGCGGTGCTTCAGTGGTCATCGGGACGAGGAGAGATGATGATGTGGTGATCGTCGAGAGGAGAAGACATGGCGGTGCGACGATCATAGGGAAGAGGAGAGGATCAAGTGGTCGCTTGGGGACGTGGCAGTGAGATGAAATGACGAGGTACTGTTCCTTTCGCCCGTTTGATTACACCAAAAAGTGTAGATATATAAATAAAATATTTGACAAACCTAACAAGTATTTTTAATGGTATATGAATCATATAAATATGCGTTTAATGAGATTCATACATCTAATCTATTTCTAATACGGATTTTGTTACAACCGTATTATATTATGGTGTATTGTATTAACAATTTTCCGGTAGTGATAATTACAAAAACTAAACATGTTTTAACGTATAATAAAATAATAAATGCATATAATTATAAACAAAATTGAAACTTACATATAAACCTACAGTTTATTACTGTTATTAGAAGACATTTTCAGTTTTAGTAGTGTCCAGAATGAGATATATAGTAATTCGAAACAAATGGTGAAATCTAGTCCGAAACGTGTTAAAAACTATTTATAAGATAATCATATTACCGTGTCGGATCTATTATCCATTAACCAAATATTAAATCGGGTCCGGAATAGGGCATTTTGGACCAAGTGGTCATTTTGCAATATATATATATATATATATATATATATATATATATATATATATATATATATATATATATATATATATATATATATATATATATATATATATATATATATATATATATATATATATATATATATATATATATATATATATATATATATTGAAAAAACGTACACCAAAAGAGAAGGTTAGTTTACTCAATTTTCCAAAATTCAAAATAACTTATTTTCTTTTTTTATCTTAAAATATTATAGGATATAACAATATTTTAGTTATATTAATGTTACAGGAAAAAAAATTATAATATATATGAGATTATAAAACTAGAAGCAAACTTTTAACAGGTTCGGGCAATATTATTTGGTGAACTATTTTTAAATACGCAAAGCATTACTAAAAACAAAAATTTCAAACATATTTTTAATTTTTCTCATGATTGCTTATCTGTATTCTTGTGATTGTCGGTTACGGCCAGTGACCTTATGAAGTCTGCACCGATGATCACATGAGGAAAGGCCTCATCATGCTGTGGGGCGTGGTTACAGCCTAACCGTCTAACAACTCAGCGTCACGTATGTATTTTACCATTTCATAAGCAACTCATTAGGTTGTGAAAATAATGTTCACAGGTAGGTTTGTAGTGAAGGAGCAAAGAGGAGTAGAGAGAATAAAAGAAAATGTGAGGGACTAGATTCGTAACCAATCAAATTCATCACCTTCATCCGTATTCATGACCACTCCACAGCCAAGCCACCGGACACCGGGGCGGTATTCACGCGTGAATTGGATGTCCATGTCAGCATCACACATCTTCTTCTACCTCCGCTTCGAATAGCCTAACCAACGGGCTAGGTGTGGAATTAACATATAACAGATTAGTCCGCTACTCCGCATATTTGCCATTTTATCTCTCTATTACTCACATGTCTCTAAAAGAATACTATTAATATGATATTAATATGACTTTGAATGTAATCATTTATTTATATATTGCTAAATAATGCCATAATACAGTGCCCTACAAATCACTTTGTTTTTATGTTGGCCTTTATCCTTTTAGTAGTTGTTATGAATTTTGTTTTCTTATATAATATTTTGTTTATACTTATTTTATAAAAAAAAAAAAAAATTAAAATATCTCCGACGACACTACCATTCTAAAGTGTTTTCATTCCTTTTTTTTTTCAAGCTTAAGATACCACATCTATAGAGCTAAAACGTTTACCACTTGAGAACAAGGATCATTGCTTGAGCCATGAAATTCCATGTAAATTGATACGCTGTGAATGTTTTAGGGTTAGAGCAAGAATTTAATATAAAAAATGGGTTGTAATTGAAACATGATAATAAGGTTAGGGTTATGTCTATGGCAAATGCAAACTCATCCATAATGCTAAAGGAGAAGGAAACAAGTTTGCAAGTGGGGTGTGTGGGTCCATGTACAGTACGCGTGGCAAACGCTCCTTAACAAACGGATACTGTTGTGTGGTTCCTTTCTTACTTTCCGAGTTGATGCTCAGTTGTTCACACTGTCAAGTATCAACATCTTGGGCTGACGTAATTTGGTGCGTCATCTTATTATGACACATTGTCCCTGTATTCTTCTTTCCTTTGAAAACAATAAAGTTAACAATGTAATACTTAATTGAAATGTTTCATCATTAATCAGACTTTAAAATAAAGAGTAATTCACAAAATGATGATATCGGTTCGGATTATATTTTTAAATAACACCAAAAATCTAACTTATCTATAAACGACTACAATTCCTGCAAAACAAAGTTTGATAACTTATGAATACATGTTTATCAAGTAAATTTTCTATATTAATTCGCGAGATAATTTACTTTTCGGACGGTTAGTATTACGTCTTAGAGCATCTCCAATGTTTAATCTAGGGATGAAAGTGTGTCCAAACCCAGACCTGATGGGACCGGACCTAAAAACCTGTAACCGGTTAAGGGATTCTGTGAGACCGGAAACCGGACCGGTATATAGGACCAGTTCTGAGTACAATACCTTATAAGTGGGTCTAAAACTAGAAAATGCGGAAACATCAAAGTGGGTAGAGTGAAATTGTGTAAATTGGGTTTAGAATCGAAAAAATCACAATTTTTTTTGGTAATTATTTAGTATGTTGAACTTTGAAAATTTAAGTATTGATATCCTATGTTTGGGAGACTGTAAGTCATTGAATGTGAAATCAAAATTGACAAAATTATAGTTTAAAATCATTTACAAACTCTAAAATATATTCTGGGAAAAACCGCGTGTTTAAGATTCTCACATAATACAAAGTACAAAAACAAATAACCGAAGACTTGAAAATTTGCAGCTTAGATATCTCAACTTCGAGCGATTGTGAATCATTGAATATTAAACCAAAAATGACAAAGTTATAATCTAAAGTCATACAAACTCTAAACTACAAGTTGGAAAAAAGCGTATGTCAATCCGACGCCAAAGGGATTAGATATGTATATTTTAACGTTTTCACATAATACAAAAAGATCTTAAAAACTAAAAACTTACAGCTTTGATATCCCGACTTCAGAGGACTGTAAGTCATTGAATATTAAACCAAAAATGACAAAATTATAGTCTAAACTCATTTACAAACTATATACTATAAGTTGAAAAATAACCTCATGTCAATCTGACTTCAAACGGATTGGATATGTATGTTTTAACGATTTCACTGAATACAGCAAGAGCTGAAAAACTAAAAACTTTCAGCTTTGATATTTCGACTTCGGGGACTGTAAGTTTTTAAATATTAAACAAAAGATCACAAAATTATAGTCTAAACTCATCTATAAAAACTAAACTACAAGTTCGAAAAAACTTCATGTCAATCCAACTACAAACAAATAAGGTATGTATGTTTTAAAATTTTCATAGAAGCCAGTTTCGGTCCCTAAAAATGATTCTGGTGCCTAACACCGGTTCCGGTTCTTAAACCCAGTGTACCCGGACCCGACGGAACAAAACTCGAATTTGTCAGAACTCGGATAAACCCATTTTTTAGACCCGGAACCCAGATTAGTTATACATATTTCGCTTCTAACGGTTCCAGTTCCGATCTAATTTTCCAGTTTTAAATCTCATCATAGGTTAACCTATACTATGACCTAATATTATTAATACATCATCATTCTAAGAATTTTAACCTTTAATCAAATGACTCCTTCAACGGTTGACCTTTTTCAATATCTTTTTTCTTTAAAGTTAACTAATTTATCCTTATTTAGCTAACTTCTAGCCTTAAAATTAATTTGTAAAAAAGCAAATTGATTGGGTTGAAGATGCTCAATATAAATAAATAAACAGTAATAAACTTTAAAAAAAAAATACCCATTGAAGATGCTATTATCGGTTATCTACAAGGCTCGCAAAAACTATTGTTAATGATCCATATTATTATTATTATTATTATTATTATTATTATTATTATGTGTGACGTGGCAAGAAAAAAAATAACTATACCATATATATATATATATATATATATATATATATATATATATATATATATATATATATATATATATATATATATATATATATATATATATATATATATATATATATATATATATATATATATATATATATATATATATATATATATATATATATATATATATATATATATATATATTGTAACGCTAAAAAAATGTCTTTGATAAAGACAAATGAGACAAATTAGATGAAGACAATAGAGACAACGCATGTGAATATAGTGATATAACATATATTACGGATTATATCAAGGAAGTTGATAAATGATATTTCGTTTTGTAGTATTTCTTTGAATCACTAATAACATAGCCATGGTATTGTTTTAATGTTGTTGTAGAGAAGGCAATCAAATACTTTAAAAATACTCTATCTTGAGGCCGATCCGCTCATGGTTTTTTTAGTAAATAGCTTGTTACAAATTTTTCTTGTTGTATGAGAAGGCAAACAAACATCTTACACCAAAAGGCTAATGACCTAGCGGTATCACTTGTTTCAAACCGTGTTTATCTCCTAATTCAAACCGTGTTTATGTCCTAAGGGATTGAGGCTTCACATCCCGTGGTGAAATAAAAAAAAATGTAATTTATGAGTATGTTTATAAAGGTGTTGGTGTTATTCCTTCTAAAAATATAAACAGCTTACGAGGATTAATGTAATTATAGTTGTCGTGTGATTTAGCATAAGCAAAAGATCTTGAATTATCATGCATTTCCCTCAAAATATGAGATCCAATAAGCACTCAGAAAACATGTATATAAAAAATTCATATAATTAATGAGCTTTAATATGTAGCACTTCGTTCTTTAGTTGGTGGTGGTGTCATATCTATCTTTTTAAAACCTGTTTTGTTCGGTTTGTAGGATTTTTGATGTAATCATTGTAATGTAACAATTTATTATCTAGTATATTTTCAAATAGTTATCAATTTGTTCTCGAATATTATTAATGGAAATTATAAGCTTTTGAATAATCAGACAAATACATACAAGGATTTTTCGCAAACAAATCAAATATTACACCACACATTGTGAAAACAACTAATGTCATTATGAAAATAACCATAACTAATGTAAAACCTCATTTTCAAAGCTCTATTTACTATAGTTTTCAAAACATTTATATGAATGCATGACATATTATACAAAAATATGGTCCGACAAAAATTTTTGTTTCAAAAGTTATGGTTTAACATTTTGGATGTTACTAGTTAATACCAACCTACAACCATAGTAAAACTAACATAATTACAAAATATATGTTAAGATTATGAAGTCCATACATAAATATTCGCTCCATATATTCTCCAAAAGTAATTATTATAATAATTAGAAAAAAAGATAATTTCCTAAGTATCAAAGTCTTTAAATCATAGAACCAATATGTGAAATACATGTCATACAAATAAAATATGTAAGACAAAAATATTTTGTACTATGCACGAGTTTTAGACATAAAAACTTGTCAACAAGTAATCCATTTTGTAATTGTTTTTGTCCCGCACGCTTAACTACATAGTGTTTACGGTATCTTCTATCCTCACGAATTTAAAACATATTGTCACAGGGAAAGTATCCACACTCTTTATAAAAAATGTTTAGTTCTCCTTCTCAGACGATGCGGGATCAAGTGCAAGTAGACACCCACCTTTAACCACCCCCTTTAAAGGAATTTACGTCACCATCGAACACATTGACCATATGCCTTAACTCTGATACCATTTAAACTATTTTTACAATTCATCTTTATAAATATCGTCATTCTAACTTATTTATTTATTAATTTTAATTATTATCATTTTTTTTTAAATTTACTCCACAATTCTAGCCTAGAAAAATCGAATGTTAAAATTATCGACCCCTTTAAATGGGCTCCACAATCCCACATCAGCTGAGAAAGGATATGAATCACTATGATATCACTTATTATATATATATATATAAATATATATGTGTGTGTGTATATATATATATATATATATATATATATATATATATATATATATATATATATATACTAGTGAAGTGTTATGGCCCGTGCTAAGCATGACCCATGGATGGAGTGATGTTTTAGTTAAAGTGGATATTGGGGGAAGAATATACAGAAAGTGAATTGCTATAATGGATAAGAAAGTTAGTGTATTGTTATAATGGGTAAAAACTAAAGTATATTGCTTATTCAAAATAACATCAAGAATAAAAACATGTTCAAATGATGTTTTTCCAAGCCTTGATGCATAGAATGATCTAAAAATAAATGGACAAGTCATGTATAGATAGATATATAAGAACCATGACATTTATATTGTGAAGTGAAAATTAACAACATATGCAAAAATAGAGAAATTATGTCATCAAGAAAATATGGTATGTTAAAGCTTGCCTTATGAACTGGTTCAAATCCACATTCACCGCAACAATGATTTTGACAAATGGAAACAAAATTTAAACTAATACAAAAATAATAATAATAATAAAATCAAGTAAATTTGAATTAGATTATGAAAATAGAACATGTATAAGAATTTATGATTATAAATAGTTGACTAAAAAGAAATTCTCAAAATGAATTATTGAAAATGTTTATTCTTATATAATGATCTAAAAACATCATCAATGGAAGTAGGGGCTGAAGGATTATGAGTACTTATGAGAGTCGGCATAGCTACCAAAATGTGTACTTTTTTTTTGATATGCCTACCTGCTACTAAAAGTGTCGATAGTTGATCCCTCTTGCATGCAATAACCTCAAGGATTGAACTTCAATCTCCATATGAAACATAAAACTATCATAGTTAGTGGACATAAGATACTCCCATCAAAAAACCATTTTGCAATGGTAGTTCTTTCTAATGTGTAACCAACAGAAGTTTCCACATGGTCAACCATAACTTCTCTTGTGATTGGATAGTATAAAGATTAGAGAGGCTCTAATGGTATGTAAACTATGTAGCATTAAGGGAAGACACTTTTCTGTAGATGTTACAACTTTATGACATTATACTTTCAAGTTTTTTTTTTCCTGTTGAGGTATTGTATTTTAAAAACATTACGATCCACCTCCAAGCTGTAGCTCTTTTATGTATCGTAACATAATAAAATAGAAACTTTAACCAAAAATTATATGAAATTGTGCCAAAAGATCCAAGTATGACAGATGAAGAAGACGATACAGGAGAGCTTCTTAGACTTGGCTATTGGTTCCTGAAATTGCCAAGCATGTCAAAATCAGAATACTTACAAATTTCATATGGAAGAATTTCAAAGAATATTTGGATTGAGATAAAATACTCTTTGCAAAATTCGATAATATTGCAGGGATATTGTGGTTGTAATCATTGCCATTGTTTTGGACTTTTGGCTACTATAAAAGCATAAAGAAGATAAAAAGTCTGAGTAATTCCTTTCTTGTCTATTTATTGTTTTTTATCATAATCGATGGGATGACATCTTTGGTCCTCCTTCTGTACCAGAATCTTCCTTGGGGTTTTAGATCAATTAATCCATACATGTTTCATTCTCAAATCCATAATAAAACTTTCATTCTCTCTTTGACATGTGATTATTAAAACCGTTCCAATAACCAGACACTGAAGCCTCTCTTGAGCTGTTGGTAAGTGGTCATTTTAACATCCAACTTTGAACATTATTGATGGGTTAAAGGCCAAAGGGATTATGTTTTATTAACCATCACATCTATTCCATCAAGTAAAACAACCAGATTCATTTTAGACCAAGAGAATGTACCAATTCAATTTTTTTATGATTCCATCATACAAACCACTACCCAAAAGTAATGAAGTTGCATTATAAATATAAGTGTTAAGGAGAAAACATTTCCCGGTAAAACCCTACAGAACTTATGATCCAGAGAAAACTTTTGAATTTGAATGGCTATACAAATGCATATAGAATAAAATTTATTTTGTTCTCATGATTGATTTAATGAACCGCTTAGTCTGCCTTCTGGAACATCCTCATCAATCGGCATCACAAGATAACTTTTGAATTTGAACTACTAAACAATAAGTGTAACACTTGAAATTCAAATCTAATTAATTAAAAAAAATGTTTCAAATGAGGCACATAATAAGTAAAAGTAACAAGGCATACATGATTCTATAAAGCTTCCCTCTTTATAGATTACACCTCCAGGAATCCTCCCCAAACCTTATAATAAAAAAAAATCATAAATTATGAAAGCAATTACACAACATTAAGCAAAACTTCAATAATCATATCTTTTAAGAGTTTTATCACATGATGCAATTAATACCTAGAAGCACTCATCTCCATATCTAATAAAAAAATAGTTTTATTCTCCTTTTGACATGTGTCATCTTATTAAGCCTCCTAATTAATGCATATTTTATTCTCATTTTGCCATGCGTCATCATATTATATCTCCTAATTAATACATGACATTTGAAAACCTATTAATTCTCCATTTCAAATTTCAAAATTTAAATTTCTCACTTTAATTATATTAAATTAATAACATTAGAATAAAAATTAAAATAAACTTAATACACATTATAAAGTGATATAATTTCACATCTTTATTTAAATCAATGATTAAAATTTATATAACTAAAAAATCTCTTCATTAATAATTTATTTAAAATAATTGATTAATAATTTTTAGTTTTATTTTAAAAGTTTAATTAATTGTATAACCGTGGTTCCCACAGGTTATAAACTAGTTGATTATATAAAAAGAGAATGATATATGGATGGAGTCGTACCTCCTCTTTGGTGTATAAAGTTTCATTCAGGGGCATACATATTATTTAAAGAAATTTCTCAAGAATTCAATCAAACAGTTTATGTGCATCATAAAGTTATGCTATTACAGTACCAGTGGAAGGCTAGCTCAATAAGAACGAATGTTTCTTTAACACTATAGTTGATGCTTGGAGCCCAGGCATATCAACTATAGAGATGTTCATCTTCTTCCACATTTTATTAGCTTTACCTTTATGATAAAATAATTTTAAGGTTAAAATCATAAATATCACCAAATTTATTAGCATTCAATTTCAAATCCATTAAAGGTTATGATGAATGACTGGGAAACCAAAAAATTAGATAAAAGAACCGAATAACCATAGTTGTGTAAAAGGATTCTCAATAAAATTGTAAAATTAATATCATTACATTCAAGAACTCTTACCTTCAGGTAAGAAATAGATAAAGAAAAAACATACTTGATATGAAAAATAATAGAAAGGAAAGTGGAAGTACCTTCAGAAGGGAACCAAGTACAACTAAGGGCCTCAGATGCTTCAATGGGGATTGATTTGCTCCTAGTGTTAGAAAAAGATATGAGTTGCAAACAAAAAATTTGTAGGAGGATTGTCACTGATCATGAAAAAAAAACTTTGCATGCTTAAATAACTACTGGGACAAGTAAGAAACAGTAGTTATGAATAAATAAGCTAAATAACTACTATTTAAAGGTTTAGGTTTTTACCGAGAATGAAGATTTCAAATTTTGAAATGTTTCAAATGAGGATTCAAAGAGATCTTCTTAGATGTCAAAATCAGGAGTTTGAGTATGCTTGATAAATCATAAATCTATTAAAGATTTGAGAATTTGAAAATGATTAAGGTTAAGGAGAAAGAAAGGAAACCTGAACCGAGCAAGGTACCACTCGTTTGATAAGCCATGACTCTATTTTTGTTGATGACACATACCAAACCCTCCATGTCGTTCATCTCCAAAATCAAAGATTTTCCTGAAATTGCGGGAGAATCTGAGTTTTGATCCGTAATAAAGAAGAAAATCCAAAGAAATAACAAACGTTTGTAGACAAGCTTCAATTTAGTCACTATGAAATCAAAACTTACCTTCAACTAACTCTCGATTAGGTAGATCATCCGGCAGTGCATGTGGCTAAAAGGGGTAAGCGGCAAGAGATAAGAGAATGCAACGGTCGAGAAAAAGAGACTTGTATATGGCGGTGTATTGGGAAAGGAGAAAAAGGGAATGGATAACAAGTGTATTCTTTCTGAAATGTGGCTACCAGAATTGATGGAGTAGCTTGCAAGGCTAGAAGTATAAAGAAGGAAGGAGATAGGTGTAGAGTAGCGGTGCAGCCGAGCACCAAGACAATTGACAAAACAAGCCTTTTCTTTCACGCACCACAACAATTTCATGCATGAAACACACGTTCTAACTTTAAGAAGTATGGTTTTTGTTTGGTACTGATTTGGCTAAATTTCAAAATTCCTAGAAAATTCCTCATAATTCTAACAAAATTCCTAGTTAATTCTCAACACCCACTTTGCTTTATTTTTAGAACATATATATATATATATATATATATATATATATATATATATATATATATATATATATATTATGCGATAACTTATTGTTTGGAGTTGTGTTTTGATGCATTTAAAGATAAAAGTTACTCATAAAATTGATATTTGTAGATTACATGAGTTGCTTGGAATAAAAGGACAAAAAAGGAGCTAAAACTAGACTAGATTCAAAAGAAGCAGAAAAGTGATGCAATAAAAAACATGTCATGTTCATGGAGCTTATGCGGTGCCTTGTATGGAAGATTTGACTCAAACACGAATACCATGAAAAGGCTTATTTGTCGGGGAAGTAAAGCAGAACGCGACTTGTTTGTATAACCTACACTTCATGTAATCTGAGTCGGTCATAAATCTTTAAATATGTCTTTACCTTTTGACTTAGGTTGTTCACTATTTGGATAAAACTAAAATTTCCAATTGGAAGATTTTGGATCAAACTATCTGGTTCGGATTTTCTGATTTTTGAATTGTTTTTCAGCAAAATCGAATTATTGTTTTGGATTCTAGATTGATCTTTGGTTTATAAATTAAGAATAAAATAGTCCAAAAACACCAAGGAAAAATTTATTATTTGTTTATTTATATTATTATCTCGAACGGTTTACAAACTTACTAAATTGTTTTTTAATAGATTAAATAGTTGTATCTAATATAATACTTTTAATATGTACTCCATATTAAAAGTTCTTAGTAGTTGTTTATAACTCTTAGATCACAACTAAACAATTTTTATTTTTAGTTTCTTTTTTAGAGTTGGATAGGATTCAAATTATATTTTTTTTAATGTTTTCCTTTTAAAAACTGAATTGTAAAAATTGATCCAACTGAATTGTGATTTGGTTTAATCAGATCAGATTTGAATTTAGTGTGGACTATTCAAATCCATGTTTGAAAACAAAAATTAATTCAGATTCACTTGATCGGATTGGATCGAACCGATCCATCCAAACGAACACCTCTCTTTTGACCTAATAATCAAATAATATAGAGAAACCTCATGGTTGTGGTTTTGAGAGTCCAAAACTTGATTTCAACCAAAAGGTTGTAATGGAGCAAAATTCTGAAGGACAGAGAGCATACTCATTAGGAATTCCGTTTGGCTTTCTTTGCTATCTATATTTTGCATTCTTTTTTGAGTTATTTATGTTTTTTTTTTCAAATTTAGGGAATACAAACCCTGTTACTTTTGTTTAGATGCCGATGAACCTTGATTTTGTGGTTTGATTGCTAGTTGAATTTTGTGGAGTTATTTAATATATCTATTTTGTTTGATAAAATATCCACATGTGTTTATGTTTGATTCTTTGTCACCTATTGTTGAGTTTGCATGATTTAGATGACCAATAATTATGTAGGCTTGAATCATAGTTCTTCATGACCATTAATAATTTTGACTAGTAACGGACCAAATCCTAGAGTTAGGTAATAAAGTAATAAACATTAATGTATGTGCCAACATTAGAATACCATTATGGGCAACAATATTGGTTCTATATACTCAATAATGATCATAAAATAATATTGCCAATAACATATCATCATATAAGGTCACACCAATAATAAGTAGAAACTTACACTGATATTTTAGTGTATGAATTTAATTCATATTAAAATATTATAGCTCTTTTTTATCATTTCATGATGAATATAATAATACTTAAATTCATAAGTGTATGGATTAATATGAGTATGATACTTATATCATTAATTGTTAAATGATTTAGTTTGTGTAAATTTTGTTTATTTAATTTAAGTGTTTGTATTTTATATATATATATATATATATATATATATATATATATATATATATATACGGAAATGCTTGTAAAATGTAAAGGCGTTATTTTATAAAGATTTGGAGTGTAAGAGTGGAGATAGGTTGAGTGCTTGACCTTCTCTCCCTCCTATCTCCTCCTCCCGACATTAGCACCACCACCATCATCATTTTGCTTCCTTTTTCTTTCACAAGCTGAGAATTACACATGCATGCACACTTAGTTTCTCTGTAAATATGAGCTAAATAAGGAAAAAAATACAACTCCCTCTTGAGCACAAGAAATTATTCTTGCTTATTCAAGCTTAATGGTTTGTACTAACAAAAGAAGAACTAGCATTCATCAAGTTTTATCCAAGATTTTTGGTGGACTAACTCTTTAGGAACTCTACTTTGAGTTCTAGCTAACTTAATCAACGATTAACCTCTCCTGAGGATTCAAGGACAACAAATGTTGTTTATTTTATTCCTCTATAGTTGTTAAAATAAAATTCTTGTGTGTACATGTAAAGTGATCCTTGGTGGTCTTTTTCTTTGTTCAAGTATTTTTACATCTTTATAAAATGTAATGATGAAAAATAATTTTCAAATCCATGTTTCAACAAAAAGTAGCAGCAACCAAATTATTGACATGACCATTAAAGATCAATTACTCGATCAAATCTTTCATGATATGAACTAAATATTTACTATATGGATAACTAATATCATGACTTTTGAGTTAAAAATCCTTAGATTAGGATTTCTGGAGAGTGTAATTGAGTCTAAGTAGAATTACCTTTATTTATTTGTTTCCAATCAGTTTTCCATTGTTGATTCGTTTTGTTTTGTTTCTTAGTTTGATATTAGTTCAAATGCAAATTTCCTTTGTGTATTTAGTTTAATTGATAATTGGATTTTATGAACTGAATCGTACCCATTCCCTAGAGTTCAAAACTCGTTCTTCCAAAAGCTATATTATTATACAATTAGGTACATTTTCCAAGTTGTGTAATTAATAGTCCATAGTTATAGTAAAATTGGTTACAAATTTAAAAATGGATTTTACACATCATGTTTTTGGATTGGTTAATCACACTCCTTATAATGAAGTGTGGACACCTTACTTATAGGACGTGTTTTAAAGTCGTGGGTTCCTTAAATCCCATGAGAACTCTGAGGTTAAGTGTGCATGGGCACGAGGATGGGTGAACCCCCCCCCCCCCCCCCCCCTCCAACTTTGAGGTTACATGTGCTAGGGATGTTGCAAATGCTATAAGATTCAGCGAACAATGATTTCCATTGTTCGACAAGGACGTCAAGATATTCCCATATTTACTATCATGAATTGATGTAGAGACCCTTTGGGACTAACATCACCAATCATAGATACTCCAAATTAAAATACTACCGTACTCACTATCATGAATAGAAATGTCAGAAGGAAAGAAAGCCAGTTGCCCATTCAATTTATGGTAATACACGTAATCTGACCCAAACGCCAAGGAAAATAGGAAGTCTTGTTCTGAGACTTGTTATGATAAACTTGTTGGGTTTTGAGCAAAACATCAATCTTATGGTGCACATGCAAACCCTAAAGCTTTGGATCTAGGTTTTTCTAATTCTACATGTAATAATCATCCAAAGCTTGTAAACCCTAAATCTAGCATACAAAAATAGAAATCAACATAATTAAACAAGTAAGAATGTTACCTTTCAATTGAAGCTTGAAGATCCTTTGCCACTAAGAGATTAGTATCACATATGTAATACCTCTAATCAATCACAAACACCACAAGCAATTGGAGAATATGACAGATGGGAGTAGGGATACTAAAATCGACTCTAAGATCCTTAGGGTTCAAGTGGCCGAAAATTAGATGCCCAAGGGATCTTTATATAGGTGAGGAATTAGGGTGTCAGTAAAATACCTAATCTGGTTGTTTAAGCCTTAAGCATCCCATAGGAATCTTCCAGAACACTAGCGTTGGATGAAATCCTTATGGGATCCCATAAGATTTTGTCCACCCCTTTACAAAGGGTTCCTCAACCAATTTTGAAATTATCTTTTAGTTACAACATCGATCCCCTTTATTCAATTAACCTCTTTTGACCACAAAATTAATTCTTAATTAATTCTTGACTAATGTTAATTAAATAATATCATTTCTCTTTTAATATATATTTTCATATAATATATTAATAAATCACATTTATCCTTTTTCTCCATTACTCTTCCAGTCAAGTTGCTTTGGTGAAGGCAACCCAAACACACCATGCTACAACCGAGTCAAGTACATACCAAATATAGTTATGGGATTAGACACTAATTCAACAGTCTCCCACTTGGATAAGTCTAATAACTATAAATGCAAGTACGACTTCAAAATCTAATTAGAAATCGTAGCTCTCAAAAACTGTTGTTGAACTGCAACGCCCGTAGATCCGGGCTCTAAGGATCTCGTCAATTTAGAGGCAATAAGGGTCGAAAATGACTTTTCGACAAAAGATTATTTAGAATAAATAATCTTAACCAAGTTGTAGAATATGTCACAAGGTTTTCGTACATATAAAGAACGCCAAAATCCAAGTTATAATGAAGAAGTTATGACCCGTCGAAGTTTCGCGACGGAACCGGCACGACACCGGGAAGCGTAAATAGTGAATTTACGATAGAGCGAGATTTAGCCTTAGCGATCTAAAACGAAAGTCGCAGTATATGTTTAACTAAGAACATCGATAAAAGAATGCCCAAATCTGATTTCGTATGAAGAAGTTATGATTTTTTTCGAAGTTTCAGACTAGCAGTGTACAGCCCGAAATTCGAATATTAGATCGAGTGATTTTTAGCCGAAACGACCTAAACGAGAATCGAAGATCTCGTTAAGAGTAGCGTAATGAGAAAAAGATGGGCAAAAACGGACGCCGGATGAAGAAGTTATGAGGATTTAACGGACCAATCCTATCCCGGCCTGTTAATAATATAAAATTTAAAATCGAATCAAAATTAGCTGACGAAGTCTAAACGAAAGTTGTAGAATACGTTCCCACCTTCGCGTCGATATGAAGAACGTCGAAAACGGAGCTCGTATGCGAAAGTTATGATTTTTAGAATTCGAGAAGGAAAAATTGCGACTCTGGGATGACGTGGCAACATCTGGACCCTCCATCGCTGATCAGACCTCGCTTCGGGTCATGCCACGAAGCCTTCGCATTACGCCCCGCGTCCGAGGCCAAGTACACCTCGTGTACTTCGGTTCTTATCCGTCCGATGGGTGCAAGACAGCTGGGTCTGAGCTGGTGGTCTTATCCGAGGAGTACGCCCAACGTACCCTCGGTACGCCCAGCGTAATGATCGAAGCCTGGCACTATAAATAGAGGTACGAAGTGCTCTGGATTTCACACACATTTCTCATATCTTTTGTCTCACTAGTTTCTCTCTCTAGCTCATCTAAACCCCCCTAAGCCCTAGTTAAACCCCTTAGTTCCCGAGGGAAGCCCCGAGGCTCCCGGAGTCCCGAGAAAAAAGAGCCTTTCGGTTTCGAAACGCTGCTCCAATTAAGTTCCAGTTTTCGATAAAATTCGCTGTAAGTGTGCTACGCTTACGCAATTTTTAATATAGCTTTCAATTAATTATACGAATGTTATTAGGTCCTTAAATAATTATTTGGGCTATTATTATGAGTTATATTGAGTGTTATTAACGCTTAATAATAGTCAGACTAATTAATTTGTCGCGGTTATCGTTAGACTAAACCCTAGTGGTATTGGTACTAGGTTTTATCGAAGAAAATCGTTTTGAGAGTATCGAAGCGCTGTCCGAGTGCGGAGTCATCACCTTTCAGGTGAGTGCAAGGTCCCTTTCATCTTACACATAGATATGAAGTATTTTACATAAATTATGTGCTATGTGTGCATATTATCTGAATACTTGTTGTCTATGCTGGATGAATGATTTTATACATGGTTTAAATTATTTAAACTGTATATTTATTTTATATCTACAAATATGTTGGGATAAAACATGGGTAGATGAAATACTTGGTGTGTGATGAAATAAAATAATGAGAGATAGGTGATGATAGGAAGGTGAGGATAATTAGGTGAGGATAGATAGGTGATCATGAATCGGTGATGTAGGATACTACAACCTTGTCCGGCAATTTGGAGATGTAGTCATCTACCAGAGTATAGATGGCGACGACAGACTATTATAGACAACCCCATGGAAACACCAGCAGGCTCATAACATGTAGGTGATGAATTACGAGTTCAGGCGATGTTGTAACTACGTATTCATGCGATGATAATCTAACCCCCTTACTATGAATTACGAGTTCAGGCAATGTTGTAACTACGTATTCATGTGATGATACCCTAACCCTTGGTGGGCACGTATTGAGGGAGTAATCCCTGAATCAATACCGTCTAGGTGATGTAGGTGATGATCCTTAGGGAAATTCCTTAGGAACAAACATAAAAGGAGATGCGATGTAAGGAGATGAGAGGTAAAATATGATGTAGGAGACGACCCTTAGAATGAATCCTTAGGGAAGGTACTTAGGAATAAAGAAGATAATGGAGATGGGTATTTGGGTTAATTGTTTGATGATTGAACATAATAAGTATATTATTGTGGGTTGAAAACCCTATGTACTCACTAGGTTTCCCAACCTGACCCACTCAGTTTATTTATATCACAGGTGACGATATGAAGTGACATTACACTGAGAGATTTAAAGAGATGTAGATCACTAGTGTAAATAATTGTAAGTTTTGTTTATGCTTATGTTTCTGTATTAACGATGACATCCCAAACGTTTTAAGATGAATAAAATATGTTTCTTCGAAAATGTTTTAATAACGTATTTATCGTGTTTTTCTGGGAACAAATTCCGCAACATTTTTATGAAAAGAAGTACTCTGATTTTTACAAAGCATAAACAAAATCGGTCTTTTCTAGCCGTGAAAATGGGGATGTCATAGTTGGTATCAGAGCATTAGTTTAAGCGAACTAGGAATATGGATTTATTTCTAGACTTAAACTTAGAATGCTAAGTGATGATTGTGAGGTGTGAGCACTAGATTATTTTAGGGATTGTGCCTAAAATGCTTTTATGTGCTAAATGCTTGTGCCTGATATGCTGTTATTTATTCGGATCTATGGTCTATTACCGACCGGATCTGGAAACCTTATGTGTTTAGGATTCTAAGCGTTTAACTATGATATTTTAACTAGCATATAAACGTTTCGAGGTGATAAGGATGATTTAAGACGTCAATCCTAAATTAAGATCTAGATTCACCTTATTCGGTGTATAGATCAAAATGGCAAGAACCCGTAGTGGAGGGGGGAATGCAAATGAGAATAGGAATCAACCCCCGGTGATTCAGCAAATACCTGTTGTAGTAGAAGATGTACCCGAGTCAATCACCATGGCTGGAGTACAAGCCATGATTCAGACTATGTTGGCTGAACAAAGGGAAGAAATGAGACGGCTGTTGAATAGGGACGAACCTACTATGCCTATTGAACAACCCGAGCTGATTCCCGAGCAATCGGAGGAAGGGAACTACAGCCACTAAGTGAGTCAAGTGGGGACTCAAGGTGAATGAAGGGATGGCCCGGAGAGGAGAAACGACAAGGATGGGCGAATGTACAAGAATTTATTGGGTGCGAGACCACCAAGTCTCTCAGGAAGCCCAAAGCCTGTTGAGATTATGGACTGGATCTTTGAGATGGAGATGGTGTTTGAGAGTTGCGACTGTAGCAACAAGCTGAAAACCGTCTTTGCGATCAGGCAACTAAAGAGTGGAGTCTTGAGCTGGTGGAAGATATTGGCAGATACGATGCCCAAGGGAGAAGCAAGTAAGATGTCTTGGGAAGATTTCCTGGTGTAACTGAAAATGCAATACTGCTCTGAGCAGGACCTACTAGAGATCAACAACGAGCTTCAAAACCTAAAGGAAGGAAAAATAAGCGTCACCGAGTATGCTGCAAGTTTTACGGAGAAGATGAAGCTTGTTCCTTATCTAGTTCCAACAGAACTTTCCAAGGTCAACAAGTTTGCCAATGGATTACTAACGGACTTTGGTCCAATGGTTAAACAAGCAACCACTTTGAAACCCGCCATCTGGGCAACCAAGAATGGTGAGACCCAAATAAGAGAAAAGGGTTTGGAGAAAGTTGAAGTTGGCGAGAAGAGGAAGTTGGAAGGATCCTCAAGACCTGATAATAAGGGAAAGTTCTTGAAGTCTAACCTAGACGATCGAAGGAATGGAGCCAAGTGGTGTGAGAAGTGCAAGAAGAAGCACTTCGGAAGATGGGATGGTGAAGTGACGTGCTATAAGTGTGGTAGGACCGGTCACTATTCCAGAGATTGTACATTCAACAACAAGAAGTGCTACGAATGTGGAAATGATGGACATATTTCAAAGAACTGTCCAAAGAAAAACGAAGCTGTAAGACCAAATGCACCGCCGAAACCAAGGGCATTCCACATGATCCTCAATGAAGCAGACAACAATGCGAGGAATCAAGAATGAAGACTTCTTACCCGAAGATCGGATTATGCAGTAGCCATATTTGCGTATGATGTAGCCTAGTAGAGTCATAGTCTAGGGTGAACTTGAACACCTATGTAATCGTTTCAAGAAATAATATAAAACCTTTGTTTTGTTATCTGATGTGTTAAGTTGTTGTGTGGGTTTCTTGTATGGGGACTTGGAAAAACTAAGAGACTATACTTGGGACGAGTATGAGTAGGTGTGAATGGTAGTAGAGGCCTATACTACCGGAAGCACAGGACTCACACTTGGATCAGGGAAAGTCACAAGGTTACCAAGAAGCTAGTAATTGACTTTGTTTTATTGAAGTATGTCGTTACCATTGTTTCGGTAATGACAAAGAAGATTGTTGATATTCCGACCCTAGTGGTCATATCGAATCGAGTCCGACTACGATAAGTATGTTGCATGGTTCAGAGAACCAAGTTCGATGTAGCGTCTAACTTAAACCAAACGATTGAAATCAAAACGATCAATAGAAGTATCGCACTTGTTGTTAAAGAAGTTGGTAGTGTGATTATATCACATTAGAACATGAAGGAAGGCATAGCTTGTTTTAAAATTTGACCCTAATAGACCTGAGTCTAAACATGCATCACATGATGATAGGTCATAATTTGGAGTCTAACCTGAGGTAAAGAGCAGGTGCACGATTAAGCACTGCTTACAGTCAATAAGTCTAAGAGATAGACTTCAAGGAATATAGAAGTTATAATTAATACCGAGGATGAAAAGATGACGTATGGAGTCATTATACGAGCCCTGTTTCGTTGACGATTCCGGGACGTAATCATCCTAAGGGGGAGATAACTGTAACGCCCGTAGATCCGGGCTTGTCAATTTACAGGCAATAGGGGTCAAAAATGACTTTTCGACAAAATATTATTTAGAATAAATAATCTTAACCAAGTTGTAGAATATGTCACAAGGTTTCCGTACATATAAAGAACGCCGAAATCCGAGTTATAACGAAAAAGTTATGACCCGTCGAAGTTTCGCGAAGGAATCGGCACGACACCAGGAAGCGTAAATAGCGAATTTACGATAGAGAGAGATTTAGCCTTAGAGATCTAAAATGAAAGTCGTAGTATATGTTTAACTAAGAACATCGATAAAAGAACGCCCAAATCTGACTTCGTATGAATAAGTTATGATTTTTTCGATGTTTCGGACTAGCAGTTTACAGCCCGAAATTCGAATATTAGATCGAGTGATTTTTAGCCGACACGACCTAAACGAGAATCGAAGATCTCGTTAAGAGTAGCGTAACGAGAAAAAGATGGGCAAAAACGGACATCGGATGAAGAAGTTATGAGGATTTAACGGACCAATCCTGTCCCGGACTGTTAATAATATAAAATTTAAAATCGAGTCAAAATTTGCCAATAAAGTCTAAACGAAAGTTGTAGAGTACGTTCCCACCTTCGCGTGGATATAAAGAACGTCAAAAACACAGCTCGTATGCGAAAGTTATGATTTTTAGAAGTCGAAAAGGAAAAATTGCGAAACTGAGATGACGTGGCAACATCTGGACCCTCCATCGCTGATCATACCTCGCTTTAGATCATGCCACGAAGCCTTCGCATTACGCCCCGCGTCCGAGGCCAAGTACGCCTCGTGTACTTCGGTTCTTATCCGTCCGATGGGTGCAAGACAGTTGGGTCCGAGCTGGTGGTCTTATCCGAGGAGTACGCCCAGCGTAATGACCGAAGCCTGGCACTATAAATAGAGGTGCGAAGTGCTCCGGATTTCACACACATTTCTCATATCTTTCTCGCACTAGTTTCTCTCTCTAGCTCATCTAAACCCCCCTAAGCCCTAGTTAAACCCCTTAGCTCCCGAGGGAAGCCCCGAGGCTCCCAGAGTCCCGAGAAAAAAGAGCCTTTCGGTTTCGAAACGCTGCTCCAATTAAGTTCCGGTTTTCGATAAAATTCGCTCTAAGTGTGCTACGCTTACGCAATTTTTAATATAGCTTTCAAATAATTATACGAATGTTATTAGGTCCTTAAAATAATTATTTGGGCTATTATTATGAGTTATATTGAGTGTTATTAATGCTTAATAATTTGTCGCGGTTATCATTAGACTAAACCCTAGTGGTATTGGTACTAGGTTTTATCGAAGAAAATCATTTTGAGAGTATCGAAGCGTTCTCCGAGTGTTGAGTCATCACCTTTCAGGTGAGTGCATGGTCCCTTTCATCTTACACATAGATATGAAGTATGTTACATAAATTACGTGCTATGTGTGCATATTATTTGAATACTTGTTGTCTATGCTGGATGAATGATTTTATACATGGTTTAAATGATTTAAACTGTATATTTATTTTATATCTACAAATATGTTGGGATAAAACATGGGTAGATGAAATAGTTGGTGTGTGATGAAATAAAATAATGAGAGATAGGTGATGATAAGAAGGTGAGGATAATTAGGTGAGGATAGATAGGTGATGATGAATCGGTGATGTAGGATACTACAACCTTGTCCGACAATTTGGAGATGTAGTCATCTACCAGAGTATAGATGGCGACCACAGACTATTATAGACAACCCCGTGGAAGCACCAGCAGGCTCATAACCTGTAGGTGATGAATTACGAGTTCAGGAGATGTTGTAACTACGTATTCATGCGATGATACTCTAACCCCCTTACTATGAATTACGAGTTCAGGCAATGTTGTAACTACGTATTCATGCGATAATACCCTAACCCTTGGTGGGCACGTATTGAGGGAGTAATCCCTGAATCAATACCGTCTAGGCGATGTAGGTGATGATCCTTAGGGAAATTCGTTAGGAACAAACATAAAAGGAGATGTCATGTAACGAGATGAGAGGTAAAATATGATGTAGGAGACGACCCTTAGGATGAATCCTTAGGGAAGGTACTTAGGAATAAAGAAGATAATGGGGATGGGTATTTGGGTTAATTGTTTGATGATTGAACATAATAAGTATATTATTGTCGGTTGAAAACCCTATGTACTCACCAGGTTTCCCAACCTGACCCACTCAATTTATTTATATCACAGGTGACGATATGAAGTGACATTACACTAAGAGATTTAAAGAGGTGTAGATCACTAGTATAAATAATTGTAAGTTCTGTTTATGCTTATGTTTCTGTATTAACGATGACATCCCAAATGTTTTAAGATGAATAAAATACGTTTCTTCGAAAATGTTTTAATAACGTATTTATCGTGTTTTTTTTGGAACAAATTCCGCAACATTTTTATGAAAAGAAGTACTCTGATTTTTACAAAGCATAAACAAAACCAGTCTTTTCTGGCCGTGAAAATGGGGATGTGACATGAACTCTGACACGTCCTTTAGATAAGGGATCGTACAGTCATCCGTTCTCAAGATATTGTGTGGACGAATACATCGAACATATGCATACTTATTGTCCATCAGTCTGTTTCTCGATCTCTGATTTGTATGACATAGAACTTAATTGAACACATCAACTTAGTCCTAATCGGGCCCAACACATAAGTCAAAACAAATCATCAAGGAGCCCAAGTTATTGCTTTAGCCTTGTAGGATAAAAGGAACAGTTAAACTTCGAATTATATGCTTGTACTATTTGCTCATCAAATCATACACAACAATACGTTTTATAACATCAGGTTACTGATACGTTTACATATTATCAATGCACAACCAACTCGTAAATCAACAACTCATATATCTAGGTTTAAAGACTATATAATATTATCGTCTCACAATCACTCATGATTAAATTCCATGAAGTGATTCATGTAAGCGTGGGTTTAATCCAATACTCGAATCATATTTCAGAAGTGTAACACCTGGTGTGAATTGGAAAGGATTTATGCATGGATTCGACGAGTTGGGAGGTCAATTCATCGAGTAGGGTCGTGAGATCATGAAACACGGAACGAGACTGACTCGACGAGTCGAAGGTCGACTCGGTGAGTCCGATCTGTTTAAAGAAAACCCTAAATTTTGGGTTTCCCCTATATAAACGTCATTATCTGCCCCAGTAGCCTCCCTTAGCACCATAGAAGAATGTTTACGGCCGCAAGCCCTCTTGTGTGTGAAGTAAGATCAATTGGGAGCTTATCCTTGAGATTTTGGGGGGGATTCCAAGTTTGGAAGAGGAAGTATTAAGGGAGAAGTGTTAGATCAAGCATCTATTTCGTCTTAGGCATTGAATTGACATATGAATCTGTTACTTTGAGCCAAGATTCTATTTGAGAGTTGTAACCAAATTTAAGGAAAATAGAAGCGATCTTAGATCCGGACCTATCACAAGGATATGGTTCCAGATCTGGACCTTCTTAGGTCCCAAATATCATAAAGTTGCACCGTTTATTAAGCCCATTCCTTTCCATGCATGAAAACCTTTGTTGAATGTTAGTTTTGGTGTTATGGCCATGTGAGGCCCTGCATGCACGTAAAGTTTGCAACTTTACATGTAATCCACACTAGTAGAGTATATATATGATGTTTGGGACCTTGAGTCCCACTGGAAAGGGCCGTAAACATATGGGACTAAGGGGACTCAACAAGTCGTGCAAGTGACTCAGTGAGTCGAGAGGGTTCACGACCAAGGGTTCACGGTCAAGGGTTCACGTCCAAGGGTTCATAGTTGGTGGTTTACGGCTGTAAACATCAGGGAACCTGACGAGTCTTTCAAGTGACTCGGCGAGTCGAAGAGTTAAGCAAGGAACCCTGGAAGTGGACAATTCTAGTCGACGAGTCAAGGTCAATATGGACTGTTGACCTTGACTATAGACTTTGACTTTAACCAGGGTTGATCCTGGGGGTATTCTTGGGATTATTTTGAGTTATTTATTCATCGAATATGGGCAGTTGAGAAGGAGCAGCGTGTGGGATATACTTGACTTCAGCTTATCGGTTCAACTTTCGAGAGGTGAGTCTTCTTACCATACCAATGGGTCTAAGGCACCAAGGCCGACCCATTTTTTGATAGTTGGTATACTTGCTGTGTAGACGTGTGTGACATTGTTATGAATTGATGTGTGGTAGAGAAAGCTTTTACAGCTAATGGTAGAGATAGCCTTCGGGGCTAACGGTAGAGATAGTCTGTATGGCTAAGGGTAGAGATGGACTTTGTGGCTACTGGTATAGACAGATTTAAAGCTAACTGATATGCATTATGTGGTAGAGGTAGCTTTATAGCTAATGAACGTGTGTTATGTGGTAGAGGTTGCTTTATAGCTAACATGTTATGCGGATTGTGTGTGGGGTATGCTCTGGGGAACTCACTAAGCTTCGTGCTTACATGTTTGTTTATGGGTTCAGGTATTTCTAATCCCAATGGCAAGCGCAAGGCGTGATGACGCGGTGTGCACTCTCTCACAAGCATTTGATGGGACACAGATATTTGGATTGAAAGTTGTGTTTGACTTATGTTTGAAAACAATTATAATTAGGTTTCTTAATGTATGAAATTGTGTTTGACTACTCTAAAAATTAAATAAAATAATAATAATAATAATAATAATAATAATAATAATAATAATAATAATCAAGGTTCTAAAAAGCTCGCCATGGCTCCGCCATGGCGCGCCACGACTCCAAGGCTTGCACCTGCCGCCAAGATTTGCCAAAACGCCGCCTTAACTCATATATATGTATAAAAATGAATAATAGTTGAAAATACATATAAAAATATTAATTATATATAAAAATTCCGTCTTAAGTCACGCCTTACAAACGCCATGACTCGCCAAGGCTCGGAAAAGATTGAGACTTGACATTGCCGCCAAGTCACGCCTTACGTTATTTAGACCTTGATAATAATAATAAATTACTTTAAAAAAATGTGGTCGTTACAAGTTGGTTTCAGAGCCTTGGTTTGAGGGATCCGGGCACACCTTCGGGTGTGTAAGGACTCAAACCAAGGAAATGGTGAAATTATTTTCAAAGATAACATAAAAATGGGTTTTTTTAAAAGAAATGAGAAGATGAGAGTGCAACGCGCATGATCAGCCGAGCCAAGTAAGTAGTTCCCTAATATGTTAGCCATGTTATACCGATAGTCGAGATTTGGTGAACTTGCTATGTGTATGATTTTTAAAAATGGTACATGGTTAGGAGCTTATAGCCTCTGAATGATCGATTTGGCCTTATTTCCTGTTCCTTATTTGGTTGTGGCCTTAGGGTAGAATCCTTTATTCGAAAGTCTATTTGATCATTTTCTGTGTATAATTTGCATGCATAAAGGCAACCTAGCACGATTGGTTTGATGGGTGTGGTGGAGTTAATCTTAGGACAACCTGAGATTGATGTATGCGGTAGTTTGTGGAATATGGTTTGGTTTTGGGATGAATTGGGGTTACCAGGTAGAACAGTGGGGAAAGGTACATGTAGGTGTGGAAGGTAGTATTGGGCTCGTACTACTGGAAGCACATGACCTGTACCCGAACCAATATTAGAACTGACAACTTCAAGGAGGAATGGTATGGGAAGATCCCTTGTGTGGAAATCCTGATCATTATGATTTATGAATTTTCAGTTCAACATGGTGGTTACATGATTTGGAGCGGGGGGATCAGGATCGGGATCTGGATCCAGGGCAGGATCAGGCGACACCACTGATGTCATTGATGAGAGGCTTCTTGAGCTCATTGCAACTGAGGTTACAAAGGGCATCCTTGACGCTACCTTATTCATCTTTGGGATGGTCAAGGAAGGAATGATGGAGATTATGGAGGAGAGGCTCCGGGCATTCATAGCTGAGATTGATGTGGGCCAGGTTGGAGCCCGAACTCCCTCGTTTCGAGATTTCAAGGCGTGCAGACCGCTAGAGTTTTTCGGGGTCAGGGACCCCATTGTTAGCGGATGCTGGATCACAGACATCGAGAACGCCCATCGCACAAGTTCTTGTCCGGAGGTATCAAAGGTGGGATTTTCTTCCTATTTGTTGAGTGATAGAGCCCAAGATTGGTGGGGTGAAGTTACTAGACAGGTGGGAGCAGCCGGTGTGGCTGGGGTGTCATGGGCCGAATTCGTGCGGCAATTTGATTTGGAGTTTGCACCAGCCATTGAGGTGCGAAGGATGCTGAGTGATTTCTAGGAACTCCAGCAGACCACCAAGACTGTGACGGAGATCACCGCCAAGTTTTGGGAATGAGCATTGCTAATCCCATAGTGTTCTACTAAAGAGGATATGCGGAGGACGAGATATCATTCCATGCTAAGGGATGATATCCGGGAGTTTGTAAGTTTTACAGGGTGTAAAACCCTTGAATGAAATGGTAGAGAAGGCCTGGGAACGGGAAATAGAGTTGAACTTCCGCACCAAGCGGAAGCCGGAGCAGGCACAGACAGAAGTGGGACAGGCTAAGAGGCCTAAGACCTCAGACACTTCCAGCAAGGGTCAGCAGGGTCGGGGTCGGTGTGCCAAGTGCAGTAGGATGCATAGTGGAGCTTGTTGTATTGCAGGCTCGAGGTGTTATGCATGTGGCCAGCAGGGCCATATGAGCAGGGACTGCCCCAAAAAAGGCTTGATCTGTTTTCAATGCAACCAGACCGGACATAAGCGGGTCAGCTGTCCGAAGTTGTAGGGAGAGGGAGGAGCAGTGACGACCCCTTCACCTGCCACAATTAGAATTACCGATGGCCGCCCTGCTAAGGTGGAAGCCACAATGTTAAAGAGCCGCACGTTCCAGCTAACTACCGAGGAGGCTCGGGCTGCGCTAGATGTTGTAGCTGGTATGTATCTAATATTCTATGTTTATATTTCTTGTATGACTTATGTGTAATATATGCTTGCATAGGTACCTTTATGGTCAATGGTATGTCTGCTCATGTCTTATTTGATTCGGGTGCTACCTAATCGTTCATGTCACTGGCACTTAGCAAGAAGTTCCAGGGCATGCCGGGGACTTTGGGTTTCCCGCTTGAGGTAGAGATTGTGGACGACCGCACCATTAGTGTTGCGAGGGTACATCGGGATTATGTCCTAAATGTGCTTGGTGAGAGATTTCGTTTCGACTTAGTCCCGATACCGTTGCGAGGGGCTGAAATCGATTATCGGTATGGATTGGTTAGGGACCAATGGGGCCATGATTGACCGTGAGCATCAGTTGGTGAGGGCTCAAACCCCAAGTGGAGGAGAACTAGTGATACATGGTGAGAGGGCATCGTAGGGGCCAACCCTTTGTTCGGTTGTGAGGGTTAGGAGGTTCCTGCAGCAGGGTTGTTCGGGATTTTTGGCTTATGTCTCAGATACAAGGGTAGAGATCATGAAGGATGTAGGCAGTGTGCTGATTGTGCGGGATTTTCAGGATGTTTTCCCCAAAGAGTTACCAGGAGTGCCTCGAGAGAGGCAAGTGGAGTTTCGCATTGATTTGGTGCCGGGTGCCACTCCGATAGCAAAGGCACCATACCGGTTTAAACCATCGGAGATGCAGGAACTCTTTACACTGCTTCAGGAGCTGCTAGACTGAGGTTTCATTCGTCCGAGCAGTTCCCCATGGGGAGCACCAATTCTTTTTGTGAAAAGAAGGATGAATCACATAGGATGTGCATCGATTATAGGGAGTTGAACAAGCTAACGGTGAAGAACCGTTATCCATTACCAAGGGTCGATGATTTGTTCGATCAGTTGTAGGGTGCGTCTTGGTATTCCAAGATTGATCTTCGGTCGGGATACCATCAAATGAGGATTAGAAATGAGGATATACCGAAGACGGCTTTTAGGACTCGGTATGGGCGTTATGAGTTTGTAGTGATGCTGTTTGGTCTCACCAATGCCCCGACAACGTTCATGGAATTTATGAATAGGGTGTGTAGACCGATGCTAGATCGGTCGATTATCATTTTCATTGATAATATCCTGGTCTATTCTAAGACCAGGGAACAACACGAACAACACTTAAGGGAGGTGCTGGAGACCCTAAGGGCGGAGAAGTTATACACCAAGTTCTCCAAGTGTGATTTCTTTCTGTGAGAGGTACAATTCTTGGGGCATATCATCAACTAGGAGGGTATTTCGAATGACCCAACCAAAGTTGAGGCTGTGATGCGATGGGAAGTACCGAAGAATGCATCATAGATTCGTAGCTTCCTGGGTTTAGCTGGTTATTACCGAAGATTTATCCAGGTGTTCTCCAATATTACAATGCCATTGAACCATTTGACCAAGAAAAATGTGATGTTTTGGTGGGGTACGGATCAACAGTAGGCCTTCGAGACCTTGAGGCGGAGATTATGCAAGGCTCCGATCCTTATTCTACCAGAGGGATTAGGTGATCTGGTGGTGTACTGTGACACATCGATTTCAGGGTTAGGTGCGGTACTGATGCAGAGAGGACACGTTATAACTTATGCCTCGCGACAATTTAAGTCACATGAGGCAAATTACCCTACTCATAATTTGGAACTGGGGGAAGTGGTGTTTGCCCTCAAGATTTGGAGACATTACTTGTATGGAGTGCGGTGTACCATTTACACCGACCACAAGAGTTTGAAGTATTTGATGGACCAGTAGAACCTCAACATGCGACATATAAGGTGGTTGGACGTGCTAAAAGACTATGACTGCAAGATTGTATACCACCTTGGGAAGGCTAATGTAGTGTCGATGCTTTGAGCCGTAAGATGGCAGGTTCCCCGATTGGGAGTGTTTGTTTGAGGATGACGGTGATCTCTCCATTGTTGGAGATGATCAAAGAGGCTTAGGTTGAGGGAGTGAAGAAAGAGAATTGGAAGATAGAGAGGATCCAAGGACAATATCCTCTATTTGTTAAGGATAGTCGTGGTCTCCTGACGCAGTGTGGCCGCGTGTGGGTACCGGTGACCGGGGGAGTGAGAAAGAAGATATTAGAAGAAGTACATAAGTTAAAGTTCTCTATACATCCAGGAGCTACGAAAATGTATAGGAACTTGAGGCTGAATTATTGGTGGTCATGCATGAAGCAGGAAATTGCTTGGTTTGTAGAGCGGTGCTTGACTTGCAGGAAGGTCAAGGCCGAGCATCAGCGGCCTCTGTTGAATTAGTGTCTAAGTTCATAACTATATTTGGTATGTACTTGACCCGATTGACATGGTCCATTTGGGTTGCATGGCATCATGCATTTGGATAGACTAAAATGAGAGAAATAACACATAAGGTTTATTAATATATTATAAGTTATAATATATTAAAAAGATTATTCAATTAGTACAAATCAAGAATTAATTTGGAACTAACTAAGTGATCAAAAGGAGACTAATTAAATATATGGGTTGATTGTGTAAATCATCCATACTTGTATAGTGGGCTAATGCTCCATGGATTATCAAGTAGGGCTAAAACCCATATGATGCTCCATCGTGTTTTTGTACCCATGGATCATGGAAATGAAAGGCCATGACAACTAGGGTTTACATGGTGTAACCTTAATTGTGACACAATATATAAGCATCTTATTCTTCCTAAAAATCAGGCACTATGAAGGAATGGTGAGGGCTAGCCGGTTTCATGAAGTGGCTCATTTCTCTTTAGGTTATTCCAAGTGTATTTGATGTTGTGTGAACCATTTGAGGTGTCACAATTGGGGCACTAGGCTCTTGAGCTCCATGGAATCAAGCTACATGAAAAAGGTATGTATTCTATCTAGTTTTGTTATACTAGTACTTATGATTGTATGCTAGTTAGGGTAATACCTTGGAATATTCATATTTGCATGTAGAATAGAGAAAAAATAGATCCAAGGTATTTAGGGTTGCATGTACATCTAGGAGTATTAGAATGATCATAACCCAACAGTGGTATGAGAGCCTAGGCTTGTTTTCTTGTTATACTTGCAAAATTTGCTGAAAACTCGAAGTTTGTTGTTGTTTGCTCAGCGGACTCGCCGAGTCCATGAAGGGACTCGACGATTCCAAAGCTAAACTCATCCAACTCGCCGAGTTGGTTCATACACTTGACGAGTTGGACCCCCAGACAACATATCTTCGATTGTTTTGCCTGGAATTGGACTAGGAACATTACCCTAAGCTGTTTTTCAACTTATAAACCTGTTTTTAATGTGGTAATGTTCATGCTGATCCAATTTCAAAGATAATTGCCAATAGATTCATGTTTTGTATTAGTTTAATGGTTAGGCTAATTACATGAAAAAGTTTGATTGAATTATCTTGTTCTTATGAGTTACTTAGATTAATAGAAAAGTTATGTGAAATTATTGTTTTCAATCCAAATTAATCTAAGAGTTGGTTCTAAAAAGTGTTTTTTCTAATTTGTCCTCAAGGTATATGAAAGGTCGCATTTAAGATTCATAAAACTCATAAATATTTCCATAGGTTATGAATAAAGAAAAGTCATATTCTTTTAATAGTTTAAAGTCTTCCGCAGCTTGTCCTCAAGTTATGGAACTTGAAGAGTTTTTTGAATTAAAACTACTTTAAAGACATAAGTTATGGAATTGAATAGTTTTGAATAGTTTCAAAACTTTCCCTCAAGTTTTGGAATTTTTAAAGTTTACCCTTATTAATACTTTAATTCCAAGTTAAGCCCTTAGAATTTTAAAAGTTAAAATTCAACGATTATACTTTATAGTATTATAAGTTAATATATATATATATATATATATATATATATATATATATATATATATATATGTATGTATGTATGTATGTATGTATGTATAAGAGTAAGTCAGTCTTACCGTTAGTAGGCCTCATTCATGAAGCCGGTCTATAAGGGGGGGGGTATAAGGTTACTGCCTATAAATGGTAGTTTAATGGGTGTCCACTCTCACCCACCGCTTCCTTGACTGGTGGAGGGTCGTTAGCCGAATGGGTAGGGCAAGGACTAGAATTCTCCCTTCATTAAAAGTATTAGTGATAAATACTAAGTAACTAAACACTTATAAATTCCCAATCTTAGTTACTTTAGGAAAATTTGAATTTGGTGCTAACCCATGAAATTACACTTTGCACATTGCTTCAGTCGGTTAGTGGAGCGTGTGTGGGTAATCGTCACACTAACTTGATTTAACAAGGTAGGCGAAGGGTAACTTAATATTTATCATAGTATCGGTGGAGCACGTGTGGTTAACCGGAACATCAATTGAGGGGTAAATATTAAGGGTACCAAGTATATTTGCATGGTTATTCACACCTTTTTTGTGATCCCCGGCATCCCAGTCACAAAATTTTAGAGGGCACAATCAAGATTGGAACATGCCATTTAACAGCTCAATGAATCTTAAAAGATCTAGGAGTTTCAAATCCAAGTAAAACCTAATTAAATTATTTCGTTTTCATGGTGGAAATTGGTGAATCGTCATTCGCCTACCTTTAAATATTTTATAGCTTGGATTACGACATCCCTATTCCAAGTTATACCAGTATTGTGTTGGGTCGTAGCCTTAATATTTCATATTGGGTGTATATTAAGGACTTTAGATCAACTATGTTAAATATCTCCCAAAAGATGTCTAGTTCAGACATATATGATCTTCCCAAATCTCTTGGAACTTCACTTCCTCCACCTCCTCCAATTATTCTCCTAACCCACAAGTTCAAGGTCACTTAATCTCTATTGGCAAGCAAGGTCTATGTGTGATTGCATCTTGGAGATGAAGTCACATATTGACTAGCCGGGAGTGTTGGGTGTCAAAGTCTTAATAAAGTTGGATGTTCAATCACTTTCTAAGTCACATAGTGAGTTCCTTTGGAACTACTATGAAACAGACTATGACATGACCCTTAATGATCTTATCTATTTGCTTGGTGCTGCTGAATCAGCAATGATTTGAGGATTAGTAAAGCAAATTGATTAGGAGATGAACTTCCCAATGGACATTGACAATGGTAACATTGGATATCTAGAAAAGCCTTCTCTTCCCAAGGAAAGGGATTGACCATAGTCAACTCGTTTGACCAAATGGTAAAGAGAAAGACAAGTCTGTGAGAGTCCCATGTACCATTTCCAAAGAGTCTATATGTTTCTCTTGCCAAAGGAAAGGGTATTGCTTGCGAAGCTGCCTATTTACCTGAAAGATCATAAGGTTGTTCAAGTTAAGAAGTTTGACTCTACTTCAGGTAAAGTCCACTATCTAACTTTGTTAAGTTTCTATTATGAGATTCTTAATACATGATGTGACTGGGTCACATGTTGATGTTTGAAGAATCAAAGAAAAAGTGAAGAAACTTAAAGGATGTATATGCTGATTCTGATCGCGAAGATGGATTTTGATCGCATGGTTCGGTGATCAGAATTTTGAGTAGTTGCTTAGGAGTTATGATATATTGCTTAGGAAAAGATAACAACAAGTTTTTCATATGCTTTTGCACTGTAAGGATAAGTGTTTCCGCAAAGTTTTAAAATAAAAGGAAAAGTTTTGATTACATTTATTCTAAGTATCCTTACAATGGCATTTGTGAAAAATTGTTGCTTATATGATTCTGATGAGTTTTGTAATCGAGTTTAAAGATCAATTCACGTAAGAATTAAGAAAGAAGAAACACGATGAACACAAGAGTAAATATAATATTTGTTCAGCTCATATTATGCTTTCGATTCTACAGAGTACAAAGGATTCTCTGTAAAGAGTATGTGAAAGTTAAGTTCTCACTCAGTACCGTCTCCTATTTATAGGCGTACAAATGCATAACAAAATACTAAGGACTAGACATTAAGACTATTCAATAAAATGCCTTAGTAAATATAACATTACATCCGAAGACTCAACTTACGAAGACTAGAGATCCTTCGTAACCATACAACTAACACTTCGACTTATTACAACATATAAACCCTAACAATCTCCCCCTTTGGAATAAAGGTCGAAGTCTTCATGAAGTTAGTAGTTGAACGGCATACATCAGCACTCTTCGGATTTCCATGTACCAAGAGATAACTTTCTTTATCTCCTTATTGTCTCCTTCTGAATTCTTCTTGCAATGATTCATACGAACAATTAAGTTCGTATATTGCGAATTTGTATATCTTTCCACTTCAGAGGTTTGAAACAAGAATCTCTTGGCTCTTCCAGCTTTATCTTTTCCTGTGAAGACTATCCCCAATGGCTTTAAACAAATTTCTCCATCTTCATACTTTTTCAACTCAACCTGCTTCTTCGTAGGAGCCATTGGTGCTGTAATGTCGATGCCTTTAACAGTAGAAAGCTCGACATCAGTTTGAGCTAGGCATTCGAAATAATTCTCCAAGAAAATTTTTATATGCCTACACCCAAGACTGAAGACATCTGGTTCTGTTTCTTGGAGGAAAGAGAAGGACTTGTCTTTAAGAGTCAGAACAACATTGATGAGATCGTAAGTGTTCATCAATGGAAAGTCCGCCACAGTGAACTCTTGTATCTTTCCACTTGATCTTATCACAACATACTTCAAATTCTGAAACTTTCCTTCGAAAATAACATCCCTTTTTATGGATATCACCTTCTTAATCTTCTCCAAGTACCAAACTTCTTCTTGAGCCTTTGCTAACACAGCATGAAATCTTATCTTCATCTTCTTTCCCTCTTCGACATCCATAGACTTTGTCTCTGCTTTAAACTGTGGCATGACGAACATCATCTCGTTGATCGGAAAGTCAAGTTGACCATAATCAGTGTTGGTCACCACAAAAATCTTCTTCGGAATCTTCTCAAACGAATACATATGATCGAACATCACCCTTGATTCAATAGTTTCGTAGTTGAACAATTTCGAAGGATCTCCCTTATCAACATTCGAACCTTCAAGAGCTCTTTGTCGCATAATACTTTCCACATGCTGCATCCTTTCAACTTGTGCTGCCACCTCAGCTTTCTTCTCTTTGTTAGTCTTCTCAATCATGACTCCTTTTCCTTTGTCTTTAACATTCGAAGGAGCTGCATTCTTTGACGAAGAAACATTCGAAGGAACTACATTCTCAATTACAATACCTTTTGTAATAGGTCTTGAAATTGGAACAGTTGTAGTCACAGTCGAAATGACTGGAGCAGCTGAAACTATTGTTGGTTTAACCACAACTTTCAAAGGATAAACTTTTCCTACTACCTTCGAATCTTCAGATATCTTCTCATGTTCCCCAACCTTTGCTTGACCAACCTTTTCTCCCCCTTGCACCCCTGTGACAGCAGGTGGGGCATCTGATACATTTGGCAAAAGGCTTGAGATTCGAAGTAATGGAGTAAGATGTTTTTGAAGAATGGCTTCGAAATGAAGAAATTTCTGAGAAAGAAATTCTTGAGAGATAATCGGAAAAGATGATGTCGAAGATACATTTGGCAAAACACATTGAACAACCGCATCACAAATGATATCGATCTTCTGATGTGCTGATTCATACACCTGTTGAATATGCTGAACTTCCTTTGTCATTTCTTCACGAAGTTCACGAATCTGCATATTGACATCTTCTCGAACCTTCTTCACTTCCTGTACGAAGAGCACATGATGCTCCTTCGTAACTATCTTTAAATCCTTCACCTCCTTCAGGAAATCATATCTCAGAGAATTGATTCTATTCTCTGTAGAATTATCAGTTTGATCATTCTTCTCAAGAATGCGACTTTCAGAATCACGTATTAATCCTGACACCTTCGAAATCACCCTGCTTTCCATTTCCTTCATAAGAGAATCAACTTCCAAGATATTGATTCCAGCACTTCCGACATCCGCTTGAGATTGCAAGATAAAATTCAATATCTTGAACTGCTTCATCGTCATCAACATATGGTCAGGAAAATCTTCTTCAGCTTTATCAAAGGAAAGAGCTTCGAATGTTCCTCCAAACCCTTCGCTGTCACTTTCCTCATCAATCGCCATTGTTTCAGCAACAGGTGATGATGGATTTGGTGGATCGGTTGATTGTGTTGAGAATATGGTGGTGAAAGGTTGATCCATAATGGATTGAAATGTTGGAGAATCAGTTGTTGAAGTAACCTGTGGTAAAGACGTTGGTTCAAGGATCTTTATGTCAGCAGGCTTCGAAATCTCAGTAGACTGAAAGATTTCTACTTCTTTTGGAATGTCATCTTCAGGAGTCTCAGGCACATTTTCCACTTCTTCGATACGTTGGGTTTTTTTCAGAAATTTCGCCATATCTTCAGCCCTTCGCTTCTTAGAAGATGGAGACACCAGAGTTGGAATTTCTCGAACGGTAACCCCTTGATGAGTAACCTGAGTTTTCTTCACCAACTGAGATTTTCGCTTGAGTTTGATTCTTCGAAAACCCCCCGTCTTCGAAGTAATCGTTTCTTTAGATGGAGAGGCTTCGATAACCGGTGTATCAGCCACTGAGGTTACAACTGGAGACACCTCTTCGACATTTTGAGATGTAACGATTAGCGCCTGATTCTTTTGTTCTTCTTTCACTCCTTTTTCCGAAGAGTCACCCTCTGTCTTCTTTGACTTCTTTGACTTCTTTTTCTCTTCTTGTTGTAGTATTCCAGTCACAACGATTGTGTCAATGGATTGTAAGTATGACACCAACACGTTATTCGTGGGATCCACCTTCTTGAGCATAGCATCTAGAATGCGAGCAACTGTGGTAAAAATAGCCGGATCATCATGTACTTCCTTCGGACTCCCATACATATGAAAAACGGCTTTCTCTTCGTAATCAGGAACTTCGATCTTCTCCTTCTGATAGACATATTGGACTATTAGACTCCAATATCTTGCACAAGAAATTCCCTGCTTAGCACTGGTCTTCGAAATACTTGTGATGAACTCTGTCCATAACTGCTCAGAATAATCAACCTTCAAATCGTAGTACAGCCCAGCTACCATTGCATAGACCTCCATTCTTCCTTTATCCAACCCTACAGTTCTTCCAGTATGACATCTAAGAAAGATGCCAAACAAAAAATTCCAAATCGTTGGTAACCCCGACTTCTTGAAGTCACTAATACGTGTCAATGGAGGTTGGTGACCCATCTCATTGAACATATACACCACTTGCAAAGAAGTAAGTTCATCATACGGGCCAGAATTCGGAATTCCCAAAATCTTGCAAAACAACCTCTTTGAGACCCTAATTCTGGTATCTGTGACCATTGTGAATTCAACACATCCAGTCTCCTTGTTGTATGATGACGTAGAACCTGCTTTTGACAACCAGGACATCAGAGCAGCAAAAGATTCAAACATTGCTTTAGACAGAAAAGAATTATGTAAAGCAACCACAAGCATGTGTAGTTCTTCCGGATATTTTGACAAATCCGATCCGACTTGGTAGTTGGAACCCTGGATCTTTAGAATCGGAACACTGATGATCTCGTCTGTTGTTAGTGATGAAGTAGTCGCCATTGTAGATGATTTTGAGAAAAGAACTTATGAAGAAGATGAATTGCACAGAGAGTTTTTATGTTTCAAAAAGTTTGATCGCGTAAAGTGTTATGGAGTTCTGATTTGCCCTTTTATATGTAACACTAGAATTTTGAATTTGAAGCGGGATGCATTAAATGCTTGCTGACATGGCACCTTGAAACCCGGAATGTACTCATCAAAAAGTAACAATCGTAACTGTCAACATGCCTTACACGCTTACCGTACACCATGCGTCATCAAGAGATAGGACTGTTTGGTATTCCCCAAAAGAATTGTAACCGTCGGACGCCTTCAAAATTGAGGTCAGGATCTTTCAATTTGGGGTTTAAAAAGCGAAGTCATTTGCCAGAATTTCGAAATCGTCAGTTGAAGTTGGTGTTACTCAAACCTCAAGGATTTCGTGTGTGCTGTGTTTCAAAAGAAATTAGATGAGAAACAAAATAGAAAAACTTTTGAAAACTTGTGATGTCAACAATTTCTTTGTGACACAAAAACAATTTTATCCCAGGCAAAGATATCTTCGAAAATTATCAAGAGAGATAATTAACAGCTTGTGTGGTTTCCCGTGAATTACAATCGATAACTTGTAAAGAAGTTTCGAAGGGTTTCTTTTATTGGACACTTGGGGTGGCTTCGAAAATTTTGTTACATATCAACCTTAAAATAAGGTGAGGAATTGTAAACAAAATTAGTTGTATGACCAGTGTAGTCAGTGACAACTTGGTTGCGAATGATATTCAAAGTAACTAGTATTTTGAAAATATACTCACACGAAAATCATATTCATAAAAAAAACATTTATGCTGGATCTTTTTGGGAACAAACATCGTAGTTTTCGAATGTTTGATTAAGATCACTCAAAAGAAATGAATATGATTTGGAGTATAAGGGTACTGAAGCAAAAGCTTCGTAAGATCTGGAACATGGTTCCCCGTCAATTCCTTAAGGTTTATGGTATTTTGGGTTTCACTACTATCACGGACTCATGATATTAGATCATAAACACAGATTTGTGATTTGTCTAGGTTTTGATTGGTTTGATCAAATACCTCAAGGACAAATCTTCGAATATTTGGAATGTAAGAATTGTTTGGTTTAAAAAGATTGGTTAAGAACCGAAGGGTACCTCTGTTATATTTGGACAAAACAGAAAACTCTTAACTCATTTGAGAAGAGTAAGGTAGCTCTTGTTGATTTATGTAAATACAAGCCTTGTTGGGTAGAAATTTTCATGAGATAATTTCATCAAGGCTTTCATCTCTCACACATAGAATCATTCGAGGCTTGAGACAACATGAAGCATCATGCTTCTAGGGACATCCTAACTAATCCAAAATGTATAGAGATCATACATTTCCTTCAAATCCAAACGCATGAATCCTTCGTATTTGAAACTTGACAAGACTCACAATACACATGTTAAAACTAAAAATGAAAAATATTTTTGGTATTTTTGTAATTTTTTTTTCAAAAAAAAAATAAAGTCAAACTAAACAAAAATCTTTTTGGATTTTTAATTTTTCAATAAAAGAAAATATTTTTGATTTTTCAAGTTTTTCATAAAAAAAAATTAACAAACTAAAAAGCTAACCTTAGTTGAAATGTGTACAAATACGAACCATTCGAACCGTTGACTTGAATAGTAACCTCTGATTAGCTACTTCAAAACTTCCGAACGCGAAGCGTTGACCATGAACAGTAACCTCTAAACACTGAATCATTCTTTCCATCCATACACCAAATGATTCAGACCCATCACTCTTCGCTTTTATCAGTTTGAAGAGAATTTCCATCAATCATTCCCAATCCATCTAAGATCCGAAGAAACGATTTTTCATCCAAAGCCTTTGTAAAAATATCTGCCAATTGGTCCGTTGTTTTTATAAAATGAACTTCAATATTTCCTTCTTCAACATGATCTTTGATGAAATGATATCGAAGAGCAATGTGCTTGGTCTTCGAATGCTGCACAGGATTAGGACAAATTCTTATTGCACTTTGTGAATCACAATATAAAGGAATCTTTTTCATATTAATTGCATAATCTCTTAATTGACTTTGAATCCAAATTATTTGTGATGTACACGCAGCTGCAGCAACATATTCAGCTTCAGCGGTTGATATTGAAACACATGTTTGCTTTTTCGATTGCCAGCTGACCAGTTTTCCATTTAGAAATTGACACTCACCAGTTGTGCTTTTACGATCAAGACTGCATCCTCCAAGATCCGCATCCGAATAAGCTTGTACAAAGAACCCTGTTTTCGAAGGATACCACAATTCTAACGAAGTAGTAGCTTTCAAATATCGGAAAATATTCTTTACTGCTGTGAGATGTGGTTCACGTGGATTTGATTGATACCTTGCACAATTACAAACAGAATACATAATATTAGGTCTACTTGCAGTTAAATACAATAAAGACCCAATCATGCTTCGATATAAAGTAATATCAACAACAGATTTATCTAACGAAGGAGTTAGCTTTATGCCCGTTGCCATTGGTATTCGTAACCGTGCGCTATTTGTCATTCTAAACTTTTCCAACAAATTCTTCGTATATTTCTCTTGATTAATGAATATGCCTTCCCTGTTTTGTCTAATATTCAAACCCAAAAAGTTATTAATTTTGTCCATCATACTCATTTCAAATTTGCTTTTCATCAAATCTTCGAATTCTTTAGATAAAGCAGGGTCAGTTGAGCCAAAAATTATATCATCAACATAAATTTGAACAAACATCAGATGATTTCCAATTTTCTTTCAAAATAAAGTGGGATCAACTGAACCTTGTTTAAATTTAGATTGTTTCAAAAATGATGTTAGAGTTGCATACCATGCTCTTGGTGCTTGTTTTAACCCATATACAGCTTTATCTAAAATATAAACATGATCAGGATGCTCTGACTTTATAAAACCTGGAGGTTGTTCAACATATACTGTTTCTTCGAGTTCTCCATTTAAGAATGCACATTTGATATCCATTTGATAGACATCAAAATCTTTATGAGCTGCAAAAGCCAGAAAAATACGAACAGCCTCGAGTCTTGCGACAGGGGCAAATGTTTCTTCGTAATCAATTCCTTCTTGTTGTGAATATCCTACAAGTCTGGCCTTATTTCGAATAATGTTTCCATCTTTGTCAGTTTTGTTTTTATAAATCCATTTAAGTCCAACTACTGACACATCATCAGGCTTTGGAATTAATCTCCAAACCTTATTTCTTTCGAATTCAGACAATTCAGCTTGCATAGCAACAACCAAATCAGAGTGTTCCATTGCAATCTTAACTGTCTTTGGTTCAATTTTGGAAATAAAAACATGAAACATGCAGAATTCTTGATGATTGTTCAGTACCTCATTTCGTGCATGAAGTTGTGCTCTTGTCATGATTCCTGCTTGTGGATCACCAAGAATTTGATCTTTGGGATGATTTCTTGTCCATTTACCCAATGGTGGATAATTAGGATCAAAATCCAAAAGTGCATCTTCGAACATTACATCTGTTTCTGATCCATTTATAGAAATAGAATCATCATCATCATCAAAATGTTCTTCTTCAAGAATTGGATCATTCTCTAGTATGTGCTCCCCCTCGATGATTGACTCCGTTTCGATATTTTGCTCTGGTTCACTGATCGGTTCTTCTTCAAGAATTTGCTCCTCTTCGACACTAACATTTGTTGACATGTTATCTCTTTCACTATAACGCTCCCCCTCAACAAAAGTATTTGATTCCAAGTGCTCCCCCTCCACTGGATCATCAGCTTGTTCATTTGGGTTTTGATTCAAATTTGAAGTTGAATCATTGTTATACTTCGAATTTTCTGATGTTTGATTATCAGTTGCATTTCTTTCTGCATCAATTGCTTGATCTGAAATACCGAAAATCGAATCATAATCAACATCATTCATTTCAATTGAATCATCTATATTTGAAGAATTTTGCAAAATAGGATAATTCACAAATTTATGATTAGACTTTTTAATGTAATGATCATCAAATGTCAAATTAAAAGTTTCTTCCACTTTGCGAGTTCGCTTATTTAACACTCTATAAGCAACTGAATTGTGTGAATATCCCAAGAAAATTCCTTCATCTGCTTTTGTTTGAAACTTCGAAAGATTATCCTTGAGATTCATTATGAAACACCTGCATCCAAAAACATGGAAAAATTTGACATTAGGTTTTCGATTATTGATGATTTCATAAGGAGTAACATTAAACCGTCTATGAATGAATGATCGTTTTTGAGTAAAACATGCAGTTGAAACAGCTTCAGCCCAAAGATATTTAGGTAAATTGGAAAAAGCCAACATTGTTCTTGCAGCTTCACATAATGATCGATTTCTTCTCTCAACTACACCATTTTGTTGTGGTGTATAAGGAGATGAAAAATTATGCGAAATTCCTTTTTCCACCAGAAATGTATCGAAGACATGATTTTTGAATTCAGTTCCATGATCACTTTTAATTTTTCGAACTGTTTTCTTCAATGAAACTTCCATCTTTTTGATAAAATCAATCATCATTTGTGGAACTTCGGATTTTAACCTGAGAAAATAAACCCACGTGAATCTTGAAAAATCATCTACTATTACCAAAATGTACTTTTTCTTGTTAAGAGTAGCAACTGTTGAAGGACCACATAAATCTATATGCAGGAGTTCAAGGGGTTCAACAATCTTCGAATCTATTGTGATTGGATGACCTTGTTTGTGTTGTTTCCCTACTTCGCAAGCTGCACACAAACTGTCATTATCATATTTAAGAATGGGTAAACCTCTTACCAGATCTTGTATGACAAGTTTGTTGATGTTTCGAAAATTGAGATGTGATAATCTTCTGTGCCATAACCAGCTAACATCAGCAGCAGCCTTCGAAAGTAGACACACAGCAGGTTTGCCTACAATAGGAACAATATCCAATGTAAACATATCACCTTTTCTTTTTGATTTAAGTAAAACTTCCTTAGTCTCGACATTCGAAATGACACTCCCTTCTTCATTAAAAAGAATTTGATTGCCAGTGCCCACAACAAGTTGTGAAACACTTATCAAGTTGTGTTGTAAACCTTCAACAAATGCAACTCTGTTGATAGTGAAATTTCCATTCGTTATCTTCCCATAACCCTTGACTTTGCATTTGTGATTATTACCAAACTTAACCACTCCTCCATTTTCTAGGCTTCGAAAATCACGCAAGTTTTCCTTCTTCCCAGTCATGTGACATGAGCAACCGCTATCAATGTACCACTTGTTATTATATTGCTCGTCACAAAGTACCTGCAATCATTGGCAAAATTTAGGTACCCAAGCTTTGTTGGGTCCATTCATATTACGTTTATGATTCAATTGTAAAGTACAACCATTAACCCAATCATATACTTTGGTTTTGAAACTGTCAATAAATCTAACATTTTCATTCGAAGGGTCAGTTATATGAGTTTTTATTATTTTCAAATTTTCACTAATTTCACCCTTCGCATCTTGTGTTTGTGATTTTTCACTTTTTGCTCTTGTGACCGGCTGCCAAACTTTAACTGATATATTTGACTCTTTGGATGATGAACTACCATTCGTTGAAGGATTAGCATATTTGTCATACGCCTCATGTATCTGTTCTTTCGAAAACTTACTTGATTGATATATCTTTCCTTTTCCTTCCAACCAATGATCAATATTTCTCTTTGTTGTTATTCCCTTTGCATATGATACTTTGTCAGCTTGTTTCTTCAAAGGATTATAACATTTTGCTGAATTTGGAACATAATCAACTTTTGGTTTTGAAAGATATGATTCATGATAAGATGTTTTGTTTTGAAACTTTGAAGTTTGATTTCCAACCTTTTTTTGAAAAAAATTTCTTGGTATTGTAGATTTTATTTCTTTTGAAAGTTTTGAATTTTTATTTGAAAACGAAGTACTTTTCTTTTCAAAAATTTGAGACTTTGATTTTTCTTTAAAAATTTTCTTCTTTTTGAAAAATTTGTTGATCTCATTTTTGATGGTTCAACAGTTTGCCAAAAAATTGTTTTTCTCGCTTGACGTTTCGAAATATTATTTTCCTTTGAAAAATTTTCAATTTGAGCTTTAAATTCTTTTGAATTTAATTTTATTGCTTTGTTAATTGTTTTATCATCAGTTTTAACACCTTCTTGCTTTGTGACCACATTTGCAGTTGGAACACCTTCCTTCTTTTCAACTTTTGACTTTTCAATCCATACTCTTTTTGGTTTATGATGTTGAAATTTATAGGTATTCTTTGTAAAATTATTTTCAACTGTACTTTGATTTGAAAAGAATCCTTCATTTGATGTTTGCATATTGTCTTCCTTAACCATCTTTTTGAATTCAGGTTTTATATTTTCAACATTACCTGTTGTTACGAAGACTTGATTTGGGAACACAATATCATCAGTGCATTTGAAGATTGGATAAACATCAGTATTTGATTCAAGAAAATGAGCACCTTTTTCACTAAGAATCTTCTCAAATTCTTGTGTATCCAAATAGACTTGATCAACAACCACTCTAGGAATTTCAATTTCTTTCGACCTTTGATTTGACTTTGTATTTGAATTTTCTTCCTCATTGTCACTATCATCAGTTTGACTCTCATGTATTTCCACAAACTCCATATCACAAACTTTCGAAGTTGAGGGTTTATCAGTTTCAATTTTCATTAATAAATCATCACATTTTTCTTTCCTTTTAAATGAATTTGCAACATGTATGACAGACAACTGTGAACAATCTACATCTTCTAAATCACTAATTTCACTAATATTATCAGAATTATCTTCAATATCATCAATATTAGATTCACTATTAGATGTAGAATTCTCAGTCCTTTTCAAAATTCGAAGTTGTTCTGATTTAGTTAAGGTTTCATTTACAATTTTTACTAAATCATCAGCATCAATATAATCTTCGACTTTTGCAATTCCATATCTAAACCTATCATCTGGAACTTTGTTAAAATCAGAAATTTCTTTTTCACAATCATATGAAATACTATCAACCTTAGCTTTATCATAAGCTAAAAAAGGTAGTAATTTTCTATGTTGTTCCTTACTAATTTCACATGAATGATGTAACTCAGTTAATTTTCCATACAACCTTTTTGCTGAATTACAAAAAATATTTCTCTGACCTAACAACAAGTTTATTTCTTTTCCTAATTTTTCTCTATCCTCCATGATTTTTGAAACTTGCAATTCTAAGTAATCAATCCTAGTGACTTTTGAATCCAACATTTTTCTCGTCTCTAGTAATTGATCACTTAACTTTTTCGCTTCATTGCTAGCAGACACAATGATTGAATCAAAGTAAGTAACAGTTTCATCAAAAGATACTAGCTCATAATTATATGCAGAAACTGGAATGTTAAAAGATTCAAGAATGTTACGTACCTTGGTAGTCATGGGCGACTTGTCAGTAGACTTCGAAACGAAGCATTGCCCACACACTTCGTCAGTCTGTTCATCATCTGATTCCTCTTCCATTTTTACATACATGGCTACATGAGTTGGATTTTTCATCTCTTCATCATCTGAACCCGAAGACCATATTTGATATGTGCCATCCGATTCAGTTTCTCCATGAGCCACTAATGACAAATTCTTCGCTTTCTTCTTTACTTCCTCCAGTTTCTCAGTGTAGTAAGCTTCATCCTTTGTTTTACTCTTCTTTTCTTCCTTCTTCCTCAACAGGAAATCTACTGCCAAATGATTTGCTCCATAGCAATAATGACAATTGACCCCTGTATCACCTTTTAATAGCATCTTCATTTGCTCCATCTCATTCTTCGAATTTGTCTCCATTTCTATTTTCTTTTCATCCAGTTTGTTTTTGTTCTCAAAACTACCCTTCGAATCTGATGACTTCTTTAGATTAAAAGGTTTCTTAAAAAATTTCTTTACTCTATTGTTTGAGTAAAAAGCAACAACCTCATCATCAGAATTCATCAAAAAACCTTCTTCTTCATCAGACTTCAATTTTTCACTTTCTCTTTCTGAAACCTTCGAAACTAGAGCCAAAGGACCACCAAGACTTGCTATAGCTTCTTCAGCTATTTCATTAACTTCATTTTCATGAGATTTCAGTTGATTGTACAAGTCATTCAAAGTCGAAGTATCAAAACTTTGTTGATTTTTCACCATCATGCTCACACTTCTCCACTCATTTCGAAGTCCCATTACAAATATCAAATTGTACTCCATTGGTGACCTTATTATACTATAACGATTACAACGATAGATTAACTCGTTGAACCTATCATAGTATGCTTCAATAGACTCATTTTCTTTTTGTTTGAAATCTTTGAGTTCCACCAGGCATTGTTTCACAGATCTGATCTTTGTCTTTTCACTCCCTTGAAATTTGTCTTTGAGATTGTTCCAGATTTCTTTTGCTATTTTGCATGTTCTGACATAATTGTACACAACAGGAGGCAACGCACCTCTTAATTCCCTCATGCATTTCTTCTCCAGACGTTTTAAACGATCGGTTTGATTATCAACTTCTGAACTGCTTGAAGACATACCGATTGGCTGAACTTGTGCAGGTTGATTGATTTCTCCTAAGATGCATTTCCATAATTCTTCATCCAATCCGTTCAAGTAATCTTCCATACGATCTGCCCACTAATCATAATATTCTGGAATAAGCATTGGAATTTTTGTGGATGATCCAAGCAAATGAGAAAATGATGTCATCGAATTCAGATTGAATGACGCCATTGTTGTACGGACAAAAACTTCAAGATGATACTAAACTTTTGAGAATTTTGAAAATCAAATTGTATAATTCAATTTAGAATTACACAACGAACTCTCGATTAACAAATATTTTTGCAGAATCAAATCCTAGATTGAGATCTAGATGAAATTTTCAAATTCAAAAAGGACGGAAACTTTTTGAATCAAATAGTAGATTCAAAAACCTTTTTGATCGAATGAAAATCAGATCACAGAAAGGATTCCTGCTCTGATACCAATTGATGAGTTTTGTAATCGAGTTTAAAGATCAATTCACGTAAGAATTAAGAAAGAAGAAACACGATGAACACAAGAGTAAATATAATATTTGTTCAGGTCATATTATGCTTTCGATTCTACAGAGTACAAAGGATTCTCTGTAAAGAGTATGTGAAAGTTAAGTTCTCACTCAATACCGTCTCCTATTTATAGGCGTACAAAAGCATAATAAAATACTAAGGACTAGACATTAAGACTATTCAATAAAATGCCTTAGTAAATATAACATTACATTCGAAGACTCATCTTACGAAGACTAGAGATCCTTCGTAACCATACAACTAACACTTCGACTTATTACAACATATAAACCCTAACAGATTCCATTGATAGCAGTAATGGAAATATGAATTTGATTCTTTCATTTATGGTAGTGTCTAAATTTACCAAATAAGGAAAGATTCTTATTACCCAAGTTTTCAGTTGGATAAAAACTTGGAATCATACAAGTTGTGTAGGTTGATGAATGAGAATTTTCACCTTTGGAAAATTAAGACTAATTTCTTGTTCACATTTATATGTCAGTCAAATGAAGGACTAAGGGATCGAGTACACATTCTTTTACACTGATCAAGTCCACCACAAAAGATCGATAAGTCTATTCGTCATGATTTACTAAAGTTTAGTAAATATGGTTGTACTTAGAAGTTTAACTATAATTATGAAACATTGGAAAAGTTTCGATGTATGGCAGAACGAATGAGAAGAATCAAATTAGCCAGAAGGATAAAAGTTTCTTAAATCTGAAAAGATGGGAGAGTACTTTAGTGTCAAGTTTTGTGATCATCTCAATGATTAAGAAACTATATCACAATTGGTCCTCTAAGGACATCTTAGTGCATTCTTATGACTAAGAGGAGGAATCTTGAATTGTTGAAATGATTAAATAAACAAGATGAGTCATACTTCGTTCCAAAACAAGTCTTAGAGTCATACTCGAAGACTGTAAGTTGAGTGACATATCTTAAAGAAAGGTTTATACCACTTGTCAAATGTAAGAGTAAAATGGTTTCTACTCTTGTACATTTGAAGTTGGTAAGTTGTGATGTTTTGGATAAAACAAAGACCAACTAAGGCCAGTTGTGTGAAGTATCTATCTTGATAAAGAATCTGCCCTATCTCTTGAATATTTGGCAAGATAGTCTTATATGTCAAGGGGACAGTGGGAGTCTTAAAGATCCTGAAAGATTTTGATGATCTAATCAAGAATAAGAACCTGAAGTTTGACACTAGCACAATACGTGAGGTTCTTAACCTATCGTGTTGACATATTTCTATTTTTGTGCCCATTCCAGTTAAAGTTAGCTTTGTATATGAGTTCTGAGAGTTCTCAATTGGTTGCATAACAACTTGGAAGCAATGACAGGCCCTTGTGCTGCCAGGTGGCAAGAAATTAAGATTTAGTTCAGTCCATATGAGTTTGGAATTGTCATTATCCTTGTCTTATGATTATGGTTTTGATAAATTCGCATGGATAAGAACACATACACCATAAAATCTAAGTGTCATAAGGTTTCTCTCCGATTCATGAAAATGATGTTGAGGAAACACTTTCAGTAAGTCGATTTTAGGTAGATAATAGTTGTGATATTTGCATTCTCAAAGTCGTTAGTGGAGCGTGTGTGGTTAACTGGCACACTAACATGGACTTGTGAGGGATGGAAAAGGTATAAAGAATTGAGACTATGATTACGGCATCCCTTTTAATTGTTATTAAATTGTTTAGAGACATATGTGAGATATCTAAGGAAAGGTGTGTGATTTTGATAAAAGTCTTATCAAAACATCTCGTATCAGAAATTTGAACTTTGGTAAGAATGTCAATAAAGTATCGATTTCTAGAAGTACAGCTGATTTCTGAGTACATGTCAAAGCTAGTGCTAATAATCATCATGTTAGTGGGAGCATGATAATTACTATTAGTATTGCAAGATAGCAATGTATTTGATGTTGTGTGAACTATTTGAGGTGTCACACTTGGGACACTAGGCTCTTAAGCTCCATGGAATCAAGCTACATCAGAAAGGTATGTATTCTATCTAGTTTTGTTATACTAGTACTTATGATTGTATGCTACTTAGGGTAATACCTTGGAATATTCATATTTGCGTGTATAATAGAGAAAACATAGATCCAAGGTAATTAGGGTAGCATGTATACCTAGGAGTGTTAGAATGCACATAACCCAACAACCTCATGGTAAAGTCCAGCCGCTACCCATTCCCATGTTGAAGTGGGCGGAGATCACGATGGACATCATTACGAAGTTGCCAAGGACAACGAGGGACATGGATTCCATATGGGTGATTGTGGATAGACTGACAAAGAGTGCCCATATCATTCTGATATCAGAAAGTATATCCGCAGAGAAGTTGGCAGATATTTACGTATGTGAGGTGGTGGCTAGACATGGGGTTCCTGTGTCGGTAGTTTCTGATCGTGATGTTCGGTTCACATCTAGTTTCTGGAAGAAATTCCACGAGGAGCTGGGCACTTAGCTACATTTTAGCACGACGTACAACCCCCATACCGACGGTTAGAGTGAGAGAACGATCCAGACACTGGAGGATATGCTACAAGCATGCGTGTTGGATTTTGGAGGGAGTTGGATACGTATCTCCCACTGGTAGAGTTTTTATACAACAACAGTTATCATGCCAGTATCGATCCAGCTCCATTCGAGAAGTTATACGGTAGGAGGTGCAGGACCCAATTATGTTGGGATGAGTATTGATTCAGCAAGTGCGTGACCGGTTACGGGTCGCGCAAAGCTGTCAGAAAAGCTACGCTGAACAACGGCGATACGATCTTGAGTTTCAGGTGAGGGATTTCATGTTGCTGAAGGTATCACCCTTCATCAGGTTTCGAAAGAGGGGCACGCTGGGGCCTCGGTATATAGTCCCGTTCAGGGTCACGACCCGGGTGGGCATGGTGGCATATCGCTTGGATCTGCAAGAGGCGCTTAGCCAGATTCACAACACATTCCATGTGTCGCAACTTCAGAAGTGTCTCACAGATGAGTCTGCGGTTGTCTCATTGGGTGATATCCAGGTGGATGAGGGCTTGAACTACATCGAGAAGGCCGTTGCCATCTTGGATAGGAAGACGAAGGCTCTTCGGAATAAGGAAGTAAGACTGGTGAAAGTGCAATGGCAACATCGGAAGGGCTCCGAATGGACTTGGAAACCGGAAGAGGAGATGCGAGATCATTACCCCAATTTGTTTGGGTCAACAGACTTCGAGGACGAAGTCTAGTTCAAGTGGGGGAGAATTGTAAGACCTAGTTTGTATTGGAAAGGATTTATGCATGGACTCGGCGAGTTCGTCGAGTAGGGTCGTGAGATCATGAAACGCAGAACGGGACCGACTCGACGAGTGTGAGTTGTTTAAAGAAAACCCTAAATTTTGGGTTTGCCCCTATATAAACGTCATTATCTGCCCCAGTATCCTCCCTTAGCACCATAGAAGAACGTTTACGGCCGCAAACCCTCTTGTGTGTTAAGTAAGATCAATTGGGAGCTTATCCTTGAGATTTTGGGGAGGATTCCAAGTTTGGAAGTGGAGGTACCAAAAGAGAAGTGTTAGATCAAGCATCTATTTCGTCTAAGGCATTGAATTTAGGTATGAATCAGTTACTTTGAGCCTAGATTCTATTTGAGAGTTGTGACCAAATTTGAGGAAAATAGAAGCGATCTTAGATGTGGACCTATCACAAGGATATTGATCTAGATCTGGACCATCTTAGGTCCCAAATATCATAAAGTTGCACCTTTTATTAAGCCTATTCCCTCTCCATGCAAGAAAAACTTGGTTGAAGGTTAGTTTTGGTGTTATGGCCATGTGAGGCCTTGCATGCATGTAAAGTTTGCAACTTTACGTGTAATCCACACTAGTAGAGTATAGATATGAAGTTTGGGACCTTGAGTCCCATTGGAAAGGGCTGTAAACATAAGGGACTAAGGGTACTCGACGAGTCGTGCAAGTGACTCAGTGAGTCAAGAGGGTTCACGGTCAAGGGTTCACGGACAAGGGTTCACAGTCAAGGGTTCACGACCAAGGGTTCACGGTTGGTGGTTTACGACCATAAACATCAGGGAACTCGATGAATCTTTCGAGAGACTCGGCGAGCTGAAGAGTTAAGCAGTGAACCCGACGAGTGGCCGATTGTAGTCGCATAGTCAAGGTCAATATGGACTATTGACCTTGACTATAGACTTTGACTTTGACCAGGATTGATCCTGGGGGTATTCTTAGGATTATGCTGAGTTATTTATTCATCGAATATGGGCAGTTAAGAAGGAGCAGCGTGTGGGATATAATTGACTTTAGTTTATCAGTTCAACTTTCTAGAGGCGACTCTTCTCACCATACCAATGGGTATAAGGCACCAAGGTCGGCCCATTTTATGATAGTTGGTATACTTGTTGTTTAGAGGTGTGTGACATTGTTATGCATTGATATGTCGTAGAGAAATCATTTACAACTAATGGTAGAGATAGTCTTTGGGGCTAATGGTAAAGATAGTCTCTATGGCTAAGGGTAGAGACGGCCTTTGTGGCTAATGGTAGATATAGCCTTAAAGCTAATTGATATGCATTATATGGTAGAGGTAGCTTTATAGCTAATGGACATGTGTTATGTGGTAGAGGTAGCTTTATAGCTAACATGTTATGTGGATTGTGTGTAGGGTATGCTCTGGGTAACTCACTAAGCTTCATACTTACATGTTTGTTTATGGTTTCAGGTACTTTAGATCCCAAGGGCAAGGGCAAGGCGTGATGACGCGATGTGCACTCTCTCATAGGCGTTTAATGGGACATTGATATTTGGATTAAAAGTTGTATTTGACATATGTTTGAAAACGATCATAATTGGGTTTCTTAATGTACAAAATTGTATTTGACTACTCTAAAAATAAAAAATAAAAATCTACTTCAAAAAAATGGGGTCATTACAAGAAGAACTCATGAACGTTGCAACAACCTTTGCTATGTGTAAACGCTTAGAGAATCTACAAGCCAATTCATGAAAGTCTTCTTTCATACTTACTTCCAACGTATGATCGAATGTGGATAGTTTAAATAATCTTATTATTTAGGAAGTTAAAACATGCAAAGTGAAACGATAGTAAATAATTGACACAAGAGAGTAACATTACTTGTAAATAAAACACCTTTATTTTATCATCAAAATGTCAATTACAATTTATCTATTACAAGTTTCTAAAAGCTATCTAATCGCTAAAACTAATATCCTCCTTCAGCCCAATGCTCCTAGCGTGCTGCAAGTGCTTAACCCTGCTCTGTCCCTTCGTAAGGGGATCTATTGGGTTCTCTTCTGACAATATCCTCTTAACTACAAGGAGTCCCTCTTTTATCCGATGTCTAATGAAATGATATTTTCTGTTGATATGCCTGGATCTGGCATGATCCCTCGGTTCCTTGGTTAAGGCAACCACACCTTCGTTATCGTAGAAAATCTCCATAGGCTCCTATATGGCCGGTACAACTCCAAGGTCTCCGATGAAGTTCATTAGACATATTGCCTCTTTGACGCTTCACTCGCTGCTATGCACTCTGATTCACACATGGAATCTGCTACTGTTTCCTGCTTGGAACTTTTCCAAGTCACTGCTCATCCGTTTAAGGTAAACACCCAGCCTGAATGCGATTGAAAATTATCCCATTCGGTCTGAAAACTGGCATCACTATACCCTCGCACTCTCAAGTCATCACTCCCATCGAGGATAAGGGACCATAACTTAGTCCTTCATAGGTAGTTGAGAGTGTTCTTTACTGCGGTCCAATATGTTCTACCAGGGTTCCCTTGATATCTACTGACCATGCTCAAAGTGAAGGCCACATCAGGGCGAGTACATGTCATAACATACATGATTGAGCCAACTGCAGAAGTATAACGTTCTCTGCTCATCTCTGATATCTTGGCATCGGTACTCGCGCTTTGAGTCTTACTCAACTTGGTATTGCTTTGGATCGGTAACTTCCCTTTCTTGGAATTCTCCATGCTAAAACGTTTTAACACTTTATCCAAGTAAGTACTTTAACTATGTCCTATTTGCCTTTTACTCCTGTTTCTCAATATCCTTATCCCAAGAATATAAGCAGCTTCTCCGGGGTCCTTAATAGCGAAGCACTTCCCAATCCAGGACTTAACCTCGTGCAGGGTTGGGACGTCGTTTCCTATGAGCATAATGTCATCCACATACAATATGAGAAAGCTAACTATACTCCCACTGACTTTGACATATACGCAGGACTTGTCCTTGCTTCTTGAAAAACTAAACTCTTTGACTTTCTCATCGAAACAAAGATTCCATCTGCGAGATGCTTGTTTCAATATGTAAATGGATCTCTCCAGCTTACACACTCTATTAGGGTGCTCCGCATTGACAAAACCCTCTGGCTGACTCACGTAAACATCTTCAGCCAACTTTCCATTAAGGAAAGCCGTTTTCACATCCATTTGCCATATTTCATAATCATGAAATGCAGCTATGGGTAGCATAACCCTTATAGAATTAATCTTCGCTACTGGTGAGAAGGTCTCATCATAGTCAACTCCGGGAGTTTGAGTAAAGCCCTTCGCAACCAATAGCGCCTTATATGTGTGAACTTTCCCATCCAAGTCGGTCTTCTTCTTAAAGATCCATTTGTTCCCGACCGTCTTATGACCTGGCACATTGACAACCAAGTTCCAAACTTGATTGTCATATATGGACATAATCTCGCTATCCATGGCCTCTTTCCATTTTTTAGACTCCGGGCCCGCCATGGCTTCCTTGTAGTTGTTAGGTTCATGCAAATTTATTAGCGTGCTATCACTAATAAACGTATCACTTTCACTTTTTATATGGAAACCATACAACACAGGTGGAACACTAACTCTATTGGAATGTCTAAGAGGTAAGGACTCGTCAATCGGTTCAACAGGAGTTTCCTCCTCGGGTTGATCGCCAGTGTTTGAGGTTCCTTCATCGCTTGATTCTTGAAGCTCTTCAAGATCAATTTACCTCCCACCATCCTCTTGGCATATAAGTTCTCTCTCTCTCTCTCTCTCTCTCTCTCTAAAAAACCATCATCTCGCAACGAAGACAACATTGTCACGCGGTCTATAGAAGAGATATCTAAAAGACTTCTGCGGATAGCCGATGAAAATACACCGCTCACTATGAGGTTCAGGCTTGTCGTGAGTCTCTCGTCTTACGAAAGCCTCGCAACCCCAAACCTTGATATGTGCCAATGAGGGAACTTTCCCTGTCCACATCTCGTGAGGTGTTTTGGCTAGCTTCTTAGTTGGGACTAGATTAAGGATATGGGCGGCCGTCTCTAAGCCATAGCCCTAGATGAGATAGATAACGAAGCTTGACTCATCATGGAACGAACCATGTCCAACAAGGTTCAATTGTGCCTCTCAACCACACCATTCAACTACGGTTTCCTAGGTGGTGCAATTGCGAAACAATTCTGCATTCCTTGAGGTAGATGTGGAATTCAATACTAAGGTACTCACCTCCTCGATCGGATCGGAGCATCTTAATTTTCCTGCCTAACTGATTCTCTAATTCTTTCTTAAACTCTTTGAACTTTTCAAAGGTTTCTGACTTGTGCTTGATTAAGTAGATATACTCATATCTGCTATAATCATCGATGAAAGTCACATAGAAGCGGTTCACATCCCTTGTGGTGGATCTAAAGGGCCCACATACATTGGTATGTATAAGATCCAATAAACCCTCACCCGTTTCACAAGTACTAGTGAAGGGTGACTTGGTCATCATTCCAAGTAAACAAGACCCACACGTGTCATCGTCCCTAAGGTCGAATGACTCCAACACTCTATCCTTTTGGAGTTGAGCTACACGCTTCTTGTTGACATGCCCAAGATGACAATGCCACTAGCATGCTTTGTCCAAACCATTGGAAGAATCGATATGCAACACATCATTTCCTAAGTTGTCTACAATCATCATAGTTTCATATATTCCATTACAAGGCAATGCTTCAAAATTGAATGTACCATTAAAGAAAGCATCAATAGAACCATTTTCGTTATTAAACAAAAATCTAAAACCTAGTTTATACAAACCATGAAAAGAAGTAATGTTTCGTGTCATTTCTGACGAGTAGCAAAAAATTTTCAAATCTAAACCTAACCCACTACTAAGCACTAAAGAGTAAACTCCAATCTTGGTGACAAGCGACGCTTTCCTATTCCCCATGATCAAGTTTATCTTCCCATGTTCCACATCCCTACTTCCTCTTAGACCCTGCAAATCAGAACAAATGTGAAAACCACATCCTATATCAAGGACCCATGAAATAACATGTGATGAGTTATTAGATTGAATAGTATAAATACCTGTGAAGGTGGGATTTATCTTCATATCCTTGATATCTTGCAGATACTTCAGGTAGCTTCGTTTCCAATGCCCTTTCTCATGGCAATAGAAGCACTCTACATCCTTCAGGTTGGAAGAGGAAGTAGCAGGACTAGCTTTGGTTCCACTAGAAGAGGTACCATTGTGAGACTTTCCCTTGTGCCTCTTAGAATGAGCCTTCCTCTTCTTTCCTTTTCCTTGCCCAATAGCCGAGACAGGGGCAGCAGTAGTAGGAGTAGACGCAATATATTTGCCTTTTAGACTACTCTCAGTAGTCCTTAGCAGGCCTTGAATCTTGCTTAGAGTGACCTCCTCCTTGTTCATATGATAGGTCATATGAAACTGGTCGTAACAAGGAGGCAAGGAGTGTAGAATGATATCTATGGCCAGCTCCTCAACAAAGTTGACATTCAACTTCAGCAAGCAATCCACATATCTTTGCATTTTCTGCAAGTGGGTCATGATGGACTCTCCATCCTTCATTTTGGTAGTGATCATCGCAGCAATGATCTCGTACCTCTCCTGCCTAACACTTTGATGGTACATTTCCATTAAATCTTGGTGCATCTCGAAAGGATAGTAGTCCTCGTAAGACTTTTGGAGTTCAGCAGTCATTATTGCGAGCATGATGCAATGAACCTTCATAGAATCTCTCTGATGAGTTTTGTACACAGCAATTTCCTCGGGAGTAGCAGTGTTAGTGTGAATCTCCTTCAGCTCCTTGTCGAGAACATACTCTTTGTCCTCGTAGCGGGTGACCATGAGAACGTTGCGGATCCAATCGTTAAAGTTGGACCCATAAAATATCACCCTCCCACACAAGTTCATGATTGAGAATGAGCCAGAAGGGGTTGAGCCACAAGCATTGTTGTTTTGAGTAGACATCTGAGAATGAAAAAGAGACAAAGTTTAGATTAGATAAGAATCCCCAATTTAACACCCAAATGAGAAATTAGGGCTAGGACCCAACACAGTTATTTACAATTCAGAAGAGGGATGTCGTAATCTAATTGCCAATAATTTGAAGTTAGGTAAATAACGATTTACTAATTTCCACCATGAAAAATGAAAAAGGCAATTAATTTTAAAATGTATTGAAAATTCCTAGATCTTTTGAGATTCATTGAATTTTTCAATGGCATGTTTAAATCTCAATATGCCCTTCAAGTTTGTGACTGGGATACTGAGGATCACAAACAAGGTGTGAATAACCATGCAAATTAATGTACTTGGTACTCTCGATGTCATTTACCACCTAATCAATGTGTCGGTTAGCCACACACGCTCCATTGATCTATGATAACCATCAAGCTACCCTTTTCCACTTTTGCTAGGCCCAAATTAGTGTGCCGGTTAACCACACACGCTCCACTAACGACTTGGCTAGGTGCAAAGTGTGATTTCATGGAATAACATCTTTTTCACATTTTTCCTAAGTAACTTTGATTTGGGAATTTATAAAAACATTTAGTTACTTTATAGATCGTTATACTTATTAATGAGGAATTCGTTTCCCTATCCTACCTGTTCGGCTAATGACCCTCCACTAGTCAAGAGTGCGGTGGGTAAGAGTGGATACCCAATGGTGGTCATTTTACAGGCCGCTTCCTTAAACACCCCTTATAGACTATCTTCGTGAATGAGGCCTACCAACGGTAAGACTAACTTATCTTATATATATATATATATATATATATATATATATATATATATATATATATATATATATATATAATTATTAATCGTATAATATTATAATAGTATAAGGGTTCAATTTTAAACTTGTACAATTCTAGGGTTTAGAATTTAAATATTTCAAAATTAAAAGTATTAATCAAAAATTTAAATTCCAAAACATGAGGGCAAGTTTTGAAACTTTTCAAAACCTTCTAGATAAAATTTCAAATAATTTAATCAATCAAATAATTTGTGATTATCTAAATCTGTGATTATCGATTTTCACATCATTTTCAAACATTTTATAGAAAATATCGGATTTTCTGGGTGTACAAAAGATGCAAAGACTTTTATTCAAACATACGTACGAACTCACCAACATTATATATGTTGACCATTTTCAAAATAACTTGTATTGTAAGGTAATCGTTAAGCAGGAAGATTTTCAAGTGTGTATGGATTTATTTTGTGTAACATCACTCATCGTACTATTAATACTTTGAATTTATGTAATCTATAACAATGTACTTGATGTGAATAATGTTGGTTGTGATATGTAATGTTGGTGATGAATGTGTTATGTTTCATGTATATTCATTGTGATAATAATTCAATTGTTAGTCATACGAGCCCTCAGACATTTCCGCCGTTTGGTTTGAGGGTGTGACACAATAAACCCTCACCCCTCGCACAAGTGCCAGTGAAGGGTGGCTTGTTCATCTTTCCAAGCAAACAAGATTCGCACACGTCATCGTCCCTAAGGTCAACTGACTCCAATACTCCATCCTTTTGGAGTTGGGCGATGCATTTCTTGTTGACATGTCCAAGACGACAATCCCACAAGCATGCTTTATCCAAATCATTGGATAAATCAATACACAACACATCATTCCTTAAGTTATCTACAACCATCACAGTTTCATATATACCATTACAAGGCATTGCTTCAAAATAGAAAACACCATTAAGATAAGCATTAATAGAACCCTTTTCATTATCAAATTAATATCTAAAACATTGTCTATACAAACCATGAAAGGAAATGATGTTTCTTGCCATATCTGGCAAATAGCAACACTTATTTAAATCTAATCCTAATCCACTACTGAGCACTAAAGAGTAAACTCTGATCTTGGTGACAGGTGACGATCTTCTATTCCCCTTGATCAAATTTATCATCCCATGCTCCACATCCCTATCTCTTCTTAAGCCTTGCAAATCAGAACAAATGTGAAAACCACATCCTATATCAAGTACCCAAGAAATAGCATGTGATGAATCAATAGATTTAATAGTGTAAATACCTGCGTAGGATGGTTTGATCTTTCCATCCTTGATGTCCTGCAGATATTTCGGGCAGCTTCGTTTCCAATGCCCTATTTCATGGCAGTGGTGTCACTATTCCTCCTTGGGGCTGGAGATAGGTTTAGCTGGACCAGCCTTGGTTCCACTAGAAGAGGAGCCATTTTGGGACTTTCCCTTATGTTGGCTCTTTGAGGGAGCCTTCCTCTTCTTACCCTTCCCTTTCCCAATTGCCAAGAATGGGGCAGTAGTAGGAGTTGGAGATGATGCAATAGATTTATCTCTGAGGTTGCTCTCAGTAGTCCTCAACAAGCCTTGAAGCTTGCTAAAGGTGACCTCCTTCTAGTTCATGTGGTAGGTTATGCAGAACTTGTTGTAGCAAGGAGGCAAGGAATGAAGCATGATGTCAATTGACAGCTCTTCATCAAAGTTCACATCATCTCTGCATCTTTTGCAGATGAGCGGTAAGAGACTCTCCAATACCCATTTTGGCAGTGATCATCAAAGTGATGATCTCGTACCATTCTTGCCTAGCGCTATGTTCGTACCGGTCCAACAGATCTCGATGCATCTCATAGGGATACATGTCCTCATAGGAATTCTGGAGTTCTGCAGTCATAGTCGCTAGCATGATGCAACGGAATTTCGTAGCATCATGCTAATGGGCCTCAAAGGCCACGATCTCTTCAGCAGAGGCAGTGTTGATGTTGATTTCCTTCAGCTTCTCATCGAGGACATACTCTTTGTCCTTGTAACGAGTGACCATTCGGATGTTGCAGATCCAATCATTGAAATTGGACCCGTCAAAGATCACTCTCCCACACAAGTTCATGAGTGAGAACGAGCCTGAGTAATTTGAGCTGAAAGTGTTGTTATTGATGATTGACATCTGAAATAGAAAAGAGACAAAGTTTGATTAGAAATGAATCCCCAATTAATTAGCCAAATGAGAAATTAGGGCTAGGACCCAAACATTATTTACAAATTAGAAGAGGGATGCTGTAATCTAACATGCAAATAATTTGAAGGTAAGTGAATAACGATTTACTAAGTTTCCACCATGAAAAACGAAAAAGATATTAATTTTAAAATGTATTGAAAATTCCTAGATCTTTTGAGATTCATTGAACTTTTCAATGGCATGTTTAAATCTCGATATGCCCCTCAGGTTTGTGACTGGGATGCCGAGGATCACAAAGTAGGTGTGAATAACCATTCAAATGTACATGGTGCCCTCATTGTTACAATCACCCATTCAATGTGCTGGTTAACCACACACACTCCATCAAACTATGACAAACATTGAGTCACCCTTTGCCACCTTTGCTTAGAGCCCAATTAGTGTGCCGGTTAACCACACATGCTCCACTAACGTCATAGCAAGGGTACAAAGTGTAATTTCATGGAATTGCATCAATTTACTTTTGCCTAAAGTAACAAAGATTGGGAATTTTGTAAAACATTTAGTTACTTCTATAGATTCATTATACTTTTTATGAGGAAAGGGTTGCCCTATCCTACCCGTTCGGTTAGCGACCCTCCACCAATCAAGTAAGCGGTGGGTGAGAGTGGACACTCATTAAACGACCATTTTATAGGTCATAACCTTATATCCCCCCTTATAGATCTGTTTTCATATGTAAAATTCTAGGGTTTGAAATTTAAATAGTTCAAATTAAACTTTTAATTCAAAATTTAAATTTCAAAACTTGAGGGCAAGTTTTGAACTTTTCAAAACACATAGGATCAAATCGAAAATAATTTAAATTAAACATTTAATTTAATGATTATGTAAATTTTATCTATTCTATTTTATTTACATGATAATTCATCAAATAAATCAAATAATCAAATTTTATCACATAAGGAAATTATTATTCAATTAAATGGTAATTATCTTTTGTTTTTGCAAGGATAATCATATAATAACAATAAAATTTGGATTTTATCTATCAAAAACGATTTTGGTAAGTATCCTTCAGTAAAACTGCAAGAAAATACCGAGTATCCCTTTATCTGACTCCCCGACTCGCCGACTCAATAATTGGACTCGCCGAGTTTAGCTAGTGACTCATTGAGTCAAATCGAGCAGAGGGCGGAAAATGATTTTTCAGAAGATGAAACATGTAAAGCATCAATACAATAGAAACCAAAAATGGCTCTAATACCATTGATGTGTTTGAGGCAAAACAACATCATATGTGCTCATGCAAACCATAATCCTTTGATCTAGGTTTCTCTATTGTAATGCAATTCATCCAAGACTTATAAACCCTAGATCTAGCTTGCATATTTCTAAATTAACATATGAAAACAGATCTAGATGATTACCTCTTCTTCAAAAGCTTGAATCTTCTTTTCATGCAGATTAGAGTCACAAGTGTCACTCCTCTAATAGCTTACAAATACCACAAGTATGAGGATGCTAATTGAGACAGAGGGGATGGCACAATTTCGACTATGAAGACTCCTAGGGTTTCAGGTGGCCGAAAATTGGATGCCCTAGGGTCTTATTTATACTTGTGCTGCTAGGGTTTCAGTCAAAACCCTAATGGACAGCTTAGGCCTTAAGCAATCCAAGGAAGATTCTGGAATAGGGCCCTTATGGCCGAAATTAGGATGGACACATCCCTAATTTCGTCCATTCCTATTCTATAAGCCTTCTAAGCCACATAATTAATTCTTATTTAATTCTTTTATGATATAAATTAAACTATATGATTTATCCTTTAGTATATTATTCATATAATATATTAATAAACCATAATAACCTCTCTGTTCATAAATCATCCTATCATGTCGCTTTGGTGAAGGCAACCCAAATGGACCATGCATAACCGGGTCAAGTACATAACGAATATAGTTACGGGCTTAGACACTAATCCAATAGAATATTCGTCAAAATAGAGAAGGAATGTTTATTAATCAGGAGAACTGTTCATGAAATCTACTTGAGAAGTTTGGAATGACAATAACTTAAAGCTGAGAGTAACAATGGCAGTTGGCACACGACTTGGTCCTTCATTAGACAAGCCAACTGTTGATCTCATGTTGTACCGAAGCATGGTTGGTTCGTTACTTTACTTAAATGCCAGTAGACCAGATATAATGTTTGCTGTGACAACCCGAAGTTTGTTGCATCGCCGTAACCCGTTTTCGTCTATAAACTTCATCTTTTCGAATTGTTTTCGTTGAAGTTTTTAAATTAAGTCATTATTATTCAGACTTCCATTATGAATTAATTGGTATCCAAACACATTAGAAACCCAAGAAAATATTCTAAATTAATAATTAGAGAATTTTTAGTTTTGACCATATCGGGTTACGACAACTTAACCGGGTGCGACCAAAAGTCTCGTCTAACGTCAGTATCGGGTAGAATTCCACCGGGCCAAAAACTCAACCCCTATATAAGGGATTAAGTGACATCATTTTGAAGCTTTTTCTCTCTCTCTTAAAACACTTTCTCTCACTACTCTGTCTCTAGAACTCGAGATTGATCCAAAACCCCCTTTCAAGCCTCAATTTGGTAAGCAATCTATCCTGACTTGTTGTCTAACTTGATTGGTGTGCAAATTCATGTTTGAATCATCCAAAACACTCATGAACATGTGTTTACGGTTGGGAACACCTCCCAAAACCGTGAACACCTCTATAGAGGGTTTTGAAGCCCCAAAACCCCTCCAAACCACTTCTAGTGCTTAGTTAAGACCTTTGGACTTGTAGGAATGGACTTAGAGAACCAAAATCTTCCTATTGAAGGGGTAAACATGAGTTTACGGCCCAAGAGAATGATTGGACCGTAAACCCTCATTCATAGACCTTAAACACCTTTTTAAGGTGTTAAATTTCCCTTAAACACCTCCAAAAGCCTCCATGAACTTCCATGAGTGCATAGAACCTTATAATCCTTCAAGAAATGCACCAAATCATACACAAATGGGGCAAACTTGAGTTTATGGCCCAAGAACATTCTTGGACCATAAACACGCCTCTTTAGACCATAAACTCCTCCAATGGGTGTTAAAGTGCCTTTAACACCTTGTATGGCTTGGAATTGGACCTAGAACTCTGTATGCTTAACCAACAACCACTAAAACCCATGAATCATGGAAAAACATGATTTTACGATTGTAAACTCATGTTTTTAAGGTAGTAAACTCCCAAGAACATCTTCATAGACCGTAAACTACTTTTCCATGGTCAATTCAAGTCCCAATCACTTCCTAAGCCATGGAGTCAACTTTAGAACCTTCCTTTGTGCATTGTAGTGACCTAGGACCACCAAAATACCTTAAGACATGGCACATAAGAGTTTACGGCCGTAAAATCATAGTTTACTTCCGTAAACTCCTCAAATGGTCCTTAGGATGTTCAAATCTCATTCAAATGCATTGAAACCAAGCCTAGCATCACCCCTCATGAGTTATAAGGCTATTTAGCAACCAAGAACACCCCCACCAGGAGTTTACGGTCGTAAACTCATGGGGAGTGGGTCATTTGGACCGTAAACTCCTAAAGGGTTTACTCTTGAAGAATAAACTCCATATCCAAGCCATACTCGTCCATAGATGCTTCCCGGGTGACTCCAAACACTTGAATTGAAGTGTTTCCGCGTTTAGAAGTGTTTACTCTTATTTAATTAATAGAACAAGGTCTAATTAGATACAAATTATGCATCTCTTCATATTACATAGGAACCTCGCGTGTTTCAAGCCCTGAACAGACATTTAGCATCCAACCGGCACATCTCTCATCTGGTGAGTTCATACCCCTAGGCCTTTTTCCGTTTTTTTCAATGTTTTCAAGGGGGAATACAAGCAAATTATAAATGTGTTCAAAAAACTGATGTACTTCTACAAATATCTGGCTAACTTTTAGATATCTTTACCCCTTATGTATTATGCGGAGCATAAGGGATGTTTATTTGAATATAAATACATGGATTTCAATTACAGTAAAGTAAACAATCAAATCAATCAAATTTTTATGGGAATAATTTGGGATCTTTAGTTCTTGTTTTACGAGCACTGATTTATGTAAAGTTAATAGATATACTATGTTTGATTCAGTTGATCTTTTTTTAATTTAGAGTATATTGCCAGATAATTCCATTGTATTTAACTGTTTTCACTGTATTATGTTTCAAAACGATTAGTATGTTTGATAACGTCTGAGAACACGATGAATAATTTAATACTAGCTTGTGAGATTCGTCTTTATTAAACCCTTTGGGTTATCAGTAAATCCTCCCCGGAAGTGTAACCAGAGTCTCCTGGAGGGAGAGCGTGGAATTTGTGAATAGATCTATTCGGGACTGACAATCCCCCACCTAAATTGCTAGCTACAGTTAGGCGGGCATGCCTGGGGTGACAAATTCTGGATATCGTCCGACGTCTGATGAACGTCAAGGAGGTCTCGGTGTCGTATTAGCATGGTTACCCGACTCACGATACGTGTTAATATAAGTATATTCACGGGTTTTATTTACATATCTATCTTTGATCTATAGAATTTATATCTAGTACGGGATAGTATTCCCATGATCTTTATATCTACTACGGGATGGTATTCCCATGGTTTTATATCTAGTACGGGACGGTAATCCCATGGCATTCAATCTATAGTTTTTGTGTATTAAAACTATCTTATATCTAGTACGGGATGGTATTCCTATTGTTTTCAATCAATATTTTTATGTATCAAAATATCTACTGTTGTACTAGATGGTATTCCCAGTGATTTTCAATATATAGTTTTATGTATTAAACTGTACACTGTTGTGTTTAATGGAAATTCAGAGCTTTAGCTAAACTGTTTTTATAAGAAAATATGGGATTTTCTTGGATAACAACTTTTCAGAACACTAAAGGAAACATGTTCATTTTCAGAAAACAAAACACTTATGAACTCACCAGCTTTATGCTGATTTTTAAACTGCTTGTATTTTTAGGTTCTCCTTATACAGGTATCCAACGTTCTTTTGCAGAAGACGGAGCATATGGAAGTTACCTCTTACTTTTGTTTAATGTTATGTACCTACAAAACTTGTATTACTCTACTTTCAAACAAATGTAATGAATTTATGTAATGTAATGTTTTGTGTTTACTATGCTTACTATGTACATTGGTTGCGATACTTCATGACGTCCTCCACCCCGGAACATTTCCGCCTTCAGTTTCGGGGTGTGATAGATTGGTATCAGAGACCTTGTTTATAGTGAACTAGTATACCAAACCTTATGTGGTATAAGACTATAAACACTAAGGGGCCTAAGTGCTCTAAACTAAAAGTATACCTTAAAATATAAGTATTTTCAAAAGTATACAAGTATACCTAACCAACAAAATCCGTAACTACAAGTAGAACAAAACATATGTAAATGGGTGTTGTACGCTGCGGTTAAACCCGAGCAGCTATGTAGTCGTGTCTAGGATCAATATAGCCTGGCCAACTATATTCATTCGAGACACGGCCAACATGTGCTTGGGAGTGACTGTGGTATTCGGCATGCCTAAAACTTACCCAATACCCAAACAACAAACCGTCGTCATAGCGAAACATAAAATACTATGGGAGTATTTTAGCCAACGCCGAATACGTTGTAGAAGCTCATTCCGAGTATTGCTACTTATTCCTTCTTTAGCGATAGTTTATCTTCTTTGATAACTCTTTCTTGCTTATCGCTTATGGAACCTTATATATGTCATAAAGAGATATCCCCTGTATCATATCTCTTGATTCAATTCAGAGGACTTACCATCCTTTTTTTCCTAATTACTTTAGATCATCATGCCTCCAAAGAAAGGACCCAGCTCTAGGAACAACAACTCTCCACCACCATATTCTCCTCCGTTCGACCCTGTCCTCTTTCAAGCAGCTGTTACTGCCGCAGTGACGGCTACAATAGCACTATTATACCCTAGCAGGTTCAGTGGACCAGGAAGTAACACCTACCCCCCAAACCATGGAAATGTTCAGGAGCATCAGACTGAGCGTAATGAGAGTAAAACGGTTATCTGGAAAAAGAAGCGAAAGGTTTAGAGTTCACAAGGACCCTCCAAGAGGCATGAAACTGTGGCAGTTCAAGCTGCCACTACTCCTGTTGCTGTGTCTACAGCTCAAGCACCTATCACTAGGTATGCGGGTAACCTCCCTTGGTGCAATAAGTGCAGTTATCATCATCTTGCTTCCAGCCCATGCCGAGAAAAGTTTTGCAAAAATTGTGGCCAGGAGGGTCACCTCGCGTGAAGTTGCAGAACGCCAACCCAATTGACCAGTCAAGCTTTCGGAAAAGGTATCAGTCAGGCCTGCTTTGGTTGCGGCGAAGTCAGGCATTATAAGAGAAACTTCCCCAAAGCAGCAACAACGAGCAACGCTAAGATAGCTCTGGCTATAAAGCTGGAGGAGGCAGTTGCCAATCCCTCCGTCATCATGGGTACGTTTCTTCTTGACAATTCTTATACTCGTATTATTTTCAAATCTATTATTAAAGAAGTTCTTAGTAGCCAATCATTCAAACGTCTTCTTAAACACAATCCTCGTCTAGTAACCAAACCAATTACTGTTGAGACAACTAACGGTGAGAAAGAATACGTCAACGATAAATTCATAGGCTATACCCTTACCTTGAACTATCATTCCATTCCATCAACCTAATGCCAGTTTCCATAGAGAGCTTTGATGTTATCATAGGCATAGATTGGTTGAGTTACAATCATGAAGATTTCCTTGTTACGAAAAAGCCATCCATTTTAAATCTTCCCTCTGGTCAGACTCTCAAAAATCTACGGCGATAAACTTAGTTTCAACCTTTGTATCATTTCGTACATTAAAGCTCAAAAGACTTCCCCGAAGGGAGTGCCATAAATTCTTAGCCTATGTGACCATCTAGAAACAGGAAGTTGCATCCCCGAAGTCTGCAACTTCCTAGTGTCTTTTCCCGAAGAGCTTCCAGGAATTCCTCCCGAGCGTCGAGTCGAGTTTCGCATCGACCAAATCCCTGGAGCTACCCTTGTAGCCTAGCTCCCGTAACGATTAGCACCAGCAGTACTGCAAGAGTTATCTAATCAGTTCAGTGAGCTACTCAGTAAAGGATTCATCAAACCAAGTTCCTCACCCTGGGGAGCCTTGGTATTGTTGTAAAGTAGAAATATGGATCCTTTCGGATGTATATAGACTACCACGAGTTGAACAAGTTGACCGTCAAAAACCGATATCCCCTTCCTCGAATAGATGACCTTTTCGACCAAATCTCAGGGAGCCAATTATTTCTCGAAGATAGACCTCAGATTAGGGTACCATCAGCTTCGAGTTCGCGAGAATGATGTTTCCAAGACAACATTAAGGACTCGATATGGACACTACGAGTTCGTAGTGATACCCTTCGACTTAATCATTTTCCTTGGTCACGTGAGAAGCAAGGAAGGCATACATGTGGACCCGTCCAAAATTTAAGACGAAAGAGAATTGGTCAGAACCGAAGATACCCACAGAAACCTGTCAATTCTTGGGTCTTGCTGGCTACTATCGCAGGTTCATCCAGAATTCTTCCAGAATCGACAAACCCCTAACCACTCTGACACAGAAAGACTTAAACATAAGGCAACAATGATGAATAGAGATGCTTAGTGTTATAAGTGTGAAATCCGCTACCATCCCAGCAAGGCAAATGTGGTAGCAGATACCCTGAGCCGAAAAGAAGAGTTCAAGCCACAAGATGGAAAGACTCACGTGAACCTACATTCAAGAGATAGTCCGTGTGCACGGTGTGTCTGCATCTATTTTCTCCGAATGAGATAGCCAGTTTACATCAAGTTTTGGCAGTCCCTTCAGAAAGCTCTCAAAATTAAGTTGGACTTGAGAACAGCATATCATCCTCAGACTATCGAACAGAGTAAGAGAATTACCCAGACCCTAGAATACATACTAAGGACATGTATCATCGATTTCGGAAAATCGTAGAACAACCATTTACCCTTGACTGAATCATCATAGATCTACATTTAGACTACCTCGTTCGAAGCCCTCTACGGTCGTAAGTACAAAATCCCTTCTGTACTGGACCGAGATAGAGGACACGCAGCTATCCAAGAGATAATTCCCAGTTAGTGCCTCCTCTAGTACTTAAAATCATCCGCGAAACCGTCGATAAAATCATTCAGATCCGAGATCGACTGAGAAGCTTCACGAGACAGTCAGAAGTGTACGCCGATAAACTACAAAAACCCTTAGAATTCTAGATTGGAAGCCATGTCCTGTTAAAGATCTCGCCCTGAAAAGACATGGTACGCTTTGGAAGCGCAAAAAAACTTAACCCGAGGTACATAGGACATTTCGAGATCCTCCTTAGGATCAATTCCGTATCCTACAAACTCCGACTACCTTCAGAACTTAGCAACATCCATCTTGTATTCCATGTCCCTATTCTTAAGAAGTGCCTACCCGATGGAACGCTAGTGATCCCTTTGATGAAACCGAGATCAACAAAAACCTGAACTTTATGAGAAAATCAATCAAAACCATAGATCGAGGGATTAAACGTATGAATCAAAGCCGTATCCTGATAAATAAAGGTTCGCTGGAATGTTATGCGAGAACCCGAGTTCACTTGGGAGCGCAATGATCCGATGAAACAAGAAGTATCTGTATCTCTTTCCAAATCCATGAGTCGTATCTAAAGTTTGAATTTCGGGACGAAATTCCCTTTAACGGGGGGATAATGTGACAACTCGAAGTTTGTTCCATCGTCGTAACCTGTTTTCGTCTATAAAATTCATCTTTTCGAATTGCTTTCGTTTAAGTTTTTAAATTAAGTAATTATTTTTTAGACTTCCGTTATGAATTAATTGGTATCCAAACACGTTAGAAACCCAAGAAAATATTCTAAATTAATAATTAGAGAATTTTTAGTTTCGACCATATCGGGTTACGACAACTTAACCGGGTGCGACCAAAAGCCTCGTCTAACGTCAGTATCGGGTAGAATTCCACCGGGCCAAAAACTCAACCCCTATATAAGGGATTAAGTGACATCATTTTGAAGATTTTTCTCTCTCTCTTAAAACACTTTCTCTCACTACTCTGTCTCTAGAATTCGAGATTGATCCAAAACCCCCCTTTCAAGCCTTAATTTGGTAAGGAATCTATCATGACTTGTTGTCTAACTTGATTGGTGTGCAAATTCATGTTTTAATCATCCAAAACACTCATGAACAAGTGTTTACGGTTGGAAACACCTGCCAAAACCGTGAACACCTCTATAGAGGGTTTTGAAGCCCCAAAACCCCTCCAAACCACTTCTAGTGCTTAGTTAAGACCTTTGGACTTGTAGGAATGGACTTACAGCACCAAAATCTTACCATTTAAGGGGTAAAAATGTGTTTACGGCCCAAGAGCATGATTGGACCGTAAACCCTCATTCATAGACCTTAAACACCTTTTTATGGTGTTAAATTTCCCTTAAACACCTCCAAAAGCCTCCATGAACTTCCATGAGTGCATAGAACCTTATAATCCTTCAAGAAATGCACCAAATAATACACAAATGGGAAAAACTTGATTTTATGGCCCAAGAACATTCTTGGACCGTAAACACACCTCCTTAGACCATAAACTCCTCCAATGGGTGTTAAAGTGCCTTTAACACCTTGTATGGCTTGGAATTGGACCTAGAACTATGTATGCTTAACCTACAACCACTGAAACCCATGAATCATGGACAAACATGAGTTTACGATGGTAAACTCATGTTTTTAAGGTAGTAAACTCCCAAGAACATCTTCATAGACCGTAAACTACTTTTCCATGGTCAATTCAAGTCCCAATCACTTCCTAAGCCATGGAGTCAACCCTAGAACCTTCCTTTGTGCATTGTAGTGACCTAGGACCACCAAAATACCTTAAGACATGGCACATAAGAGTTTACGGCCTTAAACTCATAGTTTACTTTCGTAAACTCCTCAAATGGTCCTTAGGATGTTCAAATCTGATTCAAATGCATTGAAACCAAGCCTAGCATCACCCCTCATGAGTTATAAGGCTATTTAGCAACCAAGAACACCCCCACCAGGAGTTTACGGTCGTAAACTCATGGGGAGTGGGTCATTTGGACCGTAAACTCCTAAAGGTTTTACTCTTGAAGACTAAACTCCATATCCAAGCCATACTCGTCCATAGATGCTTCCCGGGTGACTCCAAACACTTGAATTGAAGTGTTTCCGTGTTTAGAAGTGTTTACTCTTATTTAATTAATAGAACAAGGTCTACTTAGATACAAATTATGTATCTCTTCATATTACATAGGAACCTCGCGTGTTTCAAGCCCTGAACAGACATTTAGCATCCAACCGGCACATCTCTCGTCTGGTGAGTTCATACCCCTACGCCTTTTTCCGTGTTTTTCAATGTTTTCAGGGGGGAATACAAGCAAATTATAAATGTGTTCAAAAAACTGATGTACTTCTACAAATATCTGGCTAACTTTTAGATATCTTTACCCCATATGTATTATGCAGAGCATAAGGGATGTGTATTTGATTATAAATACATGGATTTCAATTACAGTAAAGGAAACAATCAAATCAATTAAATTTTTATGGGAATAATTTGGGATCTTTAGTTCTTGTTTTACGAGCACTGATTTATGTAAAGTTAATAGATATACTATGTCTGATTCAGTTGATCTTTGTTTAATTTAGAGTATATTGCCAGATAATTCCATTGTATTTAACTGTTTTCACTGTATTATGTTTCAAAACGATTAGTATGTTTGATAACGTCTGAGAACACGATGAATAATTTAATACTAGCTTGTGAGATTCGTCTTTATTAAACCCTTTGGGTTATCAGTAAATCCTCCCCGGAAGTGTAACCAGAGTCTCCTGGAGGGAGAGCGTGGAATTTGTGAATAGATCTATTCGGGACTGACAATCCCACACCTAAACTGCTAGCTATAGTTAGGCGGGCACGCCTGGGGTGACAAATTCTGGATATCGTCCGATGTCTGACGAACCTCAAGGAGGTCTCGGTGTCGTATTAGCATGGTAACCCGACTCACGATACGTGTTAATATAAGTTTATTCACGGATTTTATTTTCATATCTATCTTTGATCTATAGAATTTATATCTAGTACGAGATAGTATTCCCATGATCTTTATATCTAGTACGGGATGGTATTCCCATGGTTTTATATCTAGTACGGGACGGTAATCCCATGGCATTCAATCTATAGTTTTTGTGTATTAAAACTATCTTATATGTAGTATGGGATGATATTCCTATGGTTTTCAATCAATATTTTTATGTATTAAAAATATCTACTGCTGTACTGGATGATATTCCCAGTGGTTTTCAATATATAGTTTTATGTAGTAAACTATGCACTGTTGTATTTAATGGAAATTCAGAACTTTAACTAAACTGTCTTTATAAGAAAATATGGGATTTTCTTGGATAAGAACTTTTCAGAAAACTAAAGGAAACGTGTTCATTTTCAGAAAACAAAACACTTATGAATTCACCAGCTTTATGCTGATTTTTAAACTGCTTGTATTCTTAGGTTCTCCTTAGATAGGTATCCATCGTTCTTTTGCAGAAGACGGAGCATATGGAAGTTACGTCTTACTTTTGTTTAATCTTATGTACCTACAAAACTTGTATTACATTACTTTCAAACAAATATAATGAATTTATGTAATGTAATGTTTTGTGTTTACTATGCTTACTATGTACATTGGTTGCGATACTTCATGACGTCCTCTGCCCCGGAACGTTTCCGCCTTTGGTTTCGGGGTGTCGCATTTGCTGTGTGTAACTGTGTTAGGTGTATATCGACACCCAGAGAACCTCATCTTACTGTTGTCAAGAATATATTTTGCTATCTCTAAGGCAAAGTTTCGTTGGGCTTATGGTATCCTTCGAACAAAGGGTTTTTCATACATCAATTTTCGGATGTAGACCTTGGTGGATGTCAACTAGATCGAAAAAACACAAGCAGTGGATGTGAACTTTTGGATGGGAAGCTTGTTAGTTGGCTATTGAAGAAGCAAACATGTGTTTCAATTTCCACAGCAAAAGCAGAATATGTTGCTGCTGCAGCTTTCAATTCTCAAATCATTTGGATTCAAAGTCAACTGCATGATTATGCAATCAACATGAAGAAAATTCCATTGTATTTTGATTCACAAAGTTCCATTCACATCTTCCATAATCCAGTGAAACATTCGAAGACTAAACGCATTTCACTTCATTATCACTTTATTAAAGATCATGTTGCAGATGGTAACATTGAAGTTCACTTTGTAAAGACCACAGATCAACTTGCTGTATATTTACAAAACCCATGGATGAAAACAAATTTCTAAGGATTTTGTCCGGATTAGGCATGATTGATGCTAGTGCTGTTCCAAGCCTGCCTTCGTCTTAAAGTCAAGATGGGTCGACTGTTTGCTGACTAATTTAGAAGTTACTGTTCACCATTCAGCATTTGACATGCTTCGCTTTTGACATTCCTCTAAACAATTCAACACACTCTTCCTTACTCAAGACACAATAATTCTGTCAATTTATAATTAACATCACAGATCTAAATTTTTTTTTATCTTGATCTCATCCCAATTTTTGGCACACTTCCGCACACACACCGAAATTATTGAGGTTCTGCATAATGCCAGCCGCCATGCCGAAGGTCTTCTGATGGTTCTTATCCTCTCGGGGTACACAAAAAGACTGATAGATGTGATGTCTTGGTTGCTTCACAATTTCAAGGAAAAGTGCACATTACTTTTCAGATGTGGCTAGTTTTACGTCTATAGGTCCGATTTACAAGGAAACACATGGCATGGTTTTAATGGTGAATCGATTCAAATTCAAATGTGGGGTTTACGTATAAAAGCGTTTTAGGTACTCTTATTCCAACTTTACATGATCAAAATCAAGATTTTCCCAATCCTCTTTCCATACACGCACTGTTTTCTCCAAAACCTTCAAACCCTAACAATAGCGGCCACAAATGTCAACATTGGTCCTTCTCACACCACCGATGACAACACATCTCAACCTTTACTGAAGATTTAGAGAACTAATTAACGATTTCAACCTGATGTTGAACAGTATCTTGAAGAACGGCAGATGCTTATTGTCATTTTGAATCACTTCGTTTTATCTACTGCAATATTGGCATCTTTTTCCATTCTAATAACATGGTTGTTACTTGTTGGTTCCACTGTTGTGTTCAACAAGACGACCAAAGTGGTCACTTTTCAGTTGACAAATGAGAAGAAATACAAATTAACAAAGAAGTAGTTGGCTCACATCTTGAACATACCCAACGAAGAAACTTTTTATCAGGTTTCGACTAAATAGATGGTTCATATGTTCAACGAAATGGGTTATAAACCATTACTTACCAAGATAAGTGACTTTAAGAAATCTTCTCTTCCTTTTATGTGTAATTTTCTTTTTAGGGTATTTCTTCGATGCCTAATTGGTTAAAGTGTTGGATTAGATAAGGCGAAACTCGAGATTTACGTTATCGTTGCAGGGTTGTACTATGATTTAAAGGTTGATTATGCAACACAGGTGTTCAAGCTATGGCTGAATTTGGAAAGAGTTTGCAAATAGTATTGCTAAAACTAGTGTTGTTGCTGGAGTTTCTTGTGCTTGTTATCAGATCTTGATACTAAACTATTTTTATGAAAAAGAAGGCATCATGATTCCTGCTAATGATCCTAAGGCTGAATTTGGCATTTACCAATCTTCGAAGGTTGTGACGGATGATGTAAATGTTTTGCTGATGGTGGCGCAGTTTCTTGATTCTATGCTTCACAAAGTCAATCCTGCTAATCCTGTTCTTCTTGCTTATCTTCAAACTATTAATCCCTTAATTGAAACTGGGGTCTTAATGGAAAAAGGGGTTAATGTCAAAAAGGGTAAAGCTTCGAAGAAATGTGTTCAGGCTAGAGCGTCGAGGCCTACTAATGAGTCTACATCAAAGAAGGTTACACATACAAGTGTTTCAAAACCTGATCTGGTTCCTATTCAACAAGACATAGTTCAACTTATTTCCACATGGCCTTCAAAACAAGCGAAGGAGATCATGCCTTTGAAGTCAGGTGTTCTCAAACGTTTAAAGAATATAGCTCATAGGACTTCAAAACGTTTAAAGAATATAGCTCATAGGCTTGGTCACTTCAAAATGAGCAAGGTGCTGTACTTCTTATGAAGTATTTATCATCACCGAAAGGTGTATCTGGATCTTATAGGATTGGCAAACCACAACTTACTCGCAAAATCATCACAATTCGTAAGATTCCTGCTCCGGTTTCTCCAGCATAGAAGAAAATGCAGGGCTTGTGATATGGCTAAGAAAATTCAAAAGAAGCAAAAGCATGTTCAAGATCCTTTGGATGAAGTTTTTCTTGAGACTGATATCAAAGACAGTGGTAAATATCAGTCTCCAAGTCGTCAAGTAGATATGGGTATTCCATCACCGTTGAGGGGCTCTCCAATCAAGTCGATTTTTGAGGAGATTGGAGGTCCTAATGGCAAGGTGTACTCAAGTGAATCTTAAACCCAATTTTTAGGGTTTGGAGCCTATAAAACCTCATTATCTCCCTTGAGTCTGGCCTTATCTTTAGACTCCATCCTCTAAAGAGCTCCCTTCGAAACTCTAGCCCATTTGTGACAATCTTGAGCCTTTTGATTTAATTAGTGTGCTTTGGTGCATATTAAAAAGGAAGAAACTCGTTGGATATGTTTTAGTTAGCTTGAAGCTTGTAGATCCAGACTTGGTTTTTCATCTAGCATCATTTGTAGGTATAAAGCTTCAAACTTTATGGCTCTTTAGTGTAGATCTAGTTTTGGGTTATGTTTTGGGAACGTTTTGGTTCGATGGTTTCGATCATGTGAGTAGAAGTTACTCAAGAACCTTTGAGCATCATTTCTATATATTTATGAGGTCATTAAGTCACAAAAATCAAATCTTGTTGGGTATGTTTCTTCCATGCATAAATTATTGGTCCTTTAGTGAAGTTATGGACATAGGGTTTAGTTTTGGGTCCTATTGAGCCATGCAAAAGCTTGAAGTTGTCAAATTTATCAATTAAGACCTTCCCAAGGTTAAGATCTCTGATTTGGACAAAATTTATTTAAGCAATAAGAACTTAAAGTTGTATTTTGGGCAGTAGTGAGTACATCGGGCCTACCCACTTGGTACGCTGAGCGTAACCTGTTTAGGCCGAGTTCTTTTTCTGTTGAAGCCCAGTACACCAGGCGTAATGGGGTAGTACAAGGGGCGTATGTGACAACCATCAAAACGGAGGTTAGGACTCATCTAGAACCTTTTTTTTCCATGCATGCACATAACTTGGCTTTAAATGCAAAAAGTTGATCTTGATCGCGAATTAATATATCCCTCGGAACAAGTAGTGTAACTTATCTTGTACTAAGCAGTCACATAGATATGTGAATACTCCAACTAGGTTGTAAAGTGCCAAAGTTCACTCTCAAAACTAAACACAAAACCATGTTCAATAGATCACGGTTCATGGGTAAGTTAAATCCCTAATTTATTAATCAAAACATATAGCGTTCTTAACTAGTTTAAGTACTTAGAAAACACAATTTAATTAAAACACAATTTGATTTATTTACATGTTGGAAATAATATCCACATATCATAATTTTAATTATGAGCCAAAAATATAATCCAAGGATTGCCTAATCCTACATTCATATGTGAACCATTGTTTCATTTATATGAAATATAAAATTTGATTTTATAAAAATGAAAACATATTTTTTCATTTCTATAATTTAACTCAAGAGAATACAAGTTTAGGACTTATTTCTAAAAATAAAATACTTGAATAAAACCCAAGAAATAAACTCTTGGAAGTTTATAAAATACATAGAATATTTATAAAATCTAAAGATCATTTTAATAAAAAAATTTATGAGGAAAAATTATTAAAGATTCCAGCTTTAAAGAGCCTTATAAAACCTCTCTTCACCCCAAAATTTTTGGCATACACAACCCTCACACACACACTCTCTCTCACTCATTATATCTTGCTTCTTTATGCAAAATCCCGATGTTTGATTTTGCATGGCCTTGAGAGTGAGGAAATCCGATCTTAGATACATATTCTCTGGGAGAGATTTTTCTATTTCATTTTTCATAAGTTATCTCACACTACTGGAGTTTTTTGGACAATATTGATCGATTATAGACCCAAAGTGATGGTGAGAGTGATGGTCTATCCAAAGAGATAGAATCTCAGTTTCTCTCTTCCTTCTCTCTCGAAACCTCACTTTCTCTCTCTAAAAATTATCCCCACAACTACAAGTTTTCAGCCTTATTTTGGGTGTTCTTGAAGCTTCATATCAAAGGGTAAGTGCTTATCATACACCTCTTGAAGATTCATAACAAATTTTACAAGTTCTACTCACTTTCTCCTTCTAATTTTCAATTTCTAAGGTATGTTATTGCAAAGAACCTTTGTTTGATCTTGACGTTTATAGATCACCACCAAAAACATGTTGCATTTTCTGTAAATGGTGATGATCCATGACAAACCAAAGTCAAGAGCGAAGGTGAGCACATGCAAGCCTTATCTAGCACCAAAAACCGATTGTTCAAAAGTTTAGTGTCATCTAGCATGCTTGCATGTAAGTTCAAATGGTTAGAAACAACTATTTATACAAAATATTTTTAATATAATGTTTTTATATCTTAATCTAAGCAAAAGAAACTGATATCATTAGGTAAAATAGGAGTTTGAACTATGTTTTCATGAGTTTTTCTCTTCAACATTCTGTCAGATTAATTTACTCAATTTTAAAAGTTCATTACTCACTCATTTCTTGACTAAACCATGATATTATTTTTCTGAGACATAGTTCTCTGAGTTATCTTTTGAACCCAAGTGTTCTCACTATAAAACATTTATAATTCAATTTTTGACAATTTTTACAAAGCAGTTGCTCAAACGGCACTTTTCCATGACCACTAGTTTTGCAATACATGATCAAGGCCCTTAAACCCAACAATAAATCTGGAGAAAATTATTTTTGGAACTTTACACACCTATCACAGAAGACCTAAAATTTTGTGAACTTAAACGTTACAGAGGCTTCCACATAAATTATTGAATTTTCAGCTGCATTTAGAACTCATGCATTTGCGAGTGCTACATTTCATAACTTGTTGGGGTTGAATAACCCTATTTAGTTTCGAAATAATTTTCAACCAAATTGTTTTATATAAGTTCATATCTTCAAGGGATGTTCAACAAAACCCCAAGTGCTAGAATAAATTCTTTATTTTTCTACAAAAATAAGGATTTAATGGCCAAAAATTCAAAATAAATACTTACAGATGAGATAAAAATCCGAAAAACTGTATAACTGATGTATGTGTGAAATAAGTATCACACCTAAGTTATCATATAATTTAGTCACTGTTTGGTCTTTTATTCGTGTTTTTCATTTAATTAGAGCATGAATTTACAAAACCAGGTCTTAAGACTCATGAGTGCAAACTAATACTTTTTCTAGGTTTGTGAACATTATTAGAAACTTTATAAAGTTATTTAGCAATTTTTGCAACTGTTTTCTATTTATTATGAATTTTTCCTATTATTTAGACTTAATTACAAATAAATAACAAATGACCATCAAAATATTCTATAAAATTTCCAGACACTAATACCCTTTGCTAGAACATGAATATAAAGTTTTAATATTGTTGGAGTTCATTTGCATGCCTTTATCGATTTTTGAACACAAGGCACAGTGAATTCCATATTACCAATAATGAACCGGACAAACTTTGGCCACTTTACGACACCACTAGTAGGATAGGTAGTTCTTAGATAATGTCTTAGTAAATTGTATCTCACTAGAAACTATTTGTTTCGTAGGTCACTCGTAGAAATCGATCTCTACAACACTGAACCATAAAGCACGAACCGCAAACTCTCCCTAGTGAGTATTGACAACCCTCTTTTTACTGTTTCCATGTTTTGGGGTGGAAAGCATGCTACTATTTTATGAGTTATCTGTACTTTTTTATGAACTTGTGGAAGTTTCTTTGATGAACTTGTTGAACTCTATTTTGTGAACTTGCTGAGCCTTGTTTTATGAACTTAATGAACTTGGAACGATATGTTTTTATGAAGTTAATGAACTTGGAACGATATTGTTTTATAAACATGATGAACTTGGAACGATACTCTATTATGAACTTTCTCTTATAAACTTCTGCTATGAAATTATGCTATGAGCTTTTGATATGAAGTTGTTATGAACCTGGTATGTTAAGTCCCCGAGAACCAAACTACAACCTATTAACTCGTATTTTGAGCTGACGTTCTTATGGATAGCGCTATTTGGGGTAGACAGTCCCCACTCACTCAGAACCGTGAGTACATATTTCTCTGAACTGACATCATTGGAAACATGGACATGATGGAATAAGGGCAAGAACGGTCCTTTGGCTTGGTTGTGTACGAAGTGCCTTGTCATTAAGCACTCATTTTGAGTATGAACTTTTGTTGAAAAAATCTCTTTTATTTTTACTGAAATGATGCACCTTTACAAACTTGTGAAGTCACCAACTATTTTATATTTCACCCTCATTTTTTCAAGCTTTTCCAGAAATGGTCAGTGAGCCAGTTTAAGATGCCATAATGACTTATGTTTATTGGTCATGTTATGTACTAGACTATGTAGTATGGAACTAAGATGTAACATTGTTTCGAATATGATGTAAACATAAAAATGATCTATGATTGTGGTTGGTAATCCTATTTACCTAGTGTTATGAGACCTTAGCATGTCACCCTTTGTGTTTTCGCTTTAACGGGGTGTGACAACATTCTCACCACAAGGCCATTTGGGAGATTTTGGGCCTTTGGTCATTTTTTAGTTTGGATCATGGTTAGATGGGTAAATAGGGAAGGCTAAAATTCTGTTTTACCTCTTAGGATGATAGAATATGTTTTGGAACATTGATATGGGATATTACCTTGATTTTTAATTAGTGTCGGTTTGGATAAATTTAGTATTAGGAGCCCTTGTAGCAGCAACACGTGGGTGATTCAGTTATATTCAGATTGAGGTGAGACATCTCACTGTGCTTGTGAGTCGAAGGCACTAATGTTGGCTCACTGAATTGTGTTGGTAGGATGCTAACTGTCTTTGTGACTCTTTCATGTTTGTATGATTAGGTTGAAAAAAATCCCTAGGCTAGGCCCATTATTGTATTATTGGGTTGATATAAACGCCAGGTCTGGTCTACAATGTTGGGCTTATAGGTATCTGATGGGTTGAATGAGACCCCATGGCTAGGCCCATTCTTGCATATTAGGTTGGAATATACCCCATGTTTAGGCCCATTTGTATGTTTGGTATGCGGTATATTGGGGAACTCACTATGATTTTTGATTACGATTATGTTTTATGGTTTCATGTACTTCCAGTTGCAAAGGTAAGGGCCCGGCGTGACTGCACAACATCCCCCATCGTTTTTCTGCATTGGTTATTTATAGTTTTTACTCTGATGATAAAATTATTTAATTAATGAAACAAGTTTTGGAACAACTAAATTGTTTGGTTTAATTGTTTTTAAAATGAAATTTTTACTCTGAACTTTTGGGACGTTACAAGTTGGTATCAGATCCTTGTTTTGAGGGATTCAGGCACACTCTCGGGTGTGTCTGAACTCAAATTGAGGAATTAGTAATCGTTTTTAAATCAAAATAAGTATTCTAAAAAGATTTTTATAAAGAGAAAGGGGGTGTGATGCATACAATCAGCCGAGCTCAAGTAAGTGTTTCCCACATGTTGATATGTTATATGATATGGAATGTTGGCACGCTAGGATACAGCTAGAGATACCTTCCGGAATTGCATGATAGATTGGCCTGATTTGTGATGCCTTGTAGCCTAGGAAGAATTAGATGATATGATTTAAAATCTATGTTGATGGAAGTGATTGTTAAGTTTATAATTTAAAATTATATATGATTAGGATCATATAACCCTAAAATGACTGATTTTGCCTAATTTCATGTTCCTTATCTGGTTGTGGCCTTAGGGAAGAAACATTTATTCGACAATCTATTTTATCCCGTTTTGTGTGTAATTTTCATGCATAAGGCAACCAACAATGTTAGTTGAAGTTCCAAGCATGGTAGTAGCAAGTCAGTTTGGAATGTCCTTCGCTGGTTTGTGGCTTGGAGAGTTACTGTATAAATGATACTTGCTTTGTGTTTTGTGGGACCCTTAATGATGTGAGCTAACAATTAAGTGAATAGGTTAAGTCACGTGCTTCAAAGGTTAACTAATCTCAGAGTGATTGATTTGGCCCTATTGGTGCATCTATTGTTTGAGTCTAACCATTGTAGGTTTGAGTCTTTTAGTTAACATATTATCTAATAAGCTATATGTAGGGCTGAAGTTTTATTTTGATGTTGCGTCTTTTGGGCTCGTTAGTTTAGCCATGTACACTCCGGTTTGGGCCTGTCCAACCGAGAGCCTTTTATGTATTGTATATAAGTTAATGCTTGTATGCATATTAGAAAAACGATTTAGAGAATTACGATAGAGAGCTTAACGATAGTAATTTCAAGGTTTTCTTTAATCGTTCTTGTAACCTACCAGTCCTCTATAGTTGATGTTCTTGATCGAGCTCTTCTGAGGATTTTGTTTTAAATCATTCGACTCGTTTGATTCAATACTGATTTGTTCTTATTATTGCGTTTTTACTGTTTCATATTCATATACTTGTTCAAGATCTAATCGATCTTCATAGATTAAAAGTTGTTTTAATCCCATCAATTGGTATCAGAGCAGGAGGCTGTGTAATCGATACACATCTTTACTGTGAAAAAGATTTCCATTAGGGTTTTTCCACAATTAATAATATTTATTGAGCCGTCATCTCATTATTGACGTATCTTGATATTTATTGTTTTACCCTAATCTGAGTTATTACAAGTCTGATCTTTGAACAGGTTTTTACGATCATAATGGACGAGACGCAATCAAACCCTATTAATATTTCCAACAGCATTGGTTCGACGACAAAGATTCCAATCGTATACACCCATGACTATGAAGTATGGGCGCATCACTTTGAAGACTACGTGATTGGATCGGAGGATAATGGGTACCTCATATGGGAAGCTATCATCAATGGACCGTTTTCTCATTCAGCAACGTCCAGAATCATTAAGACGCAAAAGGAATACAACGATCTGCTGAAGGACGTGAAGGATATTGCACAAGACGAGAAAGACAAATTCCAGTGTAATATTAAGGCGTTAAGGTTGATCAGATTCGCCCTTCAGTCAGACACATTCAGACTGGTCAGCTCATGTACTACGGCGAAGGAAGTATGGGATAGACTTCGCGAACTGTATTGCACAGACGAAGATCTTGAACATTATATCCAAACCTTGCTTCTATCTGAGTTTGGAGAATTCAGGCAAGGGGCCGAAGAAACGGTGACCCAGACGTTCGATCGCTTCAATCATCTTCTCAGCAAGATGATCAAACACGATATTGAAAGGAAACTTATCGAGCAGAAGGTTACTTTCTTGAATGGATTAAGGTCTGAATGGAGAGCAGTGGTTTCCACAGTCAAAGCCCATGAGCAGTTTAAATCATACTCTTTGGCGAAACTGGTGGGTATTCTCAAGTCCCATGAGAAGATTGTGCTGCAAGAGAAGAACGTCGTATCTAGTCTTGGTTCGTTGGCCCTCCTATCTAAAAGTAAAGCTGTGATGGAGGATGAAGAGCTCATCTTGGAGGAATATGACCTCACATCTGAGGATTATGCCATGATGGTGTCCAATCCCAAGAGGTTCATAAAGAAAAGATTTCCCAGCAACAAAAACCGAAACTGGCAGGGGAGTTGCAGCTCTGAAAAGGTGAACAATGAACCGAAAGTTGAGGAGCCCAAGAAGGAACCAAAGGCAGATGGCGATTCCGGAGTAAGCTGTTTCTACTGTGGTGGCAAGAACCACTATGCTAAGGACTGTGTTCTTAAGAAGATGGCAGAAAAGGACGATGGAAATGATGAGGAAGCCGTGCTGTAGAAAACACTGGATGAGTTGAGAAAGAAGAAGTCTACCGCTAACCCTTCTATTAATGCTGTTATTGTGCAGGGTTCGGTTAATGATGATGAGTTCGGTAGCACTGAAGTTTGGTCTACTGACTCAGAAGATGATGAAGTGAGGAAGCCTACCCATGGAAAGGCTTATGTGGCTAAGGAGGAAAGCAGAGGAGGAAAATGCTTCATGGTGACTGACGTATCTCAAATGAGGGGATACAACACCGATGGAGGAAGCAATGGACCGAAGGTACAGGAGGATATGTGTTTTACGGCCAAACCACTCAGCCAGCAGTTCAATGAGCTCGATGAACTGATAAAGAACGTACAATCTGTTTTTATTTCATCTAAAGTACCACCATCCTCATATGAGAAAGAACTAAAAAATGTTAATACAAGAATTTCTCATTTAGATAGTAGCTTAACTCAAACTCGAGTCACCAATTCTAACCTGACTGATCAATTAAGCAGGGTGGCGTCGAAGAGTGAGGAGCGGCGAATGTGGATTGAGTTAAAAGAGTCGGAATTAGTTAAAGTCAAAGACGAAAACATTTATTTGCAGAGAGACAATTTAAAATTATTAAAACAACGAAATGTTTTTTGTTTAATTGCTAAACGTTTATATTCCAATATTACTCAGCTTCACTTAGATTGTGAAATAGGCCAAAAGATCCATCGCATGATTTTACCCTTCCTAGAGTTTAAGGAGGATGAAATCGATGCCGAAGCCTACAATTGTGAGAGTGTGATATCGTCTGATGATGTCAATCCGACCTACATGTATGGACTGGACAAAATTGAGTCCTTCATTAAATCCAAAGACCACAAGGACATGCTCAAAAATCTTTTGGACGAAAATGACAGACTTAAACTGAGAACCGAAACCATGCAAAAATTTGACTCTCTAAACGCCAACGTAAGCTCAGAAAATAAAATCGATGTTGAAAATGCATCTGAGCTTAACGAGGACGAAAACATGAGTGAAATTTCTGTAGAGGATACGGTTGACTGCTCAGAATTTGTTAAAAGCGAAACTGAAAACCACAAAAATCTTATTTCTGAAAATTCTGTGGAATTCGCTAGATTGTCCCAACAAAAGTCCCCGAAATTAGTAGAAAAAGCAGTTGTGTATTAAAAGGTCAGGACCACTCCGAATCAAGTATACAAAGTGACTGGAGTAACCGAACATCAAACAGCTGAGCTCACAGATATTGTAAACGAAGACAATGCTGATGGCTGTGATGAGTACTTCTGGGAAGCTCCAATAGATAATGGAAACGAAACCGTTGGCCTATCTGAAAGAACCTCCTGGATGAGAAAAGGGAGATACATACCTGAACCATTGAATAAGCCCGATAATTTCAGTGAGCCAAGCACCAGTGGTACGAAAGATATTCCTCAGGAGGATGGGAGATCAGCAAAAGAAGACATTCCTTCCACTCCCTCAGCTCAAAGTGAAACTTCATCAGATATTCCTTCCACTTCCTCAGTACAAACTGAATCTTCTTCGGATATTCCCTCTGCTCCCTCGGCTCAAAGTAAAACTCCTGAAGTTCAAAAGGAACCAGCCAATGTGACAACAAAAACGAAAGCGAACGTCCATCATCAACCTAAGCAGATGAGGGATAAGAAGATAGAAAGGAACCAAAGATACAGGAAAAACCTTTCTGAAAGGAAACAATTCTGGCACTCCCAGAATGCATACTATTCACACAAAGACAAGAATCTGAAGTATGAAAACAATCCTGTAAGAAAGCCTGAAAGTTCCAACAACCGAAAGCCAAGGTTCGGTTCACAAGAAAATAACAACCGAAAGCCAAGGTTCGGTTCACAAGAAAATACCAACCGAAAGCCAAGGTTCGGTTCACAAGAAAATACCAACCGAAAGCCAAGGTTCGGTTCACAAGAAGATACCAACCGAAGGCAAAGGTTCGGTTCTGAAAAGGACTTCAACCGAAAGCAAAGGTTCGGTTCTGAAAAGGACTTCAACCGAAACCAAAGGTTCGGTTCCAAGAACAACTCCAACCAAACGCAGAGGTTCAACTCTGAAGTCAAAGAAGAACAAGACTCTAAAGTCAGTCCCTCCAATGATCAAAAGCAAAAGAGTCACCTAGAGTCACCAACCAGGAAGTCCTCTCCATCCAAAACCTCTACTTCTAACTCTTCTCGTTCTTCTAATTCTTCTACTTCCACCAATTCATCTCCATCTTGCTCTAAAGCTAATCCCGCTTCTTCTCAAAAACCTCATTCATCAGCTGAACAGAAGGGAAAGCAGAAGGTCGATGAATCCAAACCAGAGTCCAAAACGAACACACCCAATCATAACAAAATAAAAGTCTTTACCATTAAAAAGAAAGATGAAACAACTCTAATAAAACGAACATATCTAGTTGACATCTCTCTTACTATTCCCGTTCCCATGAAAAGCTCACATGGACCCAAGAAACTTTGGGTTCCTAAATCTGCTTAATTTTTGCAGGTTATAAGTGACGAGCAGTTTGACGAAGAATGGTACATCGATAGTGGCTGCTCGCGTCACATGACAGGGAGGAAAGAGGAGCTCAGGGAATACAGATCTCTTGCAAATGGTGGCAACGTTAAGTTTGGAAATAACTCTTTCGGCACCATAAAGGGATATGGAATGATAACAAATGGAGACTTCACTATAAGGAAGGTGGCTTATGTGGAAGGACTCCAACACAACCTCATCAGTGTATCTCAGCTTGTTGGAGGTACAGGTCTCAAAGTTTCAGTCGATGATGAAGGTTCTGAAATCATAGAGAAAAAGACAAAGAAAGTGATTCTAAAGTCAGAGCGAAAGGGTGAAATGTTTCCTCTGAACATGAAACCCATCAAAGGAAACCCAGCCATATGTCTGTTATCAAAAGCTCAATCCGACGAAAGCTGGTTGTGGCACAGAAGACTCTCTCATCTCAATTTCAAAGATATCAACCGACTTGTCACTGGAGGTCATGTTAGGGGTCTTCCATTGCTCAAGTTCAACAGAGAGCATTTGTGTGCTGCATGCGAAATGGGAAAGCAGAGTCGTCAAAGTCACCCATCTGTAATCAACACAAAAGTTGTTGAACCACTCGAATTGCTTCATATCGATTTGTGTGGTCCTTCATCTATCGAAAGCATCGGTGGTAGCAAGTATATTCTTGTTATCGTTGATGACTTTTCACGATTTACATGGGTGTTCTTTCTAAAGCTCAAATCTGAAGCGACTCATAAGCTGAAAGTGTTTATCAAGCAAATTGAAGTCCAGCTCAAGAAGGTCGTTCGCAACATCAGGAGCGATAATGGCCTTGAATTCAAAAACAGGGAGTTTGAAGAGTTTCTTGCAGAAAAGGGAATTAGTCACAATTTCTCAGCTCCCTACACACCACAACAGAACGGAATAGTCGAAAGGCGAAACCGGTCTTTGTGTGAAGCTGCCCGAACTATGCTAAGTTTCGCTTCCTTACCTCTTTATTTTTGGGCTGACGCTATTTCTGTTGCATGTTATACACAGAACAGGTCCTATCTCAATAAGCGATTCACGCTCACACCATATGAGATAATAAATAACAGAAAACCCAATGTGAAATTTTTCCATGTGTTTGGCTCAAGGTGTTTCATCTTTAACTCTAAAGAACACCGCAACAAGTTTGATGTCAAAGCCGAAGAGGGAATCTTTCTGGGTTACTCACTCACATCCAAGGCGTACAGGGTCCTAAACAAACGTTCAAGAAGGATTGAAGAGACATACTATGTGACCTTCGACGATAGCTATGTCAAGAAGCTACAGGCCATAGATGACACTGCCAGGGAAATCTTTCCTCAAACTGGCCAAGTCACAGTCTCAATCGCCAATTTATACGAGAATTTTCTGGAACTCTTTGACGAACCGGAAAAAGCATCTCTCTCAGAAGCAGGTGCAGCTGACAACAAGGTTGATCATATGAAGCAAATTGTCGAAGATGCTACAAGAAGAATGCATGAAGGAGAATCGCCCACTGATGAATCTCTATCCATCAATGCTTCAGTCCAGGGGGAGCCAAGTTCTTATGTCGAGGGGGAGCCAAGCTCACAAGTCCAGGGGGAGCCAAACTCTACAACTTCAACCGAAGGTCCTTCACCAACCGAAGATGCCCCTCCAAACGAAAGTGCTTCAACGCCTGAAAGTCCAGCACCACAAGAAACCCCTGAACCTCATGTTTCTCAAGACTCATCAATTGAGGGGGAGCATGACGATATGACGCTCGATTATGATAGCCAATCTGAGCCTGAAGAAATGATCAATGTTGTACTAGACCCAACCTTTGATCCGAATTACCCTCCTCTTACCAAATGGACCAGAGATCATCCTATCTCTCAAGTAGTTGGTGATGTATCTGAAAAAGTTCTAACCTGATCTCAACTGAAGGCAAAACAGACATCCTTATTTTCAAAGGTTGAGTTTTGTATGTTTAACTCATTCGTATCAAAAGTTGAACCGAAGACAGTGAACACTGCTCTCGATCACTCTGATTGGGTTCAAGCAATGTAAGACGAACTGAACGAATTTGAGAGGAACAAAGTCTGGCGCCTCATTCCAACTCCTCCAGATGCTTCGGTTGTTGGTCTCAAATGGGTTTTTAGGAACAAAATGGACAAGGAAGGTAATGTCATAAGGAACAAGGCTCGTCTGGTGGTCAAGGGATACTGTCAGGAGGAAGGGATAGACTACGAAGAGACTTTCGCTCCAGTAGCTAGGCTAGAATCTGTTAGAATATTTCTGGCCTATGCTGCTCACAAAAACTTTGAGGTTTTCCAAATGGACGTCAAGTGTGCATTTCTCAATGGAGAACTCGAAGAAACTGTGTATGTGGAGCAACCTCCTAGGTTCGTGAACGAAAAGTATCCAAATCATTGCTATATTCTGGATAAAGCTGTGTACGGCCTCAAACAAGCTCCGAGAGCCTGGTATGAAACGCTTACAAAATTTTTAAAGATGTCTAAATTCAAACAAGGTTCGGTTGACCCAACCTTCTTTCGCAAAAAGGAAGGTAACCACCTTATGATAGTTCAAATTTATGTCGATGACATCATCTTTGGCTCCACGAATCCTAGCTTAACAGCTGAATTCAGAAAGTTGATGGAGACTACGTTTGAAATGAGCTCAATGGGTCCTATTAATTTTTTTCTTGGTTTAAATATAAGACAGGGACCCGAAGGCATCTTTATCAATCAGGAAGCTTACACGAAGACTCTCCTAGCGAAGTTTGGAATGATGGGCGACTCAAAAGTCAAAGTCCCAATGGCATTTGGCACCAAGCTTATCCCTTCACTAGATAAACCGGCTGTCGATATCACGCTCTATCGTCAAATGATAGGCTCACTGATGTATTTAACTGCTAGCAGGCCTGATATCATGTTTTCTGTGTGTTATTGTGCTCGATTTCAGGCTAACCCACGCGAACCTCACATGCTGGCAGTAAAGAACATCCTACGCTATCTCAAGCGAACCACCTCCTTTGGTCTATGGTATCCATCCAATTCAGGCTTCTTCGTTCAAGCCTATTCTGATGCTGACCTTGGAGGATGTGGACTCGATCGTAAAAGCACAACTGGTGGCTGTCAATTTCTTGATGGGAAGTTGGTCAGCTGGCAATCCAAGAAACAAACATGTGTGTCACTGTCTACTGCCGAAGCGGAATACATTGCCGCTGCATCCTGCACATCCCAAGTGATTTGGATCCAGAGTCAACTTCGAGACTATGGACTCAATATGAAGAAGATCCCAGTATATTGTGACTCTGAAAGTGCAATTAGGATCCGTCATAACCCAGTGCAACATTCTAAAACCAAACACATAGTATTGAGGTATCACTTCATCAAAGATCATGTGGAAGATGGAAATGTCGAAGTTCACTTCGTAAGAACCACTGATCAACTGGCTGACGTCTTTACCAAAGCTCTTCCTGAAGCATCATTCAATAAAATATTGCAAGGGCTAGGTATGATGGAATCAGAGTCAGTACCTCACACTACCTCTCAAACTCAAATGTAAGAAGCGAAACCAACCGAACGTTCGGGTTCGGTTCAACCATCTGACTCGCTCATTACTTCAAAGGTAGTTTTTCTGTGTTGTATATTACTTGTACAATTTTGTTTTTCTTTGTGTTTAAAGTATTTATTTCTTGTATATCTAAATTCCTTCGTTTCTCAAATTTTCCAAAACCGAAACCTACCGAAGGTTCGGGTTCGGTTTTTCAAAATTTTGTGGAACCGAAACCAACCGAAGGTTCGGGTTCGGTTTTTCAAAATTTTCAAGATCCAAAACCAACTGAACGCTCGGGTTCGGTTTTTCAACTTTTTCCCATCCGAAACCAACCGAACGTTCGGTTCGGTTTTTCAATTTTTTTTTCCAAAGTTTTTTTTAAATCGTATTTTTTTTCTTTTAACTCTTTTATAATTTTTTAAGTCTTATTTTTTTTAATTTTATTTTTATTTTTAAATATCAAAACTCCAAAAATATTTTATTTTTTTTGTGTGTGCTCATTTGTTTATGGGGATATATTTAATAACTTACTTAAGTGTCCCTAGAAGCATGTTGATGTATGTGTCCCAAGCCTCATAAAATTTTGAATAATAGCCTTCATGACCTGGTATACACAAACCTTGTCTTCCCAATAAGGCTAACATATTTATTCTAATCGTGAGCTACCTCACTCTTTTCTCACATGAGTTAAGAGTTTCCTGCTTGGTCCTTATGTTCGCAGCAGAGGTACTATGTTTTCTTACACCATCCCCATTACCCTTCTCCATTACATTCGTTTCATCAACGTAACCCTTGAGACTCTCAGAAACTACCACTGAGGTTTATGGTTACACAACATCTGTGTTTATGATCTTAGTTTCGTACCACTACGAGCTGAGTGAAACCCAAAATTCAACACCAACGAATTGACGGTGACAAATTAATTTGATCAAGATTTCACCAATGAATTGACGAATGTACCCTCATGAAATCTCAATTTTTCTTTTGCGTGATTCCAATGAAATTGTTACACACCATAACATTTCTTCCCAAGGAATTCAGTTTTAAATTTTTATCTGAGATTTTATATTAATCCAAGCCAACACAAAAGCAATTCCTACCTACTTGTTCAACAGACTACACCGGTCTCACAAGTACTTTGTTCACTTTCTTTCTTATATCAAGAATAAAATTGATGAATCAAAGCGAAACCACCTTTAATTAGCCTTATTAAAAGAAGCCTTTCAACATTTATTAATAAATGTTTGATCGTAATTCAACGGGATTCCAAACTAACACTTTGAGGACTCTCTTGACCTTGAAGGAAGAGATTCGTGCCCGGGATCATCCGTTTCGTGTCATTATTGACATCACAGAATATCCTAAAAAGAGTTGCTTTATTTCTTTTTCTTTTACACTTTTTGCACGAAAATCCTAGATTTTCCAAAATTCCGTTACTAATTATTTTACAGGCTGGATTATTACTGGGTGGTTACTAATGAAGTTGTGGTCAAAAATTAGCCACGTGGGTCATTAATTGAAAACAGCCGTTTAAAAGGGGATAAGACAAATAGTTGCTGACTCAGCGGGAGTTAAAAGGATAGAAATTCAAACGACGGTAAAAAGGAGGGCACGTGAATTTGAAACGGCCGCGCTTTTTCTGACACTTAAAGGACGCGTGTGCGATATTGAAGCGTCATCACTCTGGCGTTAGAGGCGCGTGTGAAAATGGAAACGGTTCCTTTCTTTGAACTGGCGCTCATTGGGCGGCGTAATCCTAGGAATCTGACACTCTCTCTCCTACGTGATCATCGCACTCCCCAACTGTCACCAATCAGTCACTCAAAAACCCGCTTCGTATTTCCATAAGAGATTTGAAACGGATTCTCTCTCCTATCACCTACTATAAAAATCCGTCAACACCACCTTTTACCTCTTTACTGCCTCCATAATTCCCAAGGAAAAATACTCCCAAACTTTCTCCCGTTCATCTTCTTCTCCAAACCTGCAACAATGGCTGAATCTTCTTCTGTTCATGCAACTTCTCAGATTCTTCCCATCCGACCCCAACAATGCCTAGTCATTGATCTTAATCCACTGGCCTATGATTCCTACATGTCGTCGGTCATAGAATGCCTCAAGTACTCCCAGCTTGCTCCTGCACTGTCACGGATTGAAACGGTGCCAATGGAGGCCTTATCATAGGTCTATGTGACGGCTTACTACGACAAGGCCGTCGACCGGGTATTCTTTCAAGTGGCAGAACACAAGACTTCGATTTCTCGCCCCCGTTTCTGCACTATGTTAGGGTTTGCTGCTGACCCATCGCGAGTTAATCCGCAGACTATTCCGATTGGGATGCTGTATAACATGTTTTACAACATGGGATACACAGAGGTTCTCACCTCTGTGTCCAAGTTTAAGAAGTCATGCCTGCCGCCACAGTGGAATGGCTTATTTACAGTCCTTTTCAAGGGTCTGTCAGAGAGGAGCTCAGGATCTAACGGTGCAAGTCGTCTTTTCCTTTCGATAATGTACGGGGTATACAACGGGATAAACCTGGACTATGGGTTTGTCCTTTGGCAACAGCTGATTCAGAGCCTCTCTTCCTCTTCCCGGCACTCGGAGGTGTCGTTGGCCCGGTTCTGGATCTTGATTACAAGATGGGCCATGGACAAGTTTGAAGTTCCAACTGCTGATGGTGCATCGATGTCTTCTATTGGTACGTTCCATACCAAGAAGATCATTGTATCCGATGCATCCAAATTTTCCTTCATTGGCTCCATCCCGGAGACAATGTATGCTGATGTGCCCTCTGACAGCAGACTGATCAGAACGATCATGGAGTTTAGGCCAACTGGTCCGAGGGAACTGACACCGGACATGCTGCGATCGATTCATGATGCCGATAAACCGGTGGCCAGGGGCAAAAAGGCTGAGAAGGGGAAGCAAGTGTCCAAAGCTCCAAAGGGACCTTCTCCCAAGAAGCAAAAACAACCGAAGGCTGCTTCATCCCCACAGCCGAAAAGGAGGAAGACCCAACAGAAGCGAAAGCTCGTTATTCCTTCCTCTTCAAGCGAATCCGAAGGTGGGAGTTCGGACTCTGAAGGATCACAAGGAGACGAATCTCCTCAACGAGGCAACACACCACCTCGGTCCCCAACCCCAGAGATGGAACTTCATCAATCTCCTATTCCTTCACCTCCACCAACAATTCCTATTTCCATTCCCACCATAAAACCTACCATTCCCCCAACCTCTTTCCCTATACCACCACCCATATTCACCACATCAACCGAAACACCACCAGTTACCGAAACCCCTCCTGTAACCGAACCACCACAAACTCAAACACATACAACCGACCCTACCCATACACAACCACCACCCGAAACTAACCCCCCACCCACTCAACCTGAACCAACCAAACCCATAACACCCCCAGCTTCACCACCACCTCAATCTCCAGAAGACGCCTCCGATGGCGGTGATCAATACCTTGGTGGTGATCACATGAACTTCGATTCGGTCTACTATAGTCCGTTTCAAGTTCAAAGTGACGAGGAGGATGATGCTCCAGTGACAAAGAAGCATCTCCTCGAGCTTAACGAGAAGGTTGATCTACTTCTCGCCTCCTACACCAACCATCAGTCATCTCTTTCTGAAGCTGCCCTTCAGAAGATCGTTGACGCCTTCTCCAGGGCTCAACATGATTCGGTGGCCTCAGCAACTGCTGCCATCGATGCCTCCACCCGAGCCTGTGAGGCTGCGACCGAAAAAGTCGATAAACTATTTAACGACGCTTCCATCCTGCTGAAGTCCTTGCAGGAAAGCACCGATGCCACTAAGACAACTTTGGAACCAGTTGTTCAACAATTGGCCAAGTTTGTCTCGACGGAGCTGTCTTCGTTCGCTACTCTCAGACAACATCTTAGCGACGACAACTCGGCACTTCGTGCCTCCATCGATGCCCGCCTGGCAAAGCTACAAGAGGATCTTGCAGCTGAAAATTCTCTGATGGACGTCTTGGCGAGTAAGACTACTGCCCTGAAGGTCAAGAGCACGCAGCTTTCCAATTCCGAACAACAATTGGAAGCTCTTCGATCTGAAAGGGAGGTAATAAAGACGTGTGTTTCGGATGTCCACACAGCGTTATCAAACATCCTGGAAGCACACGACCCCATCCTAAACCATTCGGTGAGGCGCACCCTCGCTGAAAAACTCTCTCCGGCCATGGACCTTTTAAGCAAAATTGAAGGCCTACCGAGTTTCGTGTCCATTCCGAAACAAGGGGGAGATGAGAAGAAAGGATCGAAACCACGTCCTTCCTCCAAAGCGACTCACACAACCGAACCACCCCCAACTGGTCATGCCTCGGGTTCGGGTGTGAAGAACAAGGGCAAAAACATAGCAGAGGGAGGAGATGAAGATGAAGATGAAGACAGGGAGACCATTGCTGACATGTTGAAACGAAAGAACAGTCGCAATGCTGAAGGCGATGCCAGTCGTGTGGCGCGTGAGGCTGAAGAAGCCGAACGAAAGCAAAAAGAAGCCCACGATCTCCTTGAGAGCCGAAAGTTGCTCTTCCCTGCCTGAACCAGGGATCGTATGATAAAAGAGGCCATAGAAACTCCAAGCATACTATGGCTCGAGCCGGTTATATCATTCGACTGCAACAACACTGTCGATTCGCAATTTGATATGCCGCTGACTCGAAAGGCGTTCATCTTCCACGCCTTCTCTATCATTTTTGAAGTCCTGCATCCGAATGATGAGCTTGATAGGGAGCTCATTGATTTCTACCTGGAGGCTGCTCGCCCTCAATACCTCACCTGGAGCGCCCAGAAGATTGTTAATGTTGGGGTGCTGAAGCCTTATGCCGTGGGGAGATTCACAAACGTTAAGTTCAAGCTCATCCGAGGATCTGCAAGAACTGCCCACATCATCTCCCTGGCGGATCTGCCCAATCTAAATCCTCATGATTGGATTGTCTTATACAATATCCTTTTGACAGATGAATCTGAATATGGTCCCATCATAGACCATGTCAAGAGAATGTTGGCCTGCTACATCATGGAGGTTGCCCTAATGGATCAGGAGGTCGCCACAGTCTTCAAGAAGAAACCGAAGATAGCTCCTGTGGGATCGGCTAGTGATCTCAACCAGATGCAAATGGGCAAGATTGATCCGAGGCGTAACTCAGTCATGTTCACTAGAGCCGAAGGACAGAAATGTTTGTTCGCTTTAGCTGACAAGCACCTTTACACCACAGGTTGCTTGGAGCACATCTTATCAATTATCAAGCGGTGTAAGGAGAATTCGGCTGATGACATCAAGTACTTCAATGATATGATCAATTGGTACATCCGGTTTAGATAGACCATCCTCTCAATAACCAAGTGTCTGTTTAGCACCGTGAAGAAGAAGGTACCAGCTTCAGCTGCCGGCCCAAGTAAGAAGTGAAGGTCTCGCTCCAAATTGACGCAAAGGGGGAGATTGTAGGGCTAAAGTTTTATTTTGATGTTGCGTCTTTTGGGCTCGTTAGTTTAGCCATGTACACTCCGGTTTGGGCCTGTCCAACCGAGAGCCTTTTATGTATTGTATATAAGTTAATGCTTGTATGCATATTAGAAAAACGATTTAGAGAATTACGATAGAGAGCTTAACGATAGTAATTTCAAGGTTTTCTTTAATCGTTCTTGTAACCTACCAATCCTCTACAGTTGATGTTCTTGATCGAGCTCTTCTGAGGATTTTGTTTTAAATCATTCGACTCATTTGATTCAATACTGCTTTGTTCTTATTATTGCATTTTTACTGTTTCATATTCATATACTTGTTCAAGATCTAATCGATCTTCATAGATTAAAAGTTGTTTTAATCCCATCACTATAAGACATGTGATTGTATTCATGAAGTAGTTAGCTGACATTAGTAAGAGTTCTTCAATAGCTGATGGCAGGGTGATGAGCCTAGGAGCACCTAGGAAGTGTTTTAGTAGGTTTGGATGCATTCTTTAATGAGTACTTGGAGTACCAGTTTGATAAGGTGACTTAGAGGATTCAGGATAATTCTCACGGAAAGTATGTATAGGTGTGGAAGGTAGAATTTAGCTTGTACTACTAAAAGCACAGGATCCATACTCGAATCAAGGAATGTCATAGAGATTCTAGTAAGCATGTAGGGTGAGGAATTTTTATGGATATGTTCTGATTGTTGTTATCACACCCCAAAACATGAACGACAGAAACGGTGGTGGTAGAGGACGTCATGTACAATATCACAACAATGCATAATAGTAAAACAAGCAACAACATCATCCATTGCATTAATAATATAATGTTTAATACAAATCTATCTGTATAGTTTATAGGATACGAAAAATATGAATCAAAATAAGAGATGAGTCTTGAACGTGCTCCATCATCTCAAAACCTGCTCATCGGTACCTGTCTGCTGGTGACCTGAGAATACAAGTTATTTTGAAAGCGTAGATTAGCATTAAGCTGGTGAGTTCATAAGTATTTTAGTGTCATTATTTGTATGAAAATGTTAGATGTAAGTGTTTGTAGTAAATGTTTGTATCTCCTAGAAAATCCTATATTTTCTACTAAAAAGGTAGCCTTCTACCAAGGCGTGAATGTTCTGAGTGTTGTTTGTTTGTATGACTATCATTACCAAAATATAGTTTACATTTCCGTTTATGTGAGAAGATCACAATGTAAATGCAATGGGATAATAACGATGTACTATAGTATTGTATAAGTAACTACCAATGTACTAACTACCTTAAACCAGTTTGTTAATTAAGGTCAAATGTGATATGATTGTAACCATACTTGATCGACTAGTAAAATACAATGCTCGAAGACGTCGAAATGGTATGACATTCGTCACCCGTAGACCTGCAGGTCCCACTATAGCTAGCAAAAACGTGTAGGACGGTCAGTCCCGTATAGATCTATACACAAATTCATGTTCTCCTTCCATGAGAATCTAGTTACAAAACGTGACACAACAGTAGATTGTCATGTCATGAAGTAGTAGCTCACATTAATGTTATAGTATTCTTGTATTTGTATTAGTATGTTCTCTTTGTCTAGTATATAGTATGCTCTCTAGTGTATAGTGTGTAGTATGTGTTGTTTCTCGTTATAGTATGCACTGTTTCTCTTTATAGTGAGTATTGTCTCTCGTTATAGTATGTACTTTTTCTCTTTATAATATGTTTGAACTGACTCATGTATGAACAGACTCTTGTATGTTTCATTGTTCTAGCAATAGTATTAGAGACTTCCTAAATTATACCTATTATAATTTACTAGAAATGTTGTTTGTATGAATGAACATGTTTGTACACCTTTGCTACCCAAAGGTTTTGAACTGAATGAAGAACCTTAATATCTACATACATACACTTAATATATAACTAAGATTCAAACGACCTTCGAACAAACAACCGATACCCTAAGTCCACAACCAAACAAGGAACAGGAAATAAGGCGAGTTATCAGTCCTAAGTCTTTTCAATCCTACTTATATAACTATATCTATATAGACATGATTTTGACAAAATATAAGTTTGAAAGAGTTTAATAAGGAGTGTTGTATATAAAAGAGTTTGTAAAACTATTTGAAGTAATTTGTTTGGAAGCACAGTTTGAAGTATAAGAAATCTGTTTGATTGATAGTTATTAATCATATGTGGTTGACATAATAACTATAACGTTTCTACTTATATTCCCCAGATAAAAGCATTTAAAATCATTTAAAAGATAAGTTAAGGTGTATGCACTTACCTGCAGTGAGTGATACGAATGAAAGATCGGTTTGTAGGATGCTAAGTGTCAAGTGAAAACTTGAGCACACACGGATCCTATTAAGCATATAATGATACATATATGGATATAGCTAGTGTATGAATAACTAATCATGATAGGGAACCACCTTAGGGACTATAAAACACTTAGATTTAAGTGTTAGGAGTGCCAAGGGTTGCATATAATGGGTGTATGGCCACATATTGGTGTGTATGGCCAAAATGGTATGTTTCATGTGTGTGTACGGCCAGAGTGTAAGGCCTAAGTGGGTTTGCGGCTGCACAGTCATGGTGAAACATGCCAATGAGTGTTTTAAAGTCCTATTAAGCATCTTGGAAGTGTTCTTGATCATGTGCTAGCATAGAATATGAGTTTGAGGCCAATATGCACTAAACAAAGGGGTGTACGGCCACATAGGGCGTGTACGGCCGTAAACTCCTTGATGATCGTGGTTTGGAAGATTTCTAAGGAGCATATCTAGTAAGTAACAAGCATAGGAAGGAGTACTTATGATATAGAAGCCTCTAGGAGTGTTTGAGGTCCAAGAACTTAGTAGGTGTTCTTGGTGAAATTGAAGAACACTTGAAGATCTACCCAAATGAAGTGATTTCATGGATGAAATCAATGATCCATAGAAGATAGTGAAAGCAATCAACAATTCAAGGGAAGAAACACTTACAATCTTGAAGATCTAGATGAAAAATTGGATGGTAGTTGAGAGAGAATGAGTTCTTATCCTAGGAGTGCGAAAAGAGTTGAACTAAGGCTAAGTCACTCATTTAAACATGAGAGTGTACGGCCAGAAGGGTGGTGTATGGCCGCACACCCAAGTGTACGGCCGTACACTCCTCATGTTGGAGTGTTTGGCCATTTTGGGAAGTGGTGAACTTGTGGAACCCAATTCTAAACCCTAACTTTGAAGGTACTAGGCTTAGAACACTCTAATTGAATGTAATCAATGCTAGAAGATTGCAAAACGAGTCTGACCTTGATTGATTTGAATAACTGTACAAGATAGAAATTTCGGTTTGTCACATCATCCCCCCATCAGAGAGAATTTCGTCCCGAAATTAGAGTTTAAACAACTAAGCCATTAAAAATAACTAAGCGAAAAGATGAAGATATTTTAGTTTCAACTGATCCTCGTGCTCCCAAGTGAACTCATGTCCTCTCTTGGCATTCCATCGAACCTTTACTATCAGGATACGGCTTTGCTTCGTTTGCTTGACCTCTCGGTCCATGATCTCTACAGGTTCTTCCACGAAGTTGAGGCTCTCGTTGATCTCGATCTCGCCGAGTGGGATTAGAAGAGTCACGTCAGACAGACACTTTTTCAAGTTTGAGACGTGGAAAGTATAATGTACATTATTGAGTTCGCAAGGTAGTTTGAGTTTGTGAGCTACATGGTCGATTGTAGCAAGAATCTCGAAAGGCCCTACGTATGTTGGTTTTATCTTTCCACGCATTCCGAAGCGTATCAAGCCCTTACAGGGTGAGACCTTCAATAGAACATGGTCGCCAACCTGGAATTCCAACGGTTTCCTTCTCTTGTCTGCGTAGCTTTTCTGTCAGTCTCTAGAGGCTTTCAATCGTTCACGGATTTGAACCATCTTCTATGTTGTTTCCCGAATAATTTATGGACCTGTGAGAGTGTTGTGAGGAACTCGTCCTTCAGCTAACTGAGTGTCGCCCACCTCAGCCCAGCACAGAGGGGATCTACACTTACGGCCATAAAGGGCTTCAAATGGAGCAACTTTTATGCTCGTGTGATAACTATTATTATAGGAGAACTCGACAAGCGGTAGAAAAATATCCCATGCCTTTCCAAAGTCAATGACACTGGCTCGCAACATATCTTCTAGAGTTTGAATAGTCCTCTCATTTTGTCTGTCGGTTTGCGGATGGTAGGCTGTACTTATGTCTAACCTAGTTCCTAAGGAACTTTGTAGCGACTGCCAGAACCTCGAAGTGAATCTACTATCTCTATTAGAGATAATGGATATGGGAACACCGTGCAATCGTACTATCTCCCTAATGTATGTTCTGGTTAGTTTCTCCAGCTTGTCAGTTTCTTTGATAGGCAGGAAGTGTGTGGACTTAGTTAGCCTGTCTAAGATCACCCAAATCATATCGAGACCACCTGTTGTCTTGGGCAACTTGGTTATGAAGTCCATCGTGATCAGCTCCCACTTCCACTCAGTTATCTCTGGTTGTTGGAGTAAACCTGATGGTTTTTGGTATTTGACCTTAACGTTGGCGCAAGTAAGGCATTTACTCACAGAGGTAGCAATCTCTGCTTTCATGTTAGGCCACTAATATAGCTTTTTTAAGATCCAGATGCATCTTATCTGAACCTGGGTGAACGGAATATTGAATATTGTGTGCTTCTGTCATGACCAAGTCTCTAAAACCACCATGTTTCGGTGTCCAGATCCAATCCATGAGATATAATGCTCTGCCACCCTTGACATCAAAATTCTTATCCATCCCTCTCAGGGATTCACCCACCACATGTTCAGGTTTTAAGGCTTTGAGCTGAGCCTCCTTAATTTGTGTGGAAAGATGTGAATGGATAGTCATAGTCAATGATTTGACTCTACGACCAGAGTATTCTTTTTGACTCATGGCGTCAGCTACCACGTTTGCATTACCCGGATGATAATGAATTTCGCATTCATAGTTACTGAGTAGCACAACCCACTATCGTTGTCTTATATTGAGCTCTTTCTGTTCGAATATATGTTGTAGGCTCTTGTGGTCTGTGAAGATAGTGCTTTTCGTACCGTACAATTAGTGTCTCCAGATCTTCAAAGCAAACACAATTGCTCCTAACTCAAGATCATGTGGGGTGTAGTTGACCTCGTGCATCTTTAGTTGTCTTGAGGCATATGTGATGACCTAATCTCGTTCCATGAGAACAAAACCGAGTCCTTGATTTGATGCATCGAAATAAACTATGAAGTCTTCTATTCCTTATAGGAGGGATAGTATCGGTGCAGTGCATAAGGCCCGTTTCAACGTTTGAAATGCCTTCTCTTGTTTCTCTTCCAAGTCAAAGGCAACGCCTTTCTAAGTTAGTGTATTAAGCGGTTTTGCGATCCTAGAGAAGTTCTGAATGAACCTACGATAGTAGCCAGCGAGGACTAGAAATTGGTGAATTTCGGTAGGCGTCTTCGGTGCTGACCAGTTCTCAATGGCCTTTATTTTGGAAGGGTCTACATGAATTCCCTCTTCTCTAACAACGTGGCCCAGGAATTCCACTCTTCGAATCCTAAACTCGCAATTAGAGAACTTCACGTAGAGCTTCTTTGATCGGAATGTTTCTAAGATCTGGCATAGATGCTTACTATGCTCTTCCTTACTACGAGAGTAGATAAGTATGTCATCAATGAATACGATGATAAACTAATCCAAGTAAGGACGGCATACCCTATTCATTAAGTCCATGAATACTGCTGGCGCATTAGTCAATCCGAATGGCATCACTAGGAACTAGTGTCCATAACAAGTTCGGAAGGCTGTCTTGGGAACATCCTCCTCTTGCCCTCGTAATTGGTGATACCCGGATCTAAAATCTGTCTTTGAAAAATAATTCTCCCCTTTCATTTGGTTGAACAAATCATCTATGCGAGGAAGAGGGAAACGATTCTTAACGGTATGCTTGTTCAGTTCTCTGTAGTCAATGCACATACGAAACGATCCATCTTTCTTCTTGACGAAAAAGACCGGTGCTCCCCATGGTGAGAAGCTTGGTCTAATAAAGTCCTTGCTGAGCAATTCGTTAAGTTGACTAGATAGCTCCTGCATCTCAGCTGGTGAAAGACGATAGGGCGATTTGGCTTGTGGGGTAGCCCCTGGAACTAAGTTGATTCTGAACTCAACTTGTTGTCGTGGAGGTAATCCTGGGAGTTCTTCTGGAAATATGTCGGGAAATTAGTGTACTACTGGAATGTTCTTTATGTCTTTCATCTCTTGGCTCACATCGACAGCATGAGCAAGGAATGCACGACATTCTTTTCGCAAGTACTTCTGGGCTTGAATGCTCAAGATGATATGAAGGTTCGTGTTGGGTTTGTTGCCATAGACAACTAGATTTTCGCCTGATGGCAGATTAAGGCGAACGGCCTTTTCATAACACATGATGTCGGCACGTTGAAGACTCAACTAATCCATGCCAATAATGACGTCGAAACTTTTAATTGAGATCGGCATGAGGCCGATTGCAAATGAATGGCTATCAAGAGTTAGAGTACATCCGATTTATATACTGCTAGTGCTCTTAGTCTTTGTGTTAGCCATTTCTATAGTCAATGGTTCTTTAAGTGCACGTGATTTTTGCTTAAGCAAGTGAGCAAATTTCTAGTTCACGAAACTCCTCTCCGCTCCACTATCAAATAGAACGCATGCATAAGAGTTATCGAGGAGAAACGTACCCGTGACCACTGTGGGGTCGGAAACTACTTCCTCGTGGCCTATAGCTAAAACTCTTCCCACTCCACCGGTATTCCCTGCCTTAGGGCAGTTCCTTTTGTAATGTCCCACCTCGCCACAACTGTAGCAAGCCTGGCCCACACCAACATCGGGGACTTGGTTGATTGGCCTTGCCAGAGATTTGCAGAAATGGATAGTGTGCCCCTTCCTGTTGCAGTTGGAGCACTGCATTTACTGACAGGGTCCGTTGTGGTGGAAGCTGTATTTGTTGCACTTCGACAAGTTTCCAGCATACTGCTTTACTGGTGCAGCAGCAGCAGGTGCTATAGCAGCATCAATCGCTACAACCTGCTGCTTTTTGGCAGCTTCCGGCGCATCGTTCTTCTTCTTGTCATCCCAGAACTTATGCTTGTTATCAACAGATTTGGAGGGTTCTGAGATGGCTACGGTTGTTGTTGTTTATGGGATATGGACCCCATGGTCAATGAGCCATTGTGCCAATCACTTGGCACTATCGAAGGTTGAGGTGTTTGAAGCTAGTACATTCCCTTGAAATGGAGGCACCAGCCCCCAGAGATACCTCTCCACCTTCTTTTCATCAGAGGGGACCATTCCCGGACATAGTGCTACCAGATCGTTGAATCTGGCAGTGTAGGAGACTATGCCGGAGCCCTTCATGGTTAGGCTCCAGAGGTCTTGCTCCAAATTATGAACTTCTCTCCTTGGGAAGTACTCTTCGATCATAAGCTCCTTCAGAGCTTCCCAGCCGATAACATTTACCACTATAAGAGATAGTGACTTGACATGGCTATTCCACCATGTCAGGGCTTGGTACGCGAAGGTGCAGGCGGAAAATTTTACTTTGCTCCCTTCTAGAAAGGAGCAGGTCTCAAAGATTGAATATGTTTACTTGAACCATTGCGAGAGGGCAATGATTCCGCCAGTTCCATTGACGGCCCTAGGTTTATAGCTGGTGAAGTCCTTGTACGAGCACTCTTTAGAGCGCACTGGGGCTTCGACAATAATGGGAGGCACATAAGTCCCACACCCGCTAGTATCGGTGGTGGTGAATTGTGCTAGAGCTACCGTAATAGCCGCTTTCACAACAACTTGGATAGCTGTTGGGTTGTATTGAGGAGGAAGATGAGTTTGATTTGCAGTTATTGGAGTAGTGTGCCTCGATGATCGATGTGGAGGTATCTTGTAGCTATAATATCACAAAGATGAAGATATTGATAAGAATTTAATAGAGAGAATGATGCGAGTGACTCATGGACTAACTCTCCATAGTCCAACAACACAATTGAAAGTATGATTGCATGTAGATCTAGTATTAGAAAGATAAAAGCAGTTGGATATTAATTTCCGTGAGGTTAGATATTTGTCAATAATATTGGTATTACAGATGTAGCAAGTTTGGGAAAAATGACCTAGAAGTAGGTCTTACATCAAACCAAGATAGGGCAGAATTTTGACAGAATTAAGACCTAACAAGAATTAACAAGTTCAAATTCTTACTATAGATAGGAAGTTAAAACTAGAGCTTTTACATAAACTTAAGTTATATCCAAAAGAGAAAGTTGAGTAGGCTCAATCTATGACGAGAACCTCTCAAAGGAGTCCTTGATTCTGCCAGACGACGCTCCATATCCCTCATGCATGTTTCAAACGTTGCCTGTCGAGCTCGAAGTACCCTGAGTTTAGCTTGGGTTGCAGTAAGATCTCTCTGCGACACCACATTCTAGTTCTATGTTCTTTCATGAGCAGAATCCAAATGGCGGATGAATATGGTATTGACTCCCACATCAACATCAACTTCCATGATTCGGTTTATGGCCGCCCTACCCTGCTCATCATTATGAGCAACCCTGCGGACCAGAATAGGCAGGACTCTGTCCGCTGAGCCTCCCTCGCTCAGGTTGTAGAAACTTCTATCTCTGTTGTAGGGTAAGGGTTGACCCTGTTCGTGACACCATCTGTTCAAGTTTGTTGACCACAGAGGTACGGGGCCTTGAAATGTTGGACGAGGGTTAGGATATGAGATTTGACCACTGGGGGTAGGTTATTGACTTCAGGTTTGAAGTCAGAATCCTCCGAAAAGATCTCTGCGAAGTCATCATCCAAGGGGATTGGATGATTCTCCTTTGGCTCTGCATCGAGCCATCCTCCGTTTCCTTTGTTAGGAAAGTACGGGTCGCTGTGGGGATGGAATCCAGCCATGTTATCTACGCGAGAATAGTGATAAAAGAAGTAATTAATTGACATACTAATTCAAATAATTATAAGATGATCCTTACAAGTTACTCCAACATTTGCGTAGTGCATACCAGTCATATGTAACCAAAACAGGATAGACTTTCGAATAAGTGATCCTAACTCTAAGTCCACAACCAAATAAGGAACTGGAAGTAAAGCAAAGATCACAGATTCTAAGTCTAGGACAACCTAGTCAAATATAATTGTATCGTATCCACTCAACAACTATTGACATACAAATAAAGACCTTTTTAGTTTTCACACAAGTAATTGTAACAAAACAAAATACTCCTATAGTATTTTAAGTTTATGTTCTTTTCAAATGTTTTCATTATAGTAGTGCTAGTAAGTTTTTAGACTTGCTGCAACACCACAATCATTCCTAGGCACATGCAAATCACTTGTCGGAAAGATATAGTTGATCATGCTATATCACTCCCTGATATGATTATATGTCCCCAAGCCTACTTATGCTGCCCAACAATCGCAATACCTTTTTTCTGTCCTAGTGACAATGATTTTAGTGTGAATGCAGGTATGTATGCTTCTGTTAAATATTTTATTTTTTAAAAGTATAACTCTTAGTCAGAGTATTTTAATCTCGTTGTGTTTATAGTTATATATCTTTTATGGGTTGATATACTCAATTCACTATAAACAAAGCTCTGATACCAATCTATCACACCCCAAAACCCGAACGACGGAAACGTTCGGGGGCGGAGGACGTCATGTACAGTATCACAACAATGCATAATAGTAAAACAAGCAACAACATCATCCATTGCATTAATAATATAATGTTTAATACAAATCTGTCTGTATAGTTTATAGGATACCAAAAATATGAATCAAAATAAGAGATGAGTCTTGAACGTGCTCCATCATCTCAAAACCTGGTCATCGGTACCTGTCTACTAGTGACCTGAGAATACAAGTTATTTTGAAAGCGTAGATTAGCATTAAAGCTGGTGAGTTCATAAGTATTTTAGTGTCATTATTTGTATGAAAATGTTAAATGTAAATGTTTGTAAGTGTTTGTAGTAAATGTTTGTATCTCCAAGAAAATCCTATATTTTCTACTAAAAAGGTAACCTTCTACCAAGGCCCGAATGTTCTGACTGTTGTTTGTTTGTAAAAATGTGTATCTTTCCCAAGTATGACTATCATTACCAAAATATAGTTTACATTTCCGTTTATGTGAGAATATCACAACGTGAATGCAATGGGAAAATAACGACGTACTGTAGTATTGTATTAGTAACTACAAATGTACTAACTTTCTTAAACTAGTTTGTTAATTAAGGTAAAATGTGAGAGGATTGTGACCGTACTTGATCAACTAGTAAAACACGATGCTCGAAGATGTCAAAATGGTATGACATTCGTCACCCGTAGACCTGCAAGTCCCACTGTAGCTAGCAGCAAGGTGTAGGACGATCAGTCCCGTATACATCTATACACAAATTCACGCTCTCCTTCCAGGAGACTCTGGTTACAAAACGTGACACAACAGTAGATTGCCATGTCATAAAGTAGTGGCTCACATTAATGTTATAGTATTCTTGTATTTCTATTAGTATGTTCTCTCTGTCTAGTATATAGTATGTTCTCTAGTGTATGGTGTGTAGTATGTATTGTTTCTCGTTATAGTATGCACTGTTTCTCTTTATTGTGAGTATTGTCTCTCGTTATAGTATGTGCTGTTTCTCTTTATAGTATGTTTGAACTGACTCATGTATGAACAGACTCTTGTATGTGTTGGATTAGTGTCTAAGCCCGTATCTATATTTGGTATGTACTTGACCCGGTTGTGCATGGTCCTTTTGGGTTGCCTTCACCAAAGTAACTTGACAGGGTAATTTGATGAGAGAGAGACAGAGAGAGAGAGGATAATATGATTTATCAATATATTATAAGAATAATAATTTAAAGGAGAAATCCTATTTATTTAGTTAGTATTAGTCATAAGTTAATTATGAATTAATTTGGTGACTAAAAGAGATTAATTAAATAAAGGGGCATAAACTGTCAAATGTATGATAGTTGAGTTTTGGGATGGGAAACCTAATGGACTAAGGGGAACAAAATTATGATGAAGGATCATCATATTTTTGTCAAAGGCGCTATTCCAGAAGGTTCCTTGGGCTGCTTGGTGACTAAGTTGTCCATTAGGGTTTAGACTAAAACCCTAGCAACCTACAGTATAAATAAGACCCCTAGCCTAAAATTTTCGGCCACTTGCTTCCCAAGAGAAACCCTAGGCTGATATTAAGCATCCTCCCTCCTCTCTCATAGTTGCCTTCTTGCTTGTGGTGTTTGTAAGCCATTAGAGGAGTTACAATTGTGACTCTAAGCTCCAAGAAAGAAGATTCAAGCTTTCATTGAAGAGGTAAACATGTAGATCTGATTCTATATGTTAAATTATGAAATATGTATGCTAGTTTAGGGTTTGTAAGTGTTGGATTCATTGCATGTACAATAGAGAAACCTAGATCCAAGCATTAGGGTTTGTATGAGCACATAGGATTGTTCTTATGCATAAAACTCATCAGTGGTATTAGAGCCATGACTGGTTTCTGTTGTATGGATGCTTTGTATGATTAACATGCTGAAAATCATTTTTCTAGCTTCTGTTCGACATGGCGTGGTGAGTCACTTCATGAACTCGGCGAGTTAGCCCAACTCGGTGAGTCCATGAGTGACTCGGTGAGTCGGATCGTCAGATAGAGGCATTCTCGGGATTTCTTGCTGTTTTTGCTGAGGGATAGTTACCTAATTTGTTTTTACTGATAACATTCGAATTTTAATGTCATTATAACACTATCCTTGCCAAAAACAAAAGATAATTAGCAATTCATTAAATAATAAATTCCTTATGTGATTAAAATTGATTATTTGAATTAATTGGGTAACTTATCTTGCAAAATATGGATTAGGTCAAATATAGATAATCATTGAATTAATTGTGTGATTTATATTATTTTTTATTTGATCACTTATGTTTTGAAAAGTTCAAAACTTGCCCTCGAGTTTTGAAATTTAAATTTTGATTAAGAGTTTAATTTTGAAAATTTCAAGTTTCAACCCTTAGATTTTTACAAGTTTAAAAATCAACCTTATACTTTATTATTACAAGATTTATATATATATATATATATATATATATATATATATATATATATATATATATATATATATATATATTAGAATAAGCTAGTCTTATCGCTAGTAGGCCTCATTCACAAAGCCAGCCTATAAAACTGCGCTTAATGGGTGTACACTCAGACCCACCGCTTGCTTGACTGGTGGAGGGTCGTTAGCCGAATGGATAGGATATGGCACTTAATTCCTCATTACAAGTATAATGAATTTACAAAGTAACTATAATGTTTTACAAATTCCCAATCTTAGTTACTTTAGGGTAAAATGTGAAAATGATGCTATTCCGTGGAATTACACTTTGCACCCTTGTCAAACGTTAGTGGAGCGTGCATGGTTAACCAACACACTAATTTGATATTGAAATTGGTGGAGAAGGGTGGCTCGATGTTTATCATAGATCAATGGAGCGTGCGTGACTAACCGGCACATTGATTGGGTGATAGAGACATTGAGTTCACCATGTTGGTTCGCATGGTTATTCACAACTTGTCTGCGATCCTCGGTATCCCAGTCGCAAATTTGAAGTGCATATCGAGATTTAAACATGTCATTGAAAAGTTCAATGAATCTAAAAGATCTAGGAGTTTTCAAATACATTTAAAACTTAATCTTCTTTTTCGTTTTTCATGGTGAAAATTAGTGAATCGTCATTCACTTACCTTCAAATTATTTACTTTTAGATTACGGCATCCCTTTTCTAATTTGTAAATAATGTTGTTGGATCCTAGCCCTAATTTCTCATTTGGGTGTTTAATTATGGATTCATTTCTAATCAAACTTTGTTCCTTTCTATTTCAGATGTCTAACGCAAACGCAAACAACAACGCTTATGGGTCATTCTCGCTAATGAACCTATGCCAAAAGGTGACATTTGATGGGTCAGATTTCAACGAGTGGATGAGATACATTCTTATGATCACTCGTTAGAAGGACAAAGAATATGTCCTCGATGAGAAACTTGAAAAGATCAACCCAGATGTTGCTACTCCTAAAGAGTTGGCTCCCTTTGAGGCCCACGAGCGTGATGCTACGAAAGTTCATTGCATCATGCGGCCACCATGAACCTCAAACTCCAAAAGTCCTATGAGGACATGTATCCATTTGAGATGCATCAAGATTTGCTAGACAGATACCACCAAAGCACGAGGCAAGAGTGCTATGAGATCATTACTAACATGATCACCGCTAAGATGGGGAGTGGAGAATCCCTAACCTCGCATTTGCAGAAAATGCAGAGGTATGTTGATCGTCTTCTCAAACTTAGTGTTAAGTTTGATAAGGATTTGGCTATCGACATCATCCTCCACTCATTTCCTTCCTTCTTTAACCAGTTCAAAAATACCTACCACATGAATAAGGAGGAGGTCTCCTTGAGTAAGCTTCAAGGACTACTGAGGACTGCTGAGAGCAACCTCAAGGACAAATCGGGTGCATCATCCCCTGCTGTGGTTGCTCCTGTGTTGGCAATTCGTGAAAGGGATGGGAAACAAGAGGAAGGATCCTTCAAAGAGCCACCAAAAGGGAAAGTCCTATGATGGTTATCCTCGAGTGGGACCAAAGCAGGTTCTGCAAAACCCTCCTTTGATCCTAAGGAAGCAGAGTGCTTCTGTTGCCACGAGAAGGGCCACTGGAAACGAAGCTGCCCAAAATATCTGCAGGACATTAGAGATGGGAAGATAAAGCCCACCTATGCAGGTATGTATTCTATTAAATCTAACAACTCATCACTTGCTACTTCATGGGTTCTTGATACAGGATGTGGTTTCCACATTTGTTCTGATTTGCAGGGCCTAAGAAGAAGTAGGGAGGTGGAACATGGGAAGATAAACTTGATTATGGGAAACAGAAGATTGTCGCCTGTGACCAGAGTCGGAGTTTATTCTTTAGTGTTAAGTAATGGGTTTGGATTAGATTTAAATAATTGTTGTTGTTCGCCAGATATGACAAGGAACATCATTTCTTTTCATGGATTATATAAACAAGGTTTTAAATATTCATTTGATAATAGTAATGGTTCTATTAATGTTTATTTGAATGGTTTTTTATCTTAATGCATTACCTTGTAGTGGGATTTATGAATATGTGTTAATTGTTGATAATTTGGGAAATGATGTGTTGAATATTGATTCGTCCAATAGTTTGGACAAAGCATGCATGTGGCATTGTCTCCTTGGCCATGTATACAAGAAACACATAGCCCAACTCCAAAAGGATGGAGTCTTGGAGTCATTTTGTTGGGTCAAAATATGGTTTATACTTTGCTTTTCTGGGCAATTATGTTTTTATGTAGTATTTTATGAGATTTCAGTCTAGTTTACGGTCAGGTGGGGTTGATGGTTGAGTTTACGGCCGTAAACCCATTTACGGCCCATGTCCACCAAGCCCATGTTCCCCTTGTATAAATATAGGTGTTAGGGTGTGAGGAACTGATTGATGAACGTGAGAAGAGAGAAACTAGAGAGAAGAACTATTGTGTGTTAGTGTGTGTGTGTGTGTGAATCTCTTGTATCTGGATCATCATTCTATTCATTAGTACATTGAAATTCATCATCTTCTTCTTCTCCTTCTCTTCTATTTGATCTGATATCATTCGTTAGATTAGGATTCCGCACCATCAAACGGATCTGATTGATACACAGGCAAATTAGGGACTTACAATTGGTATCAAAGCTTGGTTGTGTCAGTCAATTTTGTCAGATTTGGAGCATTATTTGATATTTTCGAAATATTCTTGGGTTTTTGGATAGATCTCTGAAAAATAATGTAACGCCCCATGTGTGGTATGTTGCCTCCGTGGCATTTAATTAGAAGTTTTCAAAAGGGACTCGGCGAGACTATAGCCCGACTCGTCGAGTAGGGACGGGATTTTGAGCACGTGTTAGTCGGCGACTCGGTGAGTCCATATTCGGGACTCGGCGAGTCTGCCTTCCAGGAAGAAACCCTTAATCCCCAGGTTGCTCCCTATTTAAGCAGTGTTATGTGCCCCAAACTCGCCTCCTTTACCCTTAGAGAGCTGTGAGAAACCCTAAACCCATCCCTTGATTGATTTAAGTGTTTTTGTGTGGATTCTTGAAGGCTTGAAGAAGAAGAAGAAGAAAGGAACAAAGAGAAGAGGTGTAGAGCAAAGATCCAAGGTCAAAATCAGAGTTTATTGAGGTATTTCTCGGAATCCTCCTGTTTTATGCTTAAAAACTCCATTAGATCATTTCTAGGGCTAGTTTGATGTATTTTCCAACCTTATAGTTGTACGGATGCCTTAATAGGTCGAGATATCCCTGGATCTGTTCATTTAGGAGCTGTAGAGCCCGGATCTATTGCCTTTTTGAAGTTGCTTTGCATGAGAACCCTAGATCTTATGGACACGTAAAGATAGAATCTTTACGTGTTAATCGAGCTAAGGATGCTTATGGACACGTAAAGATAGAATCTTTACGTGTTAATCGAGCTAAGGAAGCCCAGATCTAAAAGTTTTAGACGCTGGATTCAAGCATAATCGACTTTAGAGTAGCTGCATGAATGCGACTCGGTGAGTCGGAAGAACGACTCGGCGAGTCGAGTCACGAGTCCCCGATTTCCCCTTTTTAGTGATGTCGAGTGGGGACCTGTGAGTAGTAGAGTGGACTCAGTGAGTTGGAGGGTAGACTCAGTGATGGAGGGACCCGACGAGTTTTTCATACAACTCGGCGAGTCCAAGACAATCTTCTTAGCTCAAGAACAACTCGTCGAGTTGTTCATACGACTCGGCGAGTCGGATGCAGATTGCCTGAGCTTTTGAATCAAAAGGGAACTCGTCAAGTCGATGCCATACTCGACGAGTAGCCACGAGTAGGGTTGAGAAGTGAGAATAGGGACTCGGCGAGTTGACGGCCCAACTCGGCGAGTCAGGTCAACTGTAGGTTGACTTTGACCGGGAGAGTTGACTTTGACCAGGGGTAAAAGAGTCATTTTACCCCAATGCAGTGATTAGCATTTGATTGAGTGTGTTTATGGATTTGTAGCCGGGGAGATACCGGAGCAGCAACAGTTAGCTTCCAGATCCATACACACAAGAACCAGTTCACGAGGTGAGTTTCCTTCCAGTAGAAACGGCTCTACGGCCACAATGTCGGCTCGTTTAGTTAGAAGTAGTTCCGGACTTCAGTCCGATGCAATAGTTCAGTATGCTTGATGTCTATGTGATTCAAGCATGTTTATGTATTATATGTTCTGGACTTCAGTCTGATGCAGTATGCAGTATATGTGTCTATATTAGTTGATATGTGTTATGCTATGCTGTGATCAGTCAGTTCCGGACCTCGGTCCGATGCAGGGGACAAGGTCCCAGTCAGTTCCGGACTACGGTCCGATGCAGTTAGTTCCGGACTTCGGTCCGATGCAGTCAGTTCCGGACTTCGGTCCGATGCAGTTAGTTCCGGACTTTGGTCCGATGCAGTCAGTTCCGGACTTCGGTCCGATGCAGCTAGTTCCGAACTTCGGTCCGATGCAATGGGAAAGGCCCAGTATGTGCTTTATTTGTTATTGTGTGGTATGTGGTGGTTTGGGGGAGCTCACTAAGTTTCATGCTTACAGTTTCAGTTCATGATTTCAGGTACTTCCGCAAGCAAACGGAAGAGCTGGGGATGATGGCATCGCACACACCACAGTTTCAGTTTTTGTCCTGGGAGTTGATTCAGTTTCTTAGATATGTTTGATACAGTTGTGGCACAGTTTTTCTCACAATATTTTAGTATGGTTTTGAGATACGAAATGTCGGGTTTTATTATGTGATACTCAGTTTCATGGTTTTGTTATATTAAAATGAAAATTTTTGGGTCGTATTTTTGGGTTGTTTCAAGTTTGTATCAGAGCCTTGGTTTGAGGGATTTAGATACACCTCCGGGTGTATTTGAACTCAAACTAAGGGAAAGAAAAAAAGATTTTCAAAAAGGAAAAATGTTTTCGAATGAAATTTTGAAAAGCACTTAGAAAGAAAAGAATTTTTAAACAAGATAAGGGTGTGGTGCATGCGATCAGCCGAGCTCAAGTAAGTACTCCCGAGTTACCCATACAAGTTTTATTATGATTAATTGTTCCAGTTTCAGTAGAACAACATGCTAGTATAGGACTAAGGATCTAGGAGGATGCCTTATGTGCCTGCTATATGTGTTTCAGCTTTATGAGAATTCCATGCTAGTATTGAGTAGACAGCTATAGGATAGCCTGTTTAGGTTATGCCTGGTAGCGCGAGCTTAGCATTGTATGCTAGTATAGTTTCTCGTTATGAGAGTAGATTTGCTTGAGTAGTTTCCGGTGTCCGAATGCTGATTGCTTTGTGCTTTGTAAAACTCTTGGTGATGAGAGTTATCCGTTAGGTGAATACGTCACGTCACATGTGATCCGGGTTGAATAATCTCAGAGTGTTGGATTTGGCCTATTGCGCAGCTCTTGTTTGAGTCTAACCATTGTAGGGACGAGTCTTTTACTTGAAGGATTATCCGAGCCTCATCACATGTGATGGTATTCATGTGATGGCTAATTAGCATTACAAGGAGGCCTTCAGCAGCTAAGGACTGGTTTGAGTGGAGTCAGAGATTTCCCTAGGGCAAGCCTAGGATGAGAGTAGCAGAGATCAGTAGTAGTAGAAGTGACTTGGTGGAGTCAAGGCAGTTCTTGAGGAAAGTACGGATAGATGTGGAAGGTAGTATGGGCCCGTACTACTGAAAGCAGAGGATCCGTACTCGAATCAAGGAAGGCCGAGACAAGACCAGGAAGCTAGTAGTAGTATCAATGATCCCTTGAGATATTTCAGTATTCTGATGTTGCTATGATGTGTTTCAGAATGGTGGTTTTGCGTTCGAGGCCAGCAGCCGGCAGTGGAGGTGCCGGGGAGGGATCAGGATCAAGCTCGGGGGACGAGCGCATGGATGAGCAGACTAGAGAGTTTCTTTCTTCAGAGATTACTCGTATCATGCTGGAGCAGACACCTGTGATCTTCGGTTCGATCAAGGAGGGTATCCTAGAGCTGATGGATGAGAGGTTGGGCACCTTCCGTGCCGAGGTGGCGGCCATGATGGGGTCGCGCACACTTACGTTCAGGGAGTTCAGGGCATGTGGAGCTCCAGATTCCCACGAAGCACAGGACCCCATAGCGAGTACTAGATGGTTGGCGGATGTGGCCAATGCTTTTCGCACGAGCAGGTGTCCCGAGGGGGACAAGGTTAGATTGGCGTCCTGTCTTTTGAAGGACAGGGCACGGGATTGGTGGGAAGTGGTCGGACATACCGTTGGAGATGATGCAGCGTTAGATGCCATGACCTGGGCTGATTTCTCTACCAGGTTCAGGGCGGAGTTTGCACCGGTTATTGAGGTGCAGCAGTTAGCCAGAGAGTTTCAGGACCTCACCTAGACTACAGAGACCATGGCGGAGATCACTGCCAAGTTTAGGGAGAGGGTTCTTCTCGTTTCTCAGTATGCAGCCGATGAGGAGATGAAGAAGGCCCATTATCATGAGATTCTGCGGACCGATATCCGCCAGTTTGTGAGCCGGTCCAGCTGTAAAACGCTGGATGACATGATTGCTAGGGCTTGGGAGAGGGAGATTGACCATGAGATGGAGAAGAAGAGGAAACCGGAGGCGGTTTCGGGTACAAGTAGTTCGGGCAAAAAGCCCAAGGTTTCAGATCACAGATCCAGGAGTCAGCAGAGCCACGGTTGATGTGGCAAGTGTGGGAGATTGCACAATGGGGTGTGCAAGGCAGGGAGTTCCAGCTGCTGCAAGTGCGGTCGGACTGGGCATTTGAGCAGGGATTGTACGGCCCCTGCTACTACCATTGCAGCATCAGATCTGATTTGCTTTCAGTGCAATCAGAGGGGACATAAAAAGTCCCAGTGCCCGAGTTTAGCTACAGTAGGGAAGGTGGCTGCACCTGCCCCTGCTACTTTGAGGATTACAGATGGCCGGCAGGGCCGAGCCGAGGCGCCAGTGGCGAGGAGTAGGGCTTTTCAGATGACAGCAGAGGAGGCACGAGCGACTCCTGATGTGGTGACGGGTATGTATCTTCCCTTCATCTCTATATTATTATTAAATGATTATTGCTTATGATTATATGTTTTATATAGGGTCGTTCTCTGTGAACGACATTTCTACTACAGTATTATTTGATTCGGGGGCTACCCGATCATTTGTATCGCTAGCGCTTAGCAAGAGATTTAGTAGAGCTCCAGGGGAGCTGGATTGTCCACTAGAGGTTGAGATAGCAGATGACAGGACCGTGAGGGTCGCAAGAGTGCATAGAGGGTGTTCTCTTCAGTTGTTCGACGAGCAGTTTTCGGTGGACCTGGTTCCTATTCCCCTGCGAGGGAATAAATTTATAGTAGGCATGGATTGGTTGAGTCCCAATGGGGCAGTGATTGATTGTGAGGGTTCGCACTCCCAGTGGGGGAGAGTTAGTGATTCAGGGCGAGAGGCCACAACGCGGACCAACCATTTGTTCCGCTGTGAGAGCGAGGCGCTATTTTCAGCAGGGTTGCGCTGGTTATGTATCTTATGTTTTGGATGCCTGGGAGAAGGGCAGGACGACAGTTGATGATGTTACGGTAGTGCGAGACTTCCCGAATGTATTTCTCGAGGATTTACCGGGAATACCTCCTAAGAGGCAGGTCGAGTTTAGGATCGACCTAATTCCTGGTGCGGCTCCGATAGCCAAGGCACCGTACCGCCTAGCTCCCCCTGAGATGCATGAATTGTCTACGCAGCTCCAGGAGCTGCTAGACAAGGGTTTCATTCGGCCGAGCAGTTCACCCTGGGGAGCGTCGATCCTGTTTGTGAGGAAGAAGGATGGGTCGCACTGTATGTGTATAGATTACCGGGAGTTGAATAAGGTAACGGTGAAGAACCGTTACCCACTCCCGAGGATAGATGATTTGTTTGACCAGCTTCAGGGAGCGTCTTGGTTTTCCAAGATCGATCTACGTTCCGGGTATCATCAGATGCGATTCAGAGGTGAGGATGTGCAGAAGACTGCTATTAGGACCAGGTATGGTCATTATGAGTTTGTGGTGATGCCATTTGGGCTCACTAATGCTCCAGCCGCGTTCATGGATCTCATGAATCGCATGTGCAGGCCGATGCTGGATTGGTCAGTGATAGTATTCATAGATGATATTTTGGTGTATTCCAAGATGCAGGAGTAGCACGAGGAGCATCTGAGGGAGGTGCTAGAAGTTTTGAGGAGGGAGAGACTTTTCGCGAAGTTCTCCAAGTGCGAGTTCTGGTTGCGCAAGGTGCAGTTCCTTGGTCACCTCGTCAACCAGAAGTATATTTTGGTAGATCCGGCCAAGATAGAGGTCGTGATGCAGTGGGAGGTCCCAAAGTCTCCATCCGAGATTCGGAGCTTCCTAGGGTTGGCAGGGTATAACCGGAGGTTCATTCAGGATTTCTCCAAGATAGCAGTGCCGCTCACCCGACTGACCAAGAAGTCGGTGGTGTTCTGTTGGGGGCCTGATCAGCAGACAATGTTTGAGACCCTCAGACAGAGGTTGTGCGAGGCTCCGATCCTTACCTTGCCAGAGGGAGTAGAGGACTTTGTAGTCTACTGTGATGCCTCAGTCATAGGTATGGGAGCAGTATTGATGCAGCGAGGCCATGTGATAGCTTACGCCTCGAGACAGTTGAAGCCTCACGAGGCTAACTATCCTACCCATGATTTAGAGCTGGGGGCGGTTGTGTTTGCCCTTAAGATATGGAGACATTATCTTTATGGGGTCCGTTGTACTATCTACATGGATCACAAGAGTTTGAGGTACCTTATGGATCAGCCGAGTCTAAACATGAGGCAGAGGAGGTCGTTGGATGTGCTGAATGACTATGATTGTGAGATCCTTTACCATCCAGGGAAGGCCAACGTGGTGGCTGAAGCCTTAAGCCGCAAGGTGTCAACAGCCCCTATCATAGATTTGTGTTTGACGATGACAGTGATTACTCTGTTGTTGGAACGGATTAGGGAGTCTCAGGTTGAGGGCCTCAAGGAAGAGAGGAAGAAGTGTGAGAGGATAGTGGGCCGAGTAGCTTCGTTTGATTATGACAGTCGGGGATTGCTGACCCTTTATGGGAGAGTGTGGGTATCGTACTGGGGTGGGGTACGGCAGGTGTTGATGGACAAGGCTCATAAGTCTCGATTTTCTATCCACCCAGGGGCGACGAAGATGTATAGAGATCTTCGACCCAATTATTGGTGGCCCTGCATGAAGCGGGATGTCGCCTGGTATGTTGAGAGGTTCCTGACCTGCAGGAAGGTCAAGGCGGAGCACCAGAGGCCTCATGGCAAGATGCAGCCGTTAGACATCCTTGTGTAGAAATGGGAGGACAACACCATGGATTTTTTCACCAAGCTTCTTAGGACCGCACGTGGGGTAGATTCGATATGGGTAGTAGTGGATCGGTTGACGAAGAGTGCTCATTTTATCCCGATCCAGGAGAGCATATCGGCGAAAAAGTTAGCCGATATCTATGTGCGTGAGGTAGTGGCACGTCATGGAGTGCCGGTATCGGTGGTGTCAGACCGAGACGTCCATTTTACATCCAGATTCTGGAAGTAGTTTCACGACGAGATGGGTACTCGTCTCCATTTCAGCACTGCTTTCCACCCTCAGACGGACGGGCAGAGCGAGAGGGCGATTCAGACTCTCGAGGACATGCTCAGGGCATGTGTCCTAGACTTCGGTGGCAGTTGGGATACGTATCTTCCGTTAGCGGAATTTTCGTATAACAACAGTTATCATGCGAGCATTGATCGACCTCCCTTTGAGATGCTTTGTGGGAGGAAGTGTAGGACCCTGATTTGTTGGGGCGAGGTCGGTCAGCGGGTCGTTGGGAGCACAGCGGTGGTGCTCAAGATGACCGAGTTGATTCAGCAAGTCTGTAGTAGACTGCAGACAGCGCAGAGTCGGCAGAAGAGCTACGCCGACAGGAGGCGTTCAGACTTGGAGTTTCGGGTGGGCGATATGGTCCTTCTGAAGGTCTCACCTTGGAAGGGTGTCATCAGGTTTCGGAAGAGGGGCAAGCTGGGTCCCAGGTTCATTGGTCCTTTCAGGGTTTTGGCCCGAGTGGGTCGGGTTGCTTATCGGTTGGATCTTCCAGTAGAGCTTAGTCAGATCCACAACACTTTCCATGTGTCCCAGTTGAGGAAGTGTTTGGTGGATGAGTCAGCAGTTGTTCCCTTAGAAGATATTCAGGTTGATAGCAGCCTGAATTATATCGAGAGGTCGGTCGCGATTCTGGACCGGAAGACAAAGACCTTGAGGAACAAGGTAATTCAGTTAGTGAAGGTGCAGTGGTAGCACCGGAAGGGGTCTGAGTGGACGTGGCAGGCTGATGAGGAAATGAGAGAGCACTACCCGGAGTTATTTGCAGATTCAGTCGTAGCAGACTTCGAGGACGAAGTCTGAGACAAGTGGGGGAGAATTGTAACGCCCCATCTCTGGTATGTTGCTTCCGTGGCATTTATTTAAAAGTTTTCAAAAGGGACTCGGCGAGTCTATAGCCCGACTCGTCGTGTAGGGACGGGATTTCGAGCACGTGTTAGTCGGCGACTCGGCGAGTTCATATTCGGGACTCGACGAGTCTGCCTGCCAGGAAGAAACCCTAAATCCCCGGGTTGCTCCCTATTTAAGCAGTGTTATGTGCCCCAAACTCGCCTCCATCACCCTCAGAGAGCTGTGAGAAACCCTAAACCCATCCCTTGATTGATTTAAGTGTTTTGTGTGGATTCTTGAAGGCTTGAAGAAGAAGAAGAAGAAAGGAACAAAGATAAGAGGTGTAGAGCAAAGATCCAAGGTCAAAATCAGAGTTCATTGAGGTATTTCTCGGAATCCTCCTGTTTTATGCTTAAAACCTCCATTAGATCATTTCTAGGGCTAGTTTGATGTATTTTCCAACCTTATAGTTGTATGGATGCCTTAATAGGTCGAGATATCCTTGGATCTGTTCATTTAGGAGCTGTAGAGCCCGGATCTATTGCCTTTTTGAAATTGCTTTGCATGATAACCCTAGATCTAGCCTTTATCATGCTTTTTGAGCCTTATTATCTTCATGGATGCTTATGGACAGGTAAAGATAGAATCTTTACATGTTAATCGAGCTAAGGAAGCCCAGATCTGTAAGTTTTAGACGCTGGATTCAAGTAGAATCGAGTTTAGAGTAGCTTCATGAATGCGACTCGGCGAGTCCCCGATTTTCCCTTTTTAGTGATGTCGAGTGGGGACCTGTGAGTAGTAGAGTGGACTCAGTAAGTTGGAGGGCCGACTCAGTGATGGAGGGACTCGACGAGTTGTTCATACAACTCGGCGAGTCCAAGACAATCTTCTTAGCTCAAGAACAACTCGTCGAGTTGTTCATAGGACTCGGCGAGTCGGATGCATATTGCCTGAGCTTTTGAATCAAAAGGGAACTCGTCGAGTCGATGCCATACTCGACGAGTAGCCACAAGTAGGGTTGAGAAGTGAGAATAGAGACTCAGCGAGTTGACGGCCCAACTCGGCGAGTCAGGTCAACTGTAGGTTGACTTTAACCGGGAGAGTTGACTTTGACCAGGGGTAAAAGAGTCATTTTACCCCAATGCAGTGATTAGCATTTGATTGAGTGTGTTTATGGATTTGTAGTCGGGGTGATACCGAAGCAGCAGCAGTTAGCTTCCAGAGCCATACACACAGCAGCCATTTCACGAGGTGAGTTTCCTTCCAGTAGGAACGGGTCACGGCCACAATGTCAGCCCGTTTAGTTAGCAGTAGTTCCGGACTTCAGTCCGATGCAGTAGTTCAGTATGCTTGATTTCTATGTGATTCAAGCATGTTTTATGTGTTATATGTTCCGGACTTCAGTCTAATGCAGTGTGCAGTATATGTGTCTATCTTAGTTGATATGTGTTATGCTATGCTATGATCAGTCAGTTCCGGACCTCGGTCCGATGCAGGGGACAAGGTCCCGGTCAGTTCCGGACTACGGTCCGATGCAGTTAGTTCCGGACTTCGATCCGATGCAGTCAGTTACGGACTTCGGTGTCAGTTCCGGACTTCGGTCCGATGCAGCTAGTTCCGGACTTCGATCCGATGCAATGGGCAAGGCGCAGTATGTGCTTTATTTGTTATTGTGTGGTATGTGGTAGTTTGGGGGAGCTCACTAAGCTTCGAGCTTACAGTTTCAATTCTTGATTTCAGGTACCTCCGCAAGCAAAGGGAAGAGCTCGGGATGATGGCATCGCACACACCACAGTTTCAGTTTTTGTCCTCGGAGTTGATTCAGTTTCTTAGATATGTTTGATACAGTTGTGGCACAGTTTTTCTCATAATATTTTAGTATGGTTTTGAGATACGAAATGTCGGGTTTTATTATGTGATACTCAGTTTCATGGTTTTGTTATATTAAAATGAAAATTTTTGGGTCGTATTTTTGGGTTGTTTCAAATAAGGGGGGTTTGTTCTTCGTGTTTTTCATAAAAAAAAGGTTTTTGATCGAGTTTTGGAGCTTCAAAGTCGAAAAATCGGTGTTTTTGGTCGAAACCTGCGAGGGTGTGGCGGAGTTTGCGGCCGGCGGCTAGGGTTTCGGAGTTCACGGCCCGAGGTTCAGGGTTCGGAGTTTATGGCCCGAGGTTGACGGTCCAAGCTTGCAGCCTCGGAGTTTACGGCCGGTCCTTGGAGTTTGCCGTCCAGCAGTCTCGGTCTTCGCTTCGGAGTTGATCCTCGCACCTCCTCGCATCACAGCTGATTCCTCGCCTCGCTTCGCATATAAAAAATTGAAACGGAATTTTGGAGGTGCCGGGAATCGAACCCACGACCTCAAGTTCATAACCTCAGCGCGCTTAACCAACTCAGTTATCCAACACCTTGTGTCTTACCTTCGAATTTTTAAACTTAACATCTCATTCTCGCATCCAAGTTTCGCAAGTTGACAAAAACAGCCCAAAAATCAATTTCTTTTTATTTTAAAATTTTAGTTTCAACCCAAAATTTTTAGTTTTTATTTTTTGATTTTATTTTTAACTTTTAACTTTTATTTTTGACTTTTTACTTTAAAATTTTGACTTTGACTTTAAACTTTGACTTTTTCGTTTAACATTTAAATTTTCAAATTTAGCTTTTCGGTTTGACTTTTCAAGTTTGACTTTTTAAATTTGACTTTTAAGGTTGACTTCTAAGTCAAAGGGCAATTAAAAAAAATTATTATACATATATTAAAAAAAATAAAATAAAATAAATAATAATAATAATAATAATAATAAAATATTAAAAAAATAAAATAATAAAAAATTAAAAAATTAAAAAAATATTAACTTTTGATAATTTTATTACTTTTAACTTTTAACTTTAAATTTTGACTTTAATGCTTTGAAGTGTGGAAATAAAATGAGTTCTGCCAATATCCGAGTCAATGAAGCTTTATGCTCTCAAGCTTGTAGTGATTATGTTAAATCTCTCCTTGAGAAAATTGAAACGCTACGTAGTGAAGTAGAGGACCTTAGGTATGAGGGTTACCAACTTAGAAAAGGACAAAAACCACTTAAGGCCCAGTTAGAATCTAAAATAAAGGACTTTAGAAGACTTCAGGAAGACTATAGTAAGAAATGTGAGAATCATGATTATATAAGGAGACAGAATGTTGAGTTAATTAATTACTGAGCTTGATAAATTAAAAAGCAAATTTGAAACTGCAAATTTTGATTTTAAAAAATATGATGTATCAAGCGAGGTAGTTGCCAATATGATTGACCATGGCCTGCAGTTCAAACAAAACCCACAAAAGGGCTTAGGATACGATAATGTACCTCCTCCTTTTAATCATACATATCAGTATCAACCTATGTCTAAAGAGGAGATTGCCGACGAACCATTCATGGTTTATGGCAAGCCATCTGGTTTTGTTTCAAGAGGATTTATTAATGTTGAAAATACTAATGTTTCTACTTCCCCTGTAGATCTGTAATAGCCCGGATTTCCAAGTATCTTTTATGCTTTCAATTTTGATGTTTTGTGAGGGGACTCGGCGAGTTGGAGCTCAGACTCGCCGAGTAGGATCGCGATTCTAGACGCGGGTTCGCGCCTAGACTCGGCGAGTCCAAGGTATGGACTCGGCGAGTCCGCGCTGTTTAATGAAACCCTAATTTCTCGGGTTTGGGACCTATTTAAAGGGCCTTATGGCCGTCATTTGTGCTCACCGGTCCCTTGAGTGAAACCCTAGCGAGTGTGAGCGTTTGGAGCAAAGTAGGAAGCCATTATTGATCTTGGAGGTGTCATCTTGCAAAGGAAAGGGAGAATCAGCTAAGGGGAAACAAGAGGAGCCACTTCCTGAGGGTTTGGGGTCCAGAACATCACATTTGAGGTACTATCTTCGAGCTATTCTCTGCTATGTTGATGTTATATTGATTTAGGGCTTATTGAGCCCTTTTGTGGCTAGATCTGGTGCTTCCTTGGTCCCTTAAGCGATTTAGATTATAGATATGGATCCTTGGAGGTCCAGAGTGTCCCTTTGCCCAAGCTTTTGTGAATCCATGGGGGTTTGGGATTGGAATCCTTATGCCTAAGGTCAAAACACCATTTATGAGCCATGGGGTGTGTTATGAACACCAAGATAAGGACTTTATGTGATGAATCAGCTTAGGAAGGCCAGATCTATGAATTGTTGGGGCGGATCTGACCTCAGAAGCACGTTTAGGTTGTTGCATGGCATGGACTCGCCGAGTCCAACGAATAGACTGGGCGAGTAGCTTGAAGATTTCCCTTAAATCGCTCAGTGAGTGATCCTGCCGAGCTATAGGTTGACTCAGTGCGTCAGGGTGAGTTAGAGAGGGTTGACAGGTGGACTGAGCCGAACTGGGACTCGCCGAGTTGTTCTTGAGACTCGGCGAGTTGAGTCGGGGTGGCCCCGCGATTCTTACCAGGTGGAACTCGTTGAGTCAGGGGAATACTCGATGTGTCAAAAAGGGAATCTTAGAGAGTTAGTGAAAACGTCTAGACTCGCCGAGTCACCCTAGTGCACTCGCCAAGTCCGGTCAAAGTTGACCGTTGACCGTTGACCAGAGTTGACTAGTGTTGAATTGAAAAGGGTAGTCAACCTTAGTGGTAAAAGTGTTAATAAGAGACGTATGATGTTATAGGGGGATTGTAGCTCGGAGGATCGAGCACGAGTGATTCCAGGATTTGCTAGCTATCGATATTCACGAGGTGAGTCTTCTTACTATATTATACCCGGAAGGGTTTTGACTGTGTGACCGGAAGGTCGGATATGGTATGAGACATATGTGCTATGTGTGATAAGTTAATTGTTATATGTGCTATGCATGATATGCTTGATATGGGCCGGAAGGCATCATGTTATGGGCCGGAAGGCGTTGTATTATGGACCGTAAGGTTGGCGTGGGTAGGACCGGAAGGTTTACCCAGTCGGGACGGAAGTCCCTTGAGACTCATGGACCGGAAGGTCGGGGCCTGGAAAGGCGTATGCGCGTAGGTTGTATTTTGGGGAACTCACTAAGCATTTATGCTTACAGTTGTTATGTATGTGTTGCAAGTACTAGCGAGGACCGTGGGAAGGATCCGGCGTGATCTGTACACACTGATGGAGGATTTATGATCTTGGGATTTTATGTGATTTGTATTATGACATGATACATTGGATCTTTATGCCTTATTATGGATGGAAATACATTTTTAGAAATGAAAAATTTGTTTTAAAATTTCCGTTGTTAAAAGATCAATCCTTAAATCAATCCAAGCAAGCAGCTGAAGAGAGTGTGTCTGATAGTAAAGTAGCAGAACATGAGAACAAGGAGAAAACCATTGAACAAACCATCATCTCCATGAGCTCTGAATCTGTTGCTTCGAATTCTGTTATTCCTAACAAACCTGCCGTTGAGAAATACAGGCCACCAATTCCAGTGAAACAGAGTGCCTGTTGCAATTGTGCTTGTGGGAACACTAAGAGACATGGCAAGGATACGCTACCAGGGGCAGGAAGAAACAACTTCACAGTGAAGAAAAAGACATGTTTTCACTGTGGAACACCTGGACACCTTGCCAGAAATTGTCCTAATCGTGCATACGTTCCCTAATATTCATAAGGATGGAAGAACGCGCCAAGAGGGAGATTTTTCAAAAGAAACCCCTCAAGGTCACGTTCAGATAACGCTAAATGGAATGCCTTGAAGGCCAAGAATTCAACTCCCAAGGCGAAGCATCCGAATCCCAAGGGCAAGAAGGAAATGTTAGCCAACAAGCCTAATCCAAGAGATGATCCAGTGAAGCCAAGACCGGTTAGGTCAAAGTCATCTCGGCAGCCGACTTCAAGTTCCAAAGCAAGTGCCGAGGCACCCATCGGATCGAACAAGAAATGGGTTAAACCCGAATATAGATGTTTACCAAAGGTGAAAACTCCCAAATCTTCTAATGACTCTAATATTTCATCGACTTCTGTTTGTGATAAGCGGGATATGTCATGGGAGAGAGTACCCTGCATTGATGATAAAGGTCGACCTAGTTTCAAAATGAAATGGGTTCCAAAGACCAACTGATCCCGCTCTGTGTCGAAGCAGCTATGGAGGCATATCACCAGACTTCAGTTTGTTGGTAGTGGCCGTTCCAGGCACTTGATAGGGGGCATCTCTCAACTGTACAACACTCAGAACATTGTTTGAGAGTATGTGTCCTTTTGTGGGAAAGGAAGAAAGGAAGAGATCACAAATGGGGATAGTTATGAAGAATTTTCGGATCTGTTTTGAGATTATGCTTGCTGTTCTCAGACCTTCTGAATGCAGATTCAATTGGTGAATTACGGTTTGCGTTTTCTTCTCTATACTCTGAGTTTTTCTTAAGCTGATTCGTTTTAAAACTAATTTTTGTTTCAGGATAGTTCAAATTTGTGCATTTACTTTCGTTTCTCTCATATGCAAAAATTTAGGGGGAGAAATAAAAACAAATCAAAAATTAGAAAATTTTTAAAAAAATCCAAAAACATTAGAAAATCAGAAAATCAAAATATGGTGTTAATGGAAAGTGCTTGCAGGAGATGTTTTGGGAAGTGATATAATCATGTGATAACAGGCAATCTGAATCTGTGTAAGGGACTGAATCTGAATTGTCTAGGCTCTGTGTTCTATGCGCTGGTAGGCACGAAAGATTTTAAATGGACTTGACTAGGGAAAGTTAAACCTAATGAATTTAAGGACTTGACAAAGTTTGACCTAGTTAGATCCGTTTAACCTGACTTCATGACGCTCGGATAGGTTGAGCAGGGAGATATCCATGGGAATCTACCGGTCGCATTACATAACCCGTATCTAGAACCGTGGATTCACTTTTCCTCGATGTGCGGATTTCGTCCTTAATTCCCGTTGGATGGGGCGATTGGTAAATTCCGATAAATTAAGTCTGTAGACAATTATTTTCTTTCTTTCTGTCTATTAGTCATATGTTGCCTCCTCTGTGTGATCGGGAGATCCGACTTGGACTGTAACATATGCAACTTGATTTCTCTGCATATTATATCTATGAAATTCTTCTTATCTGTTAGCCATATGCTGTCTCCTTTGCGTGACTACCAATCCGACCTGGAACACAGCATATGCAACCTTCTACTTCTCAATCCCTCTAAAACTATAAGTAATAACAATTTGAATCTATCCTCGCTCCTAATGATTGTCTGCTCACCCGATGCAAGGAGTACTCTGGAAGTCCTTGATGGCTGGGGCATATCAGGAAGCGGGAAACACGTTCTATTACAATTAAAATTGTACACGTACAGATTGTCGGTAGATCTCGCTGCTCAATTTAGTTAGACAACAATGTCCCTGGTTGTAGTCAGTTAAATGGTCATAAGAAAATTTTATTTAAGAATTAGGGCCAATCATGATAGTGAAGAGTTATAATCATTTGTATGTATATGTATCATGTCATTGGTAAACTGTCCAAAATTGTCACAAATTTTTCGTGTTTAAGTGGACCACAATACTGGCGATCGATCAGACGAAGATGTGAAGATAAGGGTACCGAAAAGTGGAATAAGACTGTTCAACAACTTTGATCCCAAATCACTCTTAAAGTTAGCTATTATTTTTTTTTGTTAAGTTTGTTCATAGTGTTCTTCTAATTTCAATATTAGGGGAGAATTAAAATTTAAAAAAAAATCAAACAAAAATAAAAATAATTCAAAATAAAAAATAGTGTCATTTCTGTTTTACTTTTTGTTCTATGTTTTCTTTTAGTTTTGTTTTGTCTTGAAAAGTGATTTCAGGTGAAGATGAAACTCATGGAGTTTGTGTTGAAGATTTCTGAGCCAAAGCCTCGTCCGTGAGCATTGAAGAATTCTTATTTGAAGGATCAAAAATGAAGATTATTCTTTCAACATTGAATCCTTCAACCCCAGAAGAAAGGTGAATCTGAAATTGAAGATTATGTGACGGATTGCATTGAAGCCTCCTCAATCAGTCTGCCGCTATCGTTGTACCTGCTGAAGTGATCCAGAAGATTTGTTATCTCTGAATATTCTCAAGCTGAAAGCGCTATCTTTCAAGAATTTGTACGTCAAGCCTCCTCACCCAATGTGCGTTCAGAGTCAAATCTTGAAGAAAAGTTCAAGCGCTCAAGATGAAGTCATTCATTGAAGATTCATCAAGTACATCTTGAAGTTGTGAAGATTTTGAAGATAAATGTTGAAGCCAATCTCCCAATGAAGATTAATAAGAAGATCCAGCTACTTTTTGGGGGGAGCTTGTTGGGTCAATTAAGAAAAGAAAGCTATAAACCAAGGGGGAGATTGTTGGGTCAAAATATGGTTTATACTTTGCTTTTCTGGGCAATTATGTTTTTATGTAATATTTTATGAGCTTTCAGTCTAGTTTATGGTCAGTTGGGGTTTACGGTTGAGTTTACGGCCGTAAACAGGTTTACGGCCGTAAACCCATTTACGGCCCATGTCCACCAAGCCCATGTTCCCCTTAAAGGTTTATGAGAAAGTCAACGAAGTTTCTATGATGTTATACCTTTGCGTAGTCTCGGTCCACAGTGACAGTGGAAGGCTCCACACCGGAGCCTCGTTAGACTCAACAGAAGTGTAAGGTGTAAGTGAAGAGAATAGAAGAGATGAAGTCCGCCCCTTAGCCTAGGCTATATCCACATCTGACGCAACTCTGTACCGACGTCTCACTACTACTTCATTGAATTAATTAACGGCTAAACTTTTTCATAACATGAGCTTTCCTTAACCAGTTGACCTTACTTCGTAACCTTAGCCTCGTCCTAGAAGCTACTGCTTCCGCCTCTCTAGGCTTCGCTATCGCTCATGACTGGTGTATGGATCTCTTTATGTAGTGGTCGGCCTTCTAGAAGCTTTGCCAGAAGCGACTAGTCGCTTCCCGAATGCCCCTTTCCTTGCCACCAAACCACTAGGAGAGTCAGCAAGCTTGCTTGCTCGCATTCAAGAAACGATAGCTTCTGTGCCCTTCCTGCCTACTGAAATGGATGTGAATGATCGTGACAAATCTTAAAATCCTATTCAGTTTGATTAGATATGTCACTGAAAGAAAGTGTAACGACCCAAAATTTCATGTCCAAAAATTTCGTTTATAAAACATTACATAGAAAACGTTAACATTTAAAACATTGTTTAGTTGAACCGCTTCACATCGAAGACCAAATTAAAAACCACAACATTCGATCAATCAAAATATCAGAGTGTCAATCCCAGAATAAACTCGTAACTGCGGAAACAAGAGAGTGTGTGTGTGACATGCTGCTACCGCGCCGGCTCCTTTCCGCTAGCTAAGGAGGTACCTGAAACCCAAAACTGAAAACCGTAAGCACGAAGCTTAGTGATTTCCCCCATAATACCTCATACCGTAAGCACGAAGCTTAGCAAGCATATAACAAACAACGTTCAGCTAGGAGTTTCTGGCCTCGCCCACACTCGGGAAGATACGGGCCCTGCCCACACTTCGCTAGCCGGGAGATACGGGCCTTGCCCACACTTGTGAAAATACCGGCCCTGCCCACACTTCGCTAGCCGGGAGATACGGGCCTCGACCACACTCTACTATCTGGGAGATACGGGCCTATCCCACACTCCAATCTCGGAGAGATACGGGCCCTGCCCACACTCAACCCATAATATACAAGTATCACACAAACAACAAGTATAAGCAACTCTATCATATTGACACATATATCATACTTGACTAAACCCAGAGATACGGGCTCGGCCCACACTCTAGTACTAACATATCATCTACACGGGTCGGCCTTGGTGCCTTAGACCCGTTCCTACTGGAAAGGAAACTCACCTCGAAATAGCTGCTAATCTGGCCGAGAACTGACTGCCTACTGCTGCTCCGGAAATCCTCCGGCTGCAATTCCCACAACATACTCAATCAATCACTGCTAACTATCCATTGGATAAAATGACCATTTTACCCCTGATCATGTCATAAGTCAAAGTCAGAGTCGACTTTCAGTTGACCCGACTCGCCGAGTTGGCTCTCCAACTCTCCGAGTCCCTATCCAATCGATTGCCCTGGATCCCGTCCTTACTCGTCGAGTTAGGCGTTGACTCGACGAGTTCTTCTTCTAAACTGAGGTTCAAGTCCTTCATCCTACTCGCCGAGTTGTAAGAACAACTCGCCGAGTTCATCTTCATCCGAAGAACACTTTATGCTTTGACTAGCCGAGTTGTATGAACAATTCACCGAGTCTGTTCTTGATCTAAGGAGATTGCCTTGAACTCGCCGAGTTAGGGCATGGACTCGCCGAGTTCCTCCATGGATGAGTTTGGCTTCCAACTCACTGAGTCACACCCGTGACTCACTACCTCTACTCAACACAACGAAAAGGGGACAACTCGGAGACTCGCGAGCAGACTCGCCGAGTCTAATGAACGACTCGTCGAGTCGTCGCCATGCAATCATGATATACGCGATTTTGCTCGATTCCAGTCCATGCCATCTACAGATCTGGGTTCCTAGAGCATGAATGACACGAAAACTTTCCAACTTTACGTGTAGATACTCACCAAGGGTAGATCTAGGATGAACAAGCACCATGGGTCCATAAAGGTAACAAATCTGAGCTCCTGGAGCTCAATCTTGCGTAGATCTAAAGGCCAATCAACTTATTACGTCTTATATTGCACATACAAGCTTGGGGATTGGCTCAAGAATGACTTAAATGAAGTAATAAGCATAGAAACAGGGGCAAAACGGGTTATACCTCAAAGGAACTGCTGAGAGAGCACAAAGATACTTGGATTCCTTCCCTTCGTCTTGATCTACTCCCCTTTTTCCTCAAAACCTTCAAGAACACCAAACAATTGCTTCAAACTCTCAATGAACAAGCTTAGAATGAGGGTTGGGAGCTCTGAGGTGAATGGGGGCTGGTTTGGGCAGATATGATGTTTAAATAGGGTGCAAACCCCTGAAACTTAGGGTTTCATCCAACAGTGGTGACTCGCCGAGTATAGGATATGGACTCGCCGAGTCTCCAACTTAAACGTGTCCCGGGTCCCGTCCCTACTCGGCGAGTCGGACCTATGACTCGCCGACTCCAAGGCTAAAAATAGATAATACTCAAGTGAGATTTACGTACCAGGAACTAGGTGCTACAAATCTCCCCCACTTATTTTAGACTTCGTTATCGAAGTCTACTGCTCGATCTTGGAACAACTCAGGATAATGCTCTATGATCTCCTCCACCGGCTCCCAAGTCAACTCTGAACCCTTGCGGTGCTACCATTGCACCTTCACTAACTCCACCTTCTTGTTCCTCAAATCCTTCGACTTCCTGTCGAGGATTGCGACTGGGCGCTCAATGTAATTCAGGCTGTCAGCAACCTGTATATCCTCTAACGGCACTATTGCTGAATCGTCCACTAGACACTTCCACAGGTGAGAAACATGGAAAGTGTTGTGGATCTAGTTGAGCTGGGCTGGCAGATCCAGCCTATACACCACCTTGCCCACCCGGGCTACAACCCTGAATGGTCCGATGAATCTCGGGCCCAACTTGCCCCGCTTCCTGAATCGAATGACGCCTTTCTAAGGCGACACCTTCAGGAGAACCATATCCCCAACCTGGAATTCCAGGTTGGATCGGCGCTTGTCGGCGTAACTTTTCTGCCGACTCTGAGCAGTCTGAAGCCTGCTCCGAACCTGCTGGATCCTCTCGGTCGTCTTGAGCACCACTTCGGTGCTCCCCATGACTCTCTGGCCTACTTCACCCCAGCATATCCGGGTCCTGCACCTCCGACCGTACAACATCTCGAATGGGGGACGGTCAATACTCGCGTGGTAGTTGTTGTTATAGGAGAATTCGGCCAAGAGAAGATAAGTATCCCAGCTACCACCGAAGTCTAGCACGCACGACCGCAACATATCCTCCAGAGTCTGGATGGTCCACTCGGTCTGACCATCCTTCTGCGGGTGAAAGGCGGTGCTAAAATGCAAACCAGTGCCCAACTCGTCATGAAATGTCTTCCAAAATCTTGAAGTAAAACGCACATCCCTGTCCGAGATAACCGATACTGGCACCCCATGTCGCGCCACAATCTCCCTGATATAGATGTCGGCCAATTTATCAGCTGATATGCTCTCCTAAATCGGGATAAAGTGAGCACTCTTGGTCAATCGATCCACAATAACCCAAATCGAATCCACTCCACGCGCGGTCCTGGGAAGCTTCATGATAAAATCCATTGTGATATCTTCCCATTTCCACAGTGGAATATCCAACGGCTGCATCTTGCCATGCGGTCTCTGATGTTCGGCCTTGACCTTCCTGCAGGTCAAGCACCGCTCAACGTACCATGCCACATCCCACTTCATGTAGGGCCACCAATAATCTAGACGAAGATCCCTATACATCTTCGTCGCCCTGGGATGAATAGAGAATCGGGACTTGTCCGCCTCCTCCATCAAAATCTGGCGCACGCCTCCGTGATACGGCACCCACACCCTACGGTGTAGTGTCAATAGTCCTCGGCTATCATAATCAAAGGAGGAAACCTGAACCACCAGACGCTCGCTCTTCCGATGTTCCTCCTTGATAGCCTCCTGTTGGGCCTCCCGAATCTGCTCCAACAAGGGAGTCACTACGGTCATCCTCATGCACATATCCCTGATCGGCGCCGCCTTGCGGCTAAGCGCATCGGCTACCACGTTGGCCTTCCCTGGGTGGTAAAGGATCTCACAATCATAATCCTTCACCACGTCCAACCACCGACGCTGCCTCATGTTCAGATTCAGCTGATCCATGAGGTACCTCAAACTCTTGTGGTCCGTGTAAATGATACATCGAACCCCGTAGAGGTAATGCCACCAAATCTTGAGAGCAAAAACCACCGCCCCCAACTCCAAATCATGTGTCGGGTAGTTTGCCTCGTGAGGCTTGAGCTGCCTCGAAGCGTAGGCAATGACATGCCCCCTCTGCATCAGTACCGCGCCCAACCCTGAAATGGATGCGTTGCAGTATACCACAAAATCCTCTATGCCCTCTGGTAGGGCTAAGATCGGCGCCTCGCACAATCTCTGTCTCAGTGTCTCAAATGCAGCCTACTGCTCGGGTCCCCACCGAAAGACAACGGCTTTCTTTGTCAGCCGCATCAAGGGTACGGCTATCTTGGAGAAATCCTGAATAAATCTCCGATAGTAGCCTGCTAATCCCAGGAAACTCCGAATCTCAGATGGAGACTTCGGAACCTCCCATCTCATCATGGCCTCGACCTTGGCCGGATCGACCAGAATCCCGTTCTGGTTGACAAGGTGTCCGAGAAATTGCACCTCGCGCAACCAACACTCACACTTGGAGAACTTGGCATACAAGCTCTCCCTCCTCAGGGTCTCCAACAACTCTCTCAGATGCTCCTCATGCTCTTCCTGAGTCTTGGAATAAACCAAGATGTCATCGATAAAGACTATCACAGACCGATCCAACATCGGTCTGCATACGCGGTTCATGAGGTCCATGAACGCGGCAGGAGCATTGGTGAGCCCAAACGGCATCACCACAAACTCATAGTGGGCATAGCACGTCCGAAACGCGGTCTTCTGCGTATCCTCCTCCCTGACCCTCATCTGATGGTATCCTAAACGCAAATCGATCTTGGAAAACCAAGACGCTCCCTGAAGCTGGTCAAAGAGATCATCAATCCTCGGGAGTGGGTAACGGTTCTTCACCGTTACCTTATTGAGCTCCCGATAGTCTATGCACATCCGGTGCGACCCATCCTTCTTCTTCACAAACAAGATCGGGGCTCCCCAGGGTGAACTACTCGGACGAATAAATCCCTTGTCTAGCAGCTCCTACAGCTGCGTAGACAACTCCTGCATCTCGGGAGGAGCCAACCGATACGGTGCCTTGGCTATCGGAGCCGCACCAGGAATGAGGTGGGTCCTGAACTCCACCTGTCGCACCGGAGGTATCCCAGGAAGCTTCTCTGGGAAAACATCTGCGAAATCTCGCACCACCGGAACCTCGCTCACTGTCGCCTTACCCGCCTCGCGGGTATCCATCACGTACGCGACATATCCTGCGCATCCCTGCTGAAGGTAGCGTCTCGCCCTCGCTGCTGAACATACTGCGGGTCCATACTACGGCCACTCGCCATGAATCACTAACTCTCCCCCGCTTGGGGTCCTGACCCGCACTAGCTGCTGCGCGCAGTCTATCACTACCCCATTAGGGCTCAACCAATCCATGCCTGTAATCACCTTGTTCCCGCGCAATGGAATGGGAAACAAGTCTAGCAAGTAGCGCTCCTCAAACAAATGCAATATGCAATATCGAAACACCATCGATGCTCGCACCGATCAATCATCAGCAATCTCTACTTCTAAAGGGCAATCTAACTCGCCCGAAGTCTCATGAAACTTCTTGCTAAGCACAAGGGAAACAAATGATCGGGATGCACCCCAGTCGAACAACACCTGAACTGGGATGCCGTTCACATGGAACGATCCTAATGCATACATATACATACAGAGCACATATCAATATCATAACATCATAAAAATAAAATAGAGGGAAAGAATCATACCCGTCACCACATCGGGTGTGGCGTGTGCCTCCTTGGTAGTCAACTGAAATGCTCGGCTCCTCACCACTGGAGCCTCTGCCTTGCCCTGTCGGCCATCCGTGATCCGCAGGTTCGCTGGAGCTGGCACCTTCACCGGCGCTGAAACTGTCAACTGGGGGCAATTGGCCTTCTTGTGGCCCCTCTGGTTGGAGTGGAAACACAGCAACTCAGACATCTGAATAGCCGAAACTGGAGTAGTACAATCCCTACTAAACTGTCCTGCCTTGCTGCACTTGTAGCATCCTGCTGATCCCATCCTACATGCTCCCTCATGCGTCCTGCCGCATTTCCCGCAGCGGCCGGGTCCTCCTTGGCCTTTCGGCCTCCCATCTGATCCCCTGGGCTTCTTTCCTGAGGCCCCAACCACCTGCACCGCCTCTTCCTTCCTCTTCCGAATGTGCTCTAAATCAATCTCCCTTTCCCTCGCCCTGGTGATCATGGACTCCAGGGTAGGGCAAGTTGAAAAGCTTACATGCTCCCGGATGTCAGCCCGTAGCATATCATGATAACGGGTCCTCCTCATATCCTCGTCACCTGCATACTGGGGCACCAACAAGGCCCTCTCTCGGAACTTGGCGGTGATCTCCGCCATAGTCTCCGTCGTCTGTCTCATGTCCAAAAACTCCCTAGCTAGCTGCTGAAGCTCGACAGCCGGCGCAAACTCTACCCTGAACCTGGTCACAAAGTCCGACCAGGTCATAGCCTCGATAGTTGAGGCTCCCAATGAGTCACCCACTAACTCCCACCAATCCCGGGCTCGGTCCCGTAAACATCCTGCTGCATACCTCACCTTCGACCCCTCGGGGCAGAAGCTAGTCAACTGTACAGACTCGATGTCCGCAATCCATCGCCTGGCAGCAATGGGGTCTTTCACCCCATGGAAATCTGGCGCACCACTGCCCCTGAAGTCCTTAAAGGACAGTGTGCGAGGACCCGACTGGCCAGATGCCATGTTGTTCCTGAACGCCCTGAGGCGGTCCTCCATCAACTCGATGATCCCTTCCTTGATCGACCCGAAGGTAATGGGAGTCGACTCAAGGATACCCCTGGTGATCTCTGATGCGATGAACTCGCGTAGTCCCTCATCTACCTGCTCGGAACCTGATCTCGAACCTGACCCCTCTCCTGAACCGCCATCTACTGGCCTCGATCGAAGTACCACCATTCTGCAATACATCACAACAATCATTAGTGATACTGATACTTCCTGAGGGATCACCACTACATACAAGTTCCTCGGTCTTATCTTGGCCTTCCTTGGTTCGGGTACGGATCCTCTGCTTTCAGTAGTACGGGCCCATACTACCTTCCACATCTATCCGGACCTTCTTCAAGTACTGCCTCGACTCCACCAGATCCCTTTCACTATGGCTGATCACTACTATACTCATCCTAGGGTCGCCCTAAGGAAATCTCCGACTCTACTTGATCCAGCCCTCAGCGGCTGCAGACCTCCTTGTAATGCCAATTAGCCATTACCCGAATACCATCACACGTGACGAGGCTCAGATAATCCTTCGAGTACCCGACTCGTCCCTACAACGGTTGGACTCAAACAAGAGCTGCGCAGTAGGATCAATCCGGTACTCTAAGATTATTCAACCCTGATCACATGTGACGTGACGTATTCGCCTAATAGCTAATTCCCATTATTCAGAGTCCCTCATAGCACAAAGCAAGCAGCATTCAGACAAGGGTAACAATCTCAAACAACTCTATCTACTTACAGGAACTGCACTAGCACAAAGTGCTAAGCTCATACTATCAGACATAACCTAATCAGGCTATCCTACTTGTTGTCTACTCAACAACTAGCATGCAATTTTCATACAACTGAAACACATAAAGCAAGCACATAAGGCATCACTCCTAGATCCTCAGTCCTATTCTAGCATGCTGTTCTACAAAATCTGATAAACATAACATATACTTGTATGGGTACTTTGGGGAATACTTACTTGAGCTCGGCCGATCGCACACATCACACACTTCGTTCTTTCTCGAAACTCTTTTCCCAATTTTTTTTTAAACATTTTCTTTAAGAAAATCTTTTAATCCCTCGATTTGAGTTTAGACACCCCCGAAGGTGTGTCCGAATCCCTCAAACCAGGGCTCTGATACCAACTTGTAACGACCCAAAATTTCACTTCCAAAAATTTCGTTTATAAAACAATACATAGAAAACGTTAACATTTAAAACATTGTTTAGTTCAACCACTTCACATCGAAAACCAAATTAAAAACCACAACATTCGATCAATCAAAATATCAGAGTGTCAATCCCAGAATAAACTCGTAACTGCGGAAACAAGAGAGTGTGTGTGTGATATGCTGCTACCGCACCGGCTCCTTACCCCTAGCTGAGGAGGTACCTGAAACCCAAAACTGAAAACCATAAGCACGAAGCTTAGTGAGTTCCCCCATAATACCTCATACCATGCAAGCATATAACAAACAACGTTTAACTAGGAGTTACGGGCCTCGCCCACACTCGGGAAGATACGGGCCCTGCCCACACTTCGCTAGCCGGGAGATACGGGCCTCGCCCACACTTGTTAAGATACGGGCCCTGCCCACACTTCGTTAGCCGGGAGATACGGGCCTCGCCCACACTCTACCATCTGGGAGATATGGGCCTAGCCCACACTCCAATCTCGGAGAGATATGGGCCCTGCCCACACTCAACCGCTAACCCATAATATACAAGTATCAGACAGACAACAAGTATAAGCAACACTATCATATTGACACATATATCATACTTGACTAAACCCAGAGATACGGGCTCGGCCCACACTCTAGTACTAACATATCGTCTACACAGGTCGGCCTTGGTGCCTTAGACCCGTTGCTAATGGAAAGGAAACTCACCTCGAAATAGCTGCTAATCTGGCCGAGAACTGACTGCCTACTGCTGCTCCGGAAATCCTCCGGCTGCAATTCCCACAACATACTCAATCAATCACTGCTAACTGTCCATTGGATAAAATGACCATTTTACCCCTGATCATGTCATAAGTCAAAGTCAGAGTCGACTTTCAGTTGACCCGACTCGCCGAGTTGGCTCTCCAACTCTCCGAGTCCCTATCCAATCGATTGCCCTGGATCCTGTCCTTACTCGTCGAGTTAGGCGTTGACTTGACGAGTTCTTCTTCTAAACTGAGGTTCAAGTCCTTCATCCTACTCGCCGAGTTGTAAGAACAACTCGCCGAGTTCATCTTCATCCGAAGAACACTTTATGCTGTGACTCGCCGACTTGTATGAACAACCCACCGAGTCTGTTCTTGATCTAAGGAGATTGCCTTGAACTCGCCGAGTCAGGGCATGGACTCGCCGAGTTCCTCCATGGATGAGTTTGGCTTCCAACTCACTGAGTCACACCCGTGACTCACTACATCTACTCGACACAACGAAAAAGGGACAACTCGGAGACTCGCGAGCAGACTCGCCGAGTCTGATGAACGACTCGTCGAGTCGTCGCCATGCAATCACTATATACGCGATTTTGCTCGATTCCAGTCCATGCCATTTACAGATCTGGGTTCCTAGAGCATGAATGACATGTAAACTTTCCAACTTTACGTGTAGATACTCACCAAGGAGGGATTTAGGGCTCAGAATGCCTCAAAAGGGTAGATCTAGGGTGGACAAGCACCATGGGTCCATAAAGGTAACAGATCTGAGCTCCTGGAGCTCAATCTTGCATAGATCTAAAGGCCAATCAACTTATTACGACTTATATTGCACATACAAGCTTGGGGATTGGCTCAAGAATGACTTAAATGAAGTAATAAGCATAGAAACAGGGGGAAAACGAGTTATACCTCAAAGGAAATGCTGAGAGAGCACAAAGATGCTTGGATTCCTTCCCTTCCTTTTGATCTACTCCCCTTTTTCCTCAAAACCTTCAAGAACACACAACAATTGCTTCAAACTCTCAATGAACAAGCCTAGAACGAGGGTTGGGAGCTCTGAGGTGAATGGGGGCTGGTTTGGGGCGGATATGATGTTTAAATAGGGTGCAAACCCCTGAAACTTAGGGTTTCATCCAACAGCGGTGACTCACCGATTACAGGATATGGACTCGCCGAGTCGCCAACTTAAACGTGTTCCGGGTCCCATCCCTACTCGGCGAGTCGGACCTATGACTCCCCAAGTCCAAGGCTAAAAATAGATAATACTCAAGTGAGATTTACGTACCAGGAACCAGGTGCTACAGAAAGTGATTCTGTTCCCTCTTTTTTTTTAGGATTCTGAGGATGGGCCGGCCCATCCTAACATCATTTATGAGGAGCCGGACGACGAAGCCTCCTCCTCAGATAAAGCGTATAGGTGTTAGGGTGTGAGGAACTGAGTGATAAACGTGAGAAGAGAGAAACTAGAGAGAAGAACTATTATGTGTTAGTGTGTGTGTGTGTGTGAATCTCTTGTATCCGGATCATCATTCTATTCATTAATACATTGAGATTCATCATCTTCTTCTTCTCCTTCTCTTCTATTTGATCTGACATCATCAGTTTGATTGGGATTCCGCACCATCAACCGGATCTGATTGATACACAGGCAAATTAGGGACTTACAAATTCAGTAGGAATTGGTTTTCTTAAGGTGTTGGATCATGATTAGAGTATGATGACTATGTGATCAACGGATGGAATCTGTGTTGTAGTTAGGCTAGGGTAGCCTTTACTAGTTAAACTCTTGGGCGGAGTCATATGGTGTGATCAGACGTGAGGTTGCCAGTCTCAGCAAATGGTTGAGGAGTATGCATCCCAACTTAGCATAAGGTCACAAGGGTATAAGAAGATCTCAGATGGAATGAATATGTGAATCTTAGATATTGGTATGTGAGTTATGCATTGGGTTGGCTCATAGGGTTGGGACTCACAATGGGAGTCAGCCTTGTTTTCATATGAAACATCATTTCGGCATCAATGAATGGTCAGCGGTTATGTTTTCCAATGGTATCAACAAAGATAATTTAGGATCGAAATGTATTCGTTCGGTTTGGGTTGCGAAGTGGAGTTGTATTGACTATGTTTCAGAATAGTTTTATGTGTCGGGAAGTCAGAAAAGGTATTGGGTTCCTGAATTTTGGGTAGAGTGATTCCTCATTGGTTCAAGTGAGTGGGGCAGGGATTCGTTCATAGTCAGGGTATGTGATTCATACTAAGGATGGGTTTCAATTGTAGTATTGGAAGGCCTCCCTATGTATGAGTCGAATTTTGCCCAAAGTGGGATCCGAGAAGAATTTACCGGTTCATCAGGGTGCCCGGAGGGTAGTAAGGAGTGAATTCGAGGACAAAATTTGGTTAAAGTGCGGGAGAGTTGTAACGTACTGTTTCGAGAAGTTTCCTATTTCGTGAATTTTGGGCATTAAATGGATCAAGTGAGGGACTTGGAGTTTAAAGGGCTTGGCTTTTAGACCTAATTGAATGTGGATTATATAGGTTATGTGATAGAAGCTCTCGATTTATGTTTTGGAGTCAAATGGTATAATGGTAAAAGTGATTCTTCGAACTTCTTTCATGAATTAATGATTTTAGTACGGTAAGTTTTAAGTCAAAGGTGATTAGATGGGATTGTAGAGCTTTGCAATTGTTTTAATGTGAGTTATCTACAAGTGTTGATTAACCTTTCTTGTTTTCTCATCTTGTTTATTTTATGATATGTTGTTCAAGTGCTTGAAACAAATAATTAAGTAACTATATAAAAAGCATGCTTATTTACGTTTCGCTAAGCTGTATATTGGTATCTTCATGTTATTTAAACGTACGTAAATTTCAAAACAAAAACAAATTTCGAAGATATTGTACATTAGAGATATAACAAACGATTTTTTTTATAGCTATTATTGTTAATATCTTCCAAGATAACTAAATGAGAAATAAGTAATCATGGAACAAATTTTTTGGAAAAGAGTTACATTCTGAAATTTTAAAATAAATATTATCTTTTGAATGTGAAGCATATTATAAACAACAATTACCAAAAAAAAAAAAAGTTCTGCTATGAATATCTCCGTCAGTCTGTCACACTTTAATAACCCATACTAAGTGAGTCTACTAAGCCATTAAGGTCCGTTGCACGTCATTAACTGCAATTACAATCCATAATGATTATTAATTTGCGTATTTATTCTTCATTTTCTGCCATCACTCCCCCACCACCTTCACAACCACTTCCTACGATCATTCATCACCACGAATGGCCACGGACCACCAATTAATTAATTGAAAGATAGTAATGGATTTTGCCTCTAAAAGTAATGTATGTTCAAATAATGAAGATAAATGATCAATATATAGCTTGCCAAAATGTAAATAAGCATGCTTTTTATAATCATTTATTTATTTGCAACTTATGATGAATTAACATCCCATAGACATGTGTCATAATATTGTCCCGTATTAAGCTACCCGGTTGGAAAACTTCCGAGGAAGGTCAGCCATCCTCGTATCCAGGTACGCTTAACCACATGATTTTTATAAGATCTATAGTCCTCACTACTTTAAAACACGGTGTGATATGAAATGTATGATGTATGCACTCCCTTATAAGGATTATTTAACATTTTTTTCGCAGCCAATATAGATTAAATATAAACATGAGAAAACAAGAAAGGTTAATCAACACTACGATGTATAAGTAAAAGTAAAAATATAAAATGTATAATTTATGGTGAACACTCAATTGTATCGACATATGATTGACGATTGGAAAAACATAATTTCCCTCGATTTCTTAAAAACTAATGTGAAAACAGTATAGATATTATTTTTTTCAAAAAACGTTATCACAAATCAAAGAGAAGTCCATATCGCTTCCCTTCCTTCCCCCCACCCCACTTTTTAATTACATCTAATTGATCAATCAGCAAAGCAAATTAATTTTCTTTTGAAGTATCATTTTCACCATTTATGGGAAACAAGATAGAGATGATTTTTCTAGCACTTTGATGCTTTTCTATATATTTCCAACAAACAAAGTGATGAAGAGGGTAAAGGTTGAGGGGGTTGAAGGGCACAAGTGGGGCCTTGAGATCATGTTGGTGTCTTTAACATATGACAAATATTTTGTCCTTTTGAAATTTTCATTTATATTTCTAAATAACAAAGTATTTTAACAATTTTGTTATTTTGTAATTGCGTTTCAGATAAGATGTTACTATACGTATCCCCATCTATTTCCCCACTCATAAAAATCGTCAAATCATAGAGATACACAAACATTATTACACTCGAATAGGAGGTACATTAAACTTTTTGGAGGGTACATATAAAAATACCCTTCAAATATTGTTATAACAGTTGTTTATTGTTTAGAATATCGATAAAGTGTCCTATAAAAGACTATTATATGAAGAGCAAAAAGTACACAGTCGTTTAAAATGTAGGTGTTCTATGTAAGCATGTTAAAGCCACGATCTGCGTTGACAAGGTTTGAAAACAAACATTGAATTAACTTAATATTAATGTCTGCTAATAATAAATGTCCACTCAAGTCTGGTAAACCAGTCTTGTCTTGGAATTAAGAAGTTCAACAAAGTGTTCAAAGTGAATAAATAATAAGTATGAACAGTGTAAAGAGATTCAAGAACAATAAGAATGTTTAGAGAGAATGATTGACTGAATGATTCTTGATATTGATGGGATGTCGCACATATGTGTGCTAAACAAAAGGTTTACAACTCCTTAAATAGACAAGGAGTGTCAATAAGACAAATCTAAGAAAGTACATGGACTAAAAGACATCTGAAGATCAACAAACTGACACAATTGCTTCTGTTGATCTTGTCCCATGTAATATACTATCAAACAATAATAAGAGAAAAAATAGTAACTAGAACAATAAATGAACATTACAGTTTACAGACTCAAAAACATTCTATGTCAAGATGCATCTCAAACATGTCTTCTATTTCGGATTGGTCTTCACTTCGGAACACATTATCTCGGATTTCCTTCACTTCGGATTGCATGAGGTCACTTTTCTTGTTCAAATAGTCTCCCCCTAAGTGACCATTGCAATAATCTAACTTATCATTTCTCTTCAACAAACACAAACAAGTAGGCACTCTAGAGCCAGCTTCAGATTTCGATGTACCACTAGAGATGCTCAATAAATTTCTTCTTGATGTGCTCAGAAGAAACACTCTTGCCAGCATTTGCAACTACTTCCTGAATCATATAATGAGTTCAAAAGAAAGTATTATATGACGGATCATGACGAAAACCTCATTAACCTAACTTACATGCTCATTGTTGTTGAATCAGAAATGATTTGGCAATGCAATGGAGCATATTTGTTGGGAAAGTCAACCAGCCATGCTTCCGAGGACGTTCTAGGAGAACCGACCTGCGTTTGCTGCCAAGAGAAAGGGCATTGGTTACAAGTCTGCCCTAAGAGCCTGAAGAGTCCAGAAGATGGGAGAGTCAAAAGTATGTTTGTGCTTCAGGTAAAATCCACTATCTAACTCCATTAAGTTCCTATTCGTTGATTCTTTATACATGATGTGATAAGATTACATTTGAATGTTTTGCAGGATCAGTGAAAAGAGAGGAAGCTTGATGAAAGAGTAAGATGAATCTAATCACAGAGTAATGGATCTCGATCGCATGGATTTCAAGATTAGACTTTGAGCTTAGAGAGTTATGATAGAGTTGTTAGAAAATTTTCCTTTGACTACATAGTTTTTCAGTTGATTTTGCATTGTAAGGACAAATGTTTTCCGCTGCTTTTATGAATAAAATAAATTTTCATTTGACTCATCTATTTATTTATTTCCTTGCACTGAAATCGTTATGAAAAATTGATGTTCATATATTTCTACAATAAGTGGATGTGATTCTTAATTATGTTGTTTGTGGAAATGTCGAGAATTTACCAAATAGGGAGAGTTTCTCATCACCCAAAGTTCAATTGGACAGAAACTTGGAATCATGCAACTTGGTTGCACGATGAATGAGAAATTTCATATTTGTAAATTAGAATAATTCATTTACCAAGTGTGAAGTGAAAGACTAGGAGATCGAGTACACAAACTTGTGTGTTGATCAAGTCCACCACAAGAGTAACAAAGAAATCCATCATGATTTACTAAAAGGTTTAGTAATATGATTATACTTATAAGATTAAGTGTAATTCTGAATTGATCAGAGTTTAAATCAATAGCAGAACGAATAAGAAGAATCAAGCAGGCAGGAAGATAAAAGGTTCTCTATTCTAAGAAGAAGGGAGAGTACCTTTTATGCTTTATGATATGTCTTAATGATTAAGAACTATATCTGAATTGATCCTCTAAGTAAATCTTAGTACAATTGTATGTCTAAGAAGAGGAATTAAGAATTAAAGAAATGGTTAAATCAAGAAGTCAATCATAGTTCATTCCAAAACAAGTCTTAGAGTTAAGATTGTAATATTGAGTGACAAGTCTTAAGAAGGTTTATAACATTCATCAAATGTAGAATTTGGAAAAAGGTTTTTCCTATTCTCGCACATTTGAAATTAGAAAGTTGTGATGTCTTGATAAGACAAAGACCAACTAGGGCCAATTTTAAGAAGTGTTTTGTCTTGATAAAGGCTACACTAACTCTTGAATATTTGTTTGTCAAGAAATCTTTGTTGATAAGAGAATCTTATATGTCAAGGAGTCAGTGGGAGTCTTAATGGTCTTGAAAGGTTTCAAGAACAAATCAAGAATAAAACCTTATCGATCATCACTAGCACACGACTTGAGGTTTATAACCTATCATGTTGACGTTATTTTATTTCTGTGTTGTTCCAATTGAGTTAATTATGCATGTGAGCCTTATGAGTTCTCATTTGAACGCATAAAAGGCAAGCACCTTGATCAATGAAAAGTACATTGATAGGAAAAGGGTGAGCTGCTTAACTACTTGGAAGACATGGTGGGCAGTTGTGTTACCATAGGGCAAGAAATCAAGATTAAGGGTTCGGTCCATATGAGTTTGGATTTGTCGCAAACTTTGGTTTTGACAAATTCACATGGATAGGAACACATACACCATTAAAATCTAAGTGTCATAAGATTCCCTCCTTCATGAAAATGACTGTGAGTAAATGCTTTCACTAAGGAAGATTTTAAGAAGATAGTGATTGTGAAAATTGTATTCTCGAATTCGATTATGGTTACGGTATCCCTTTCCATGATTCGAATTATGAAATTTGGCAATTAGTCTAAATTGTTTAAGACACACATATAAACTATCTAAGGCAAAGGTGTATAAGTTTAAGAAGCCTTGATAAAAGATTATTAAAGCATTAGGTATTAGAAACATGAATTTAAGAAATTTAATAGGTATTGTTTTTCTAAAAATTAAGTTGTTTCTGAATACATGTCAAAGCTGGTGGGAGCATAAGTGTTATGTTTGTAATAATCATCGTGATAGTGGGAGCATAAATGTTATGATTACATGATTATTAAGGCAAGTATTGCAAGTTAGCAATATTAATTATAGAAAACAAGAGTCATACTTTGCAAAGTTGTAAGGGTTGAATAGTTGTTTTGCTATAATTAAGGGAGATAATATTATGCTTCATTTCAAATCTAAAGGCTTAGGTTGTGGAATGTTAATAAATTAGTCAATGATACATAGTGCGTTCTTGAATTTCGATTATGATTACGGCATTCCTCTTCATAATTCGAATTGTGAGAACGTAGCACATAAAATATTATGGCAGAAGATTGATAAAGTATCAAATCTTTATGTAAGACATTATGCATCGTGTCCCATACGCTTCAGGTTTAGGATCGATTGCAAATGCTATAATATTTGACCATTCTAAAGATTTCCCAAATGTCTAGCACCTTTAGAGGGAAAAGGACAAGAATCAGTTTTTGACTAAGATAATTAAACAACTATCAAAGGACAATCCGAAGTTCGCAGAGGATTGGTCGCTTGTGAGTAATTGGAAGTATAGTATTGGATGGACCATATTGACATTATTTTGAATAGAAAAGGTTCTATTAAGAATGATTTGTCATATGGAAAATATGGAAATGTTTCCATATTGGGAGTTGGATATTGAGAATCAATGTCTAGATTAGAAACTTTTATGCAAAAGGATGGTCAAAGGAATGTACTTTGAGTGAGAGACATCACATCTATGGAATTGTCTTGTAAGAATCTCTGATAGAGGACTTTGTAATTGCATTGGTAATAGTCATTGTGACTTTAGTGCAGTGACATTACGAAAAGATCATTGCATAAAATGTTAGAATCTAACATATTCTATAAGTGGCTAGAATTTGATATTCTTTCACTTATGAAAAAAGGATTAGGAGTTGTGAAATGAGTATGATTGGAAATGTGTTCATTTGATCTATTTCACAAAGTAAGAACCATAGGTAAGCATTGTGTACGTGCTAAGAGTATGGGACAAGTGTAGTAATAATTCAAGTAAGAAGTTGATTACCCGAAACAACAAATAATGAGTAATCGATATGGTGATAAATAAAAGGTGTTTTATTTATACTCAAAGGTTTGAGGTCATATGGGATTAGTATTATTCTTGTGTTTCACTTTGAATGTTTTGACTTCCTGAATAATTTAATTGGTTTAAGAACAATCAAATTATTCGAACGGGCCACAGTCCTTCATATGTTGGAAGTAGATATGAATGAAGACTGTCGTGAATTGGTGTGTGGATTGTCTAAAGTGTATTAGACATAAGCAAATGTTTGATGCAACGTTCATGAGTGCTTATAAATATGATTTGAGCATTGGATTAAACCCACACTCACTTGGATCACTTCATGGATTGTTATCACGAGTGATTAGTGAGACAATAACATCTTATATTCTTGAAACCGAGATGTGTGAGTTGTATCTTGCAAGTCGGTTGCACATTGATAATATGTAAACACCAGTAACTTGGTGTTATAAAACATATTGTTGTGTGTGATTCGGTAAGTAAGTGCAAGCAAGCATTGAGTCAAAGTTTATCCGTTCCTTTTATCCAAAGTAGGATAAAGGCGATTTCTGTGGGCCCCTCGATGATTTAGTGATGGCACCTAAGTGCTTAGCCAAGCCGGGACTAATTTGATGTGTTCAAATTGTAGTCTGTTGTCAGTCATCATAAATCTGAATTCGGGAAACAACACATAGACAGAGAGAATGATTTAGATCCATGTCTCAGTCTATACGATATCTAGAATGGAGGAATATATGATCCATTATCTTAAGGACATGCGTATTTGATAAGATCAGAGTTGACAGCTCCTTGGAAAGCTACGATTGAAGATCAGGATCTGAAGTCATACGCATAATAGTTATTAGACTTATCCAAGTGGGAGACTGTTGGATTAGTGTCTAAGTCCATAACTATTTTGGTATGTACTTGACCCGATGGTGCATGGTCCTTTTGGGTTGCCTTGACCAAAGCAACTTGATAGGATGAATAATGGAGAGAAAGGATTAAATATGATTTATTAATATATTATGAGAATAATATATTAAAGGAGAAATCATATTGGTTAATTAATATTAGTCAGTAATTAATAAGAATTAAGTTTGTGGCTAAAAGACATTAATTAAACTAAAGGGCTAGAACTTTCAATTGTATGATAGTTGAATATTGAGCTAATGGACTCCATATTAAAGGAGTGGACGAATTCTATGGGAAACCCATTAGAAATCGTCCCAAGGCCTTTAAGGAAGGAGCCCATGGGTTGCTTAGGGCTTAAGCATCTAAATTAGGGTTTCCTTGTTAGATAACCCTAATAGCCTCACTATTTAAAGAACCCTTATGCCCCAAAAACGTGGCCAAGCTTCCTTCTAGTGTTTCCACACGTTTTGGGCAGCCTCCTTCTCTTCTCTTCTTCATCCTCTTGCTTTTGGTGTTTGTGAACCATTAGAGGAGTGACATTTGTGACTCTAAGCTTTCTAAAGTCAATACAAGAAGGATTTGATATTGTTATTGCTACATAACAATCAAGGTATGATCTAAACCCTAATTTATATGTTATATTGTTTATCATATGCTAGATCTAAGGTTTATAGTCTTGGATGAATTGCATGTACAATAGAGAAACCTAGATCCAAGCATTAGGGTTTGTATGAGCACATAAGATGTTCTTATGGCTAAAACCCATAAATTTGGTGTATAAATAAGAACAAAAACAAGAAGAAGGGAGAAAATTGGAAAGGAAGGGTTCAAAAAAGAATAACTGTTGCAGAAACGATTCTGAATTCACTGGTTTGGGGGTTTGTCAATGTAGGAGAAAGGGTGGGTGGAAAGCTTCCAATGCATTGTAGACGACATAAGATTGATCCTTAAGGGTTATTTTATCGATTATCTTGCTAGTGGTGGTTGTATGTTTATATGTGTGTTGTTGATTATTGATGAACAAACCAATATATATGTTGGTTGCTGATGCGAGAGAGAGAGAGAGAGAGAGACCTTTTATATATTTAATTATGTTTAATTTTTTTCTTTATTTAAAAAATACGTGAAAACATCATAAATGGTCCTTGTAGTGGTAAAATGATGAAAATACCCTTCAGTTAACGGACAAACTTAATGGAGCTAGCAAAAAGCACCAAACATCAAAACTTTTTAAAATACAAGGACCATTTATGAGGTTTTTAAACCACAGGGGCTAAACTCTAGATTTTGGGTAACCACAGGGACCATTTATGATGTTTTTTCTTAAGAGATTGAATCCAAATGATTTCTTCCAATCTTTGTTGTAATTGTTCCTTTTGTTGGATTAATGTCTAAGTCCATAACTATAATTGGTAAGACTTGACCCGACCCGGCATGGTCCATTTGGGTTGCATGGCATCATGCACTTGGATAGACTATAATGAGAGAAATAACACTTAAGGTTGATTAATATATTATAAGTACTAATATATTAATAGGATTATTTAATGAGTATTTATCAAGAATTAATCTACAATTAATTAAGTGATCAAAAGAAGACTAATTAAATATATGGGTTGATTGTGTAAATCATCCATACTTGTATAGTGGGCTAATGCTCCATGGATAATCAAGTTGGGCTAAAACCCATAGGATGGTCCATGGATGCTCCATAGTGTATTTGAAACACATGAATCCAAGGAAATGGAAGGCCATGACAATTAGGGTTTACCCTAACTGTAACAACTATATAAGATCATATTCTTTGGGAAAAATCGGCCATTATGAATAATAAGAAAGGGCTAGCTGATTTTAGGAGTGTTCAAGTTTCTCTCAAGTTATTCCAAGTGTATTTGGTGTTATGTGAACCATTTGAGGTGTCACACATTAGGCACTAGGCACTCAAGCTTCATGAAGACATTCTACATCAAAGAGGTATGTATTCTATCTTGTTATATTCCTTATTTTGTATGCTAGATTAGGATAATACCTTGGATGTTCATATTTGTATGTATAATAGAGAAAACATAGATCCAAGGTATTTAGGGTTGCATGTACACTAAAGAGTGTTAGAATGCTCAAAACCCAACAGTGGTATCAGAGCCTAGGCTTGTTTTCTTGTTATACTTGCAGAAGTAGCTGAAAAAATCGAGTTTTGATGCTGTCTGCACAACAGACTCACCGAGTCCATGGATGGACTCGCCGAGTCCAAGGCAAATTGCATCCCACTCGCCGAGTTGGTTCGTGCACTCGACGAGTTGGACCCCCTGACATTATATATTCGATTGTTTTGGCTGAAATTGGACTAGGAACATTACCCTAAGATGTTTTTGGACTTATAAACTTGTTTTTGATGTGGTAATGTTCATGCTAATCCAATTTCTAAGATAACTGTCATAATTTCAAGATTTGTATTAGTTTGTATGTTCATGCTAATTTCTTGAAGATTGATGATTTGAATTATCTTGTTCTTAGATTAATAGAAAGTTGTGTGAAATAGTTGATTACAATCCATTTTAATCTAAGAGTTGATTCCAAATTGTGTTTTTGTAACTTGTCCTCAAGTTATATGAAAAGTCACATTTAAGAATCATAAAACTCATAAAAGTTGGCAAAGGTTACAAAATGAAGAGTCTAGTTCTAATTAAATGGTTTTATCACTCCATACTTTGTCCTCAAATTATGGAGGTTCAAGAGTCTCTTCATTAAATAATAATAAAAAAAAGTGTAACCTTAATTAGTTCCATAAGTTACAATATAAAAAAAAAGGTTATTTTTTTAAATAGTTTAAAGTCTTCCATAACTTGTCCTCAAGTTATGGAACTTGAAGAGTTTTAATTAAAACTACTTTAAACTAGGGGTGTTCAAAAATATCCGCATCCGAAATATCCGATCCGAAAATCCGATCCAAAATTATCCGAAATTTCGGATATCCGATTTTTCGGATTCGGATACGGATAGTGAATTTATAAAGTTTCGGATATTTTGGATATCCGATATCCGAAAAAAATAATTTTTCTTTATTTTTTAATATTTTAAAATGAGAAATTAGAAACATTGACATGCTTAATGGAGTAATGTTCCCCACCATTTTCAACTTTTTCGTGACCATTCTTTCCAAAATTTTGTTGCAAACTTTTCCATTTACAATCGTTATATATTTGTTTGTAATAATCCTGTTCGTTGGCTTATAATAAAAAACTATTAAGTAAATGCTACATATATATTTATTTGTTGCTATCGATATCCATCTATGTCGCAAGATTTAACATAGTTGCTATTATTAATTTTAAGAGTTGCGGTGATTTTACGGATCGGATGTTCAGATGTGAATATTTAGTTAAAATTAATCAAATTCGGATATCCGGTTTAATATCCGAATCCGTATCCGAAATTTCGGATATCCGAAATTTCGGATACGGATTCGGATATCAAAAATAAACTATCCGAATTTTCGGATATCCGAATTTTCGGATATCCGGTTTTGAACACCCCTACTTTAAACTCATAAGTTATGGAATAAATTAGTTTTGAATAGTTTCAAAACTTGCCCTCAAGTTTTGGAATTTGAAAAAGTTTTCTCTTATGAATACTTTAATTCCAAGTTAAACCCTTAGAGTTTTAAAGAGTTAAAATTGAACCCTTATAGTTTATAATCTTATAAGTTAATAATATTTATATATGTATAAGAGCAAGTCAGTCTTACCGTTAGTAGGCCTCATTCACAAAGCCGGTCTATAAGGGGGGTATAAGGTTACTGCCTATAAAATGGCGGTTTAATGGGTGTCCATTCTCACCCACCGCTTCCTTGACCGGTGGAGGGTCGTTAGCCGAACGGGTAGGACAAGGACTAGAATTCTCCCTTCATTAAAAGTACTAATGATAAATACTAAGTAACTAAACCATTTATAAATACCCAATCTTAGTTACTTAGGAAAATGTGAATAAGGTGCTAATCCATGAAATTACACTTTGCACTTTATTTAAGTCGGTTAGTGGAGCGTGTGTGGTTAACCGGCACACTAACTCGTATTTAACAAGGTAGGCAAAGGGTAACTTAATGTTTATCATAGTATCGATGGAGCGTGTGTGGTTAACCGGCACATCGTTTGAGGGGTAAACACTTAAGGGTACCAAGTATATTTGCATGGTTATTCACACCTTGTTTTGTGATCCTTGGCATCCCAATCACAAAACCTAAAGGGTACACTCGAGATTGAAACATGTCATTGAAAAGATTAATGAATCTCAAAAGATCTAGGAGTTTAGAATCCAATTAAAACCTAATAATACATTTCGTTTATGTTGGTTGAAATTGGTGAATCGTCATTCACCTACCTTCAAATATTTTATAGCTTGGATTACGACATCCCTCTTCTAAGTTATAAAATAGTTTGTTGGGTCTTAGCGTTAATATTTCATATTGGGTGTCATATTAAGGACTTTAGATCAACTATCTTGAATATCTCCCAAAAGATGTCTGGTTTAGACATTTATGATCTTCCCAAATCTCTTGAAACAAGCTTTCCTAAATGAAGATGATGTCCCATGGAAATCACACTTCTTTTACCTCCTGCAATTATTCTCCCTAACCCACAAGTTCTTGAAAAGTTTAAGGTGACTCAAGCCCTATTGGCAGGTAAAGGTCTATGTGTGGTCATATCTTGGAGATGTAGTCACATATTGATAAGCCAAGAGAGTTGGGTGTCAAAGTCTTGAGAAAGTTGGTGGCTCAATCACTTTCTAAGTCACATACTGAGTTCCTTTGGGACACCTATGAAATAGACTATGACAAGACCCTTAATGATCTTATCTATTTGCTAAGATCAACTTTCTAAAACTTTATGGACATTGACAATGTTGACGTTGGATATCCAGTAAAGCTCTCTCTCCTCCCAATGGAAAGGTATCGGCCATAGTAAACTCGGTTGACCAAATGGTTAAGATAGAGGCTAAGTCTGAGATAGTCCCATTATGAAGGGTCCATTTCCAAAGGAAGGGGCATTAGTTGCGAAGCTGCCAAAGTTACCTAAGGGTGTTAAAGTCAATAAGTTTGACTCTACTTCAGGTAAAGTGCACTATCTAACTCTGCTAAGTTTCTATTATGAGAATCTTGATACATGATGTGACTAGGTCACATGTTGATGTTTTAAGAATCAAAGGAAAGTGAAGAAACTTAAAGAGAGAATATGTTGAATCTGATTGCGTAGACGGATTTCTATCACATAGTTTGAAGATCGGATTCTTGAGCTACTTATTAGGAGTTATGATATATTGCTTAGGAACAGATAACAACATAGTTTTCTTGCTCTTTTGCATTGTAAGGGAAGTTTTTCCGCAAAGTTTTAAAATAAAAGAAAAAATTTTAATTTTATTTATTTTAAAATATCCTTACAATGGAATTTGTGGAAAAGAAGTGTTGTTTATATCATTCCATTGATAGCAATATTGGAAATATGAATTTGATTCTTTCAATTGTGGTGGTGTCTAAATTCTCCAAATAAGGAAAGATACTCATCACCCAAGTTGTTCACATGGATGTGTGAGTTAAGTAATGGACTAAGGGATCGAGTACACATTATTGTGCACTGATTAAGTCCACCACAAAAGTTCGATAAGACTATTTGTCATTATTTACTAAGATTTAGTAAATACGGTTATACTTACAAGCTTAAGCATAAGTTCTGAAACATTGGAAAAGATCCAATGTATGGCTGCGCGAATAAGAAGAGTCAAATTAGGCAAAAAGATAAAAGTTTCTCAAATCTGAAAAGATGGGAGAGTACTTTAGTATCAGTTTTTGTGATCATCTTAATGATTAAGAAACCATAGCACAATTAGTTCTCTAAGGAAATCTTAGTGCATTCTTATGACTAGGAAGAGGAACCTAAATTGTTGAAATGGTAAAATCAAGAAGATGAGTCATACTTCGTTCCAAAACAAGTCTTTGAGTCATACTCCAAGACTATAAGTTGAGTGACATGTCTTAAAGAAGGTTTATTAACACTAGTAAAATGTAACAGTAAAAGGTTTTCTACCCTTGTACATTTGAAATTGGTAAGTTGTGATGTTTTGGATAAAACAAAGACCAACTAAGGCCAATTGTGTGAAGTGTTTATCTTGATTAGAATCCACACTATCTCTTGAATATCTTACAAGAAAGTCTTATATGTGAAGAGGATAGTGGGAGTCTTAAAGGTCTTGAAAGTCTCAAGAACTAATCAAGAGTAAAACCTGAAGTTCATCACTAGCACACGACTTGAGGTTCATAACCTATCGTGTTGACATATTTTTTGCCCATTCCAGTTAAAGTTGGCTTTGCATATGAGTTCTTAGAGTTCTCAATTGGTTGCACAACAACTTGGAAGCAATGGCAGGCCCTTGAGCTGCCAGGTGGCAAGAAATTAAGATTGAGTTCAGTCCATATGAGCTTCGATTTGTCATTATCCTTGTCTTGTGACTATGGTTTTGACAATTCACATGGATAAGAACACATACACCATTAAATCTAAGTGTCATAAGGTTTCTCTCCGATTCATGAAATTGATGGTGAGGAAACACTTTCACTAAGTAGATTTTAACTAGACAGCAATTGTGATATTTGCATTCTCAAAGTCGTTAGTGGAGCGTGTGTGGTTAACTGCCACACTAACCAGGACTTGTGAGAAGTGGCAAAGGTTTAAACAATTGACCAGATTGTGTGATGAATAGCTCGGATTCAGAGGTTATTCAGGGATCTCACCAGGTTTCCTTGTGGGAGAACTTTCCTCTATTTGAAGAATCATCGGAGCAGGAATTAGAGGAGGCATTGACTGAGTGGATCGGAATGTGTCGATTGTCAGTTTGGTTTTTACCTTAGCCATGTCTCGGCTCCGTCGAAAGGTTTCGAGTAATGATGATTGCTAAGAAACTGAGGACCATTTCAATTTCTATGCTTCCTAAAGGACTTTGGTAGGTGGTTCCCTGATAGCTTGTAGTACCATAATCACATCTTCCACTAAATTTTCTTCATCATCATCTTCTTCAATAGTTTCTACATCCAGGATTACTTCTGATGGGTTTTAGCCATAAGAACTTTCCTATGTGCACATGCAAACCCTAATGCTTGGATCTAGGTTTCTCTAATAGAACATGCAATGTATCCAAGACTTTTATTGATAGATCTAGTGTAAACATTCAAATCATAACATATGAAATCAGATCTAAAGGAATACCTTGAGTTGCTTGCTTGAATCTTCTTGTCTTTGGAGCTTAGAGTCACAATTGTCACTCCTCTAATGGCTTACAAACACCAACTAGCAAGAGGATTATAATAGAGAGAGAGGAGGGTGAGAAAATCGGCTCTAGGGTTTCTTGAGATGCAAGAGTGCCGATTTCCTCCACCCTAAGGGTCTATATATACTATTGGCTACTAGGGTTACACCTTAAACCCTAATTGAATAACTTAGGCCCTAAGCATTCCAATAATCCCTATAGACTAGGCCTTGGACGATTTCTAGGTTTCTCCAAACCCTAAAATCGTCCATCCTCTTATCCATAGAGATTCATAGCCCAAAATATAACTATCACACATTTGACAGTTTATGCCCTTTTATTCAGTTAACCTCTTTAAGTCACCAAATTAATTCCTAATTAATTTAAGACTTATATTAATCAAATAATAATATTATTATTCCATATATTATTCTCATAATATATTAATAATATTTCTTCTCTCATTATAAATCATCCTGTCAAGTTGCTATGGTGAAGGTAACCCAAAAGGACCATGATCAACCGGGTCAAATACTTGCCAAATATAATTAACATAAGACAATAACTTTACTTTTAAATAATACTCATTTATTTAATCATCAAATGTCAATTACATTTATCTATTATAAGTTTCTAAAACTATCTAATCTAAACTAATATCATCCTTCAGCTCAATACTCCTAGCAAGCTGCATGTGCTTAACCCTACTCAATCCCTTCGTAAGTGGATCTGATGGGTTATCTTCTGATGATATCCTCTTAACCACGAGATGTCCTTCTTCTACTTGATGTCTAATAAAGTGATATTTTCTGTCGATATGACGAGATCTACCATGATCCCTCGGTTCCTTGGTCAAGGCAACCGCTCCTTCATTATCACAGAAAATTTCCACAGGATCTTTTATGGCAGGTACAACTCCAAGATCACCAATGAAGTTCTTCAACCATATTGCCTCCTTCGATGCTTCGCTTGCTGCAATGTACTCTAATTCGCACGTTGAATCAGCTACGGTTTCTTGCTTGGAACTTTTCCAAGTTACTGCTCCTCCATTCAGGGTAAAGACCCAGCCCGACTGTGAATGGTAGTTGTCCCTGTCGGTCTGAACGCTGGCGTCACTATACCCTCGCACCTTTAAGTCATCACTCCCTCCGAGGACTAAAAACCATTCCTTGGTCCTCCGAAGGTACTTAAGGATATTCTTGACCGCAATCCAATGGGCTCTGCCAGGGTTCACTTGATATCTACTGACCATGCTCAAAGCAAAGGCTACATCAGGGCGAGTACAAGTCATAGCATACATGATTGAGCCAACTGCGGAAGTATAAGGTACTCGGCTCATCTCTGCTATCTCGGCTTCGGTACTCGGACTTTGAGTCTTACTCAACTTGGCATTACTTTGTATTGGTAATTATCCCTTCTTTGAATTCTCTGTACTAAAGCGTTTCAGTACTTTATCTAAGTAAGTGTTCTGACTAAGTCCTATTAGTGTCTTACTTCGTTCTCTCACTATCCTTATTCCCAAGATATAGGAAGCCTCTCCGAGGTCCTTCATAGCGAAGCACTTCCCGAGCCAGGACTTAACCTCCTGCAGTGTCGGGACGTCGTTTCCTATGAGCAGTATGTCATCAACATACAAAACGAGGAAGCTGACTATACTCCCACTAGCTTTGACATATACACATGATTCATCTTCGCTTCGTACAAATCCAAACTCTTTGACTTTCTCATCGAAGCAAAGATTCCATCTGCGAGATGCTTGCTTAAGCCCATAAATGGACTTCTCAAGCTTGTACACTCTATTTGGATGCTTTGTATTGACAAAACCCTCTGGCTGAGCCATGTAAACATCCTCAGTCAACTTCCCATTAAGGAAAGCGGTCTTGACATCCATCTGCCATATCTCATAATCATGAAATGCAGCTATGGCTAGCATCACCCTAATAGACTTTATCTTCGCAACTGGTGAGAAGGTCTCATCATAGTCAACTTCGGGAGTTTGAGTAAAGCCCTTCGCAACCAATCGCACCTTATATGTGTGTACATTCCCATCCATGTCAGTCTTCTTCTTGAAGATCCATTTGCACCCAACGGTCTTACGTCTGGGCACATTATCAACCAAATTCCAAACATTGTTGTCATACATGGATTGAATCTCGCTGCCCATTGCCTCTTTCCATTTTGCAAACTCCGGGCCTGCCATGGCTTCCTTATGGATATTACGTTCATCTAGGTTTATTAGTGTACCATCACTAATATACGTGTCCCCTTCGGTAGTAATATGAAAACCATAAAACTGGAGTTGAACTCTAACTCTCTCGGAACGTCTAAGAGGTAAGGAATCGTCAATTGGTTCAGCTGGAGTTTCCTCCTCGGGTTGACCGCCAACGGTAGAGGTTCCTTCATCACTCGATTCTTGAATCTCTTCAAGTTCGATCTGCCTTCCACTGTCTCCTTAGCTTATGAGTTCTCGCTCTCGGAAAACCCCTCTCCTCGCAACGAAGACAATATTGTCATTCGGTCTATAGAAGAGATATCCACAAGATTTCTGCGGGTAGCTGATGAAAATACATCGCTCACTATGAGGTTCGAGCTTGTCGTGAGTATCTCGTCTTACGAAAGCCTCACAACCCCAAACCTTGATATGTGCTAATGAGGGAGCTTTCCCTGTCCACATGTCATGAGGTGTTTTGGCAACCTTCTTAGTAGGGACTCGGTTAAGGATATGGGCGGCAGTCTTTAAGGCATACCCCCAGAATGAGATTGGTAGTGAAGCACGACTCATCATAGAACGAACCATGTCTAACAAGATTCGATTACGCCTTTCTGCCACACCATTCAACTGCGGTGTCCTAGGTGGCGTTAATTGCGAAACTATTCCGCATTCTTTCAGATAGTCGTGGAATTCAACACTTAGGTACTCTCCTCCTTGATCGGATCGAAGCATCTTGATTTTCCTGCCCAATTGATTCTCCACTTCATGTTTGAATTCTTTGAGCTTTTCAAATGTTTCTGACTTGTGCTTGATTAAGTAAATATACCCATATCTACTATAATCATCGGTGAAAGTCACATAGAAGCGGTTCGCATCCTTTGTGGTGGATCTATAGGGTCCACATACATCGGTATGTATGAGATCCAATAAACTCTCACCCCTCTCACAAGTACCAGTGAAAGGTGACTTGGTCATCTTTCCAAGCAAACAAGATTCACACGTGTCATCTTCCCTAAGGTTGAATGACTCCAACACTCCATCCTTTTGGAGTTGGGCTATGCGCTTCTTGTTTACATGTCCAAGACGACAATGCCACAAACATGCTTTATCCATACCATTGGAAGAATCCATGCATAAAACATCATTTCCTAAGTTATCCACAATCATAACGGTCTCATAAATTCAATTACAAGGCATTGCTTTAAAATATAAAACACCATTTAGATAAGCATAAATCGAACCATTCTCATTATTAAACGAATATCTAAATCCTTCTCTAAACAAACCATGAAATGAAATGATGTTTCTTGCCATATCGGGCGAGTAGCAACAATTGTTTAAATCTAAACTTAATCCATTACTAAGCACTAAAGAATACACTCCAATCTTGGTGACAGGCGACGATCTTCTATTTCCCATGATTAGATTTATTCTTCCATGCTCCACATCCCTATATCTTCTTAGTCCCTGCAATTCAGAACAAATGTGGTAACCACACCCGGTATCAAGAACCCAAGAAATAGCATGAGATGAATCATTAGATTTAATTGTGTAAATACATGTGAAAGACGGCTTGATCTTTCCATCCTTGATGGCTTGCAGATATTCTGGTCAGCTTCTCTTCCAATGCCCTATTTGTGGCAATGGTGGCACTCTGCCTCCTTCGGGTTAGGGTTGGGTTTAGTAGGATCAACCTTGGTCCCACTAGAATAGGAACCATCTCGGGACTTTCCCTTGCGGTGGCTCTTTGACGGGGCCTTCCTCTTTTTGCCCCTTCCCTGCACTATAGCCAAAATAGGAGCAGCGGACGGATTGGGAGTTTGTGAAACAAACTTGTCCTTAAGATTGCTCTCAGCAACCCTTAGGAGCCTTTGGAGCTTGCTTAGGGTGACCTATTCCTTGTTCATGTGGTAGGTCATCCTAAATTGGTTGTAACACGGAGGCAAGGAGTGAAGGACCATGTCGATAGCCAAGTCTTCCCCAAAGTCGACATTCAACTTGCAATGACGATCGACCTACCTTTGCATCTTTTGCAAGTAAACGGTTAGAGATTCTCCATTACCCATTTTAGTAGTGATCATGTTAGTGAAGATCTCGTAATGTTCCTGCCTCGTGTTTTGATGGTATCTCTCCAATAAGTCTTGATGCATCTCGTACGTATACATGTCCTCATAGGACTTTTGGAATTCGGCGTTCATTATGGCTATCATGATGCAATGAACCTTCGTTGCATCACGCTCATGAGTCTCAAAAGCAGCCATTTCAGTCGGAGTAGCGATTTCTGGATTGATCTTTTCGAGCTTCTCGTTATGTACATACTCCTTGTCCTCATAGCGAGCAACCGTGCGAATGTATCTTATCCATTCGCTAAAGTTCGTTCCATCGAAAGTCACCTTTTGGCAAAGGCTCATCAACGTGAACGAGCTAGCAGCAGCGTTGTTTCCGTTCGACATCTACAAGTAGAAAAAGACAAATTTTGATTAGAATTGAATCCCTAATTATCACCCAATATGAAAAACTAGGGCTAGGATCCAACAACATTATTTACATATTAGAAAAGGGATGCAGTAATCCAACATGCAAACAATTTCAAGGTAAGTGAATGACGATTCACTAATTCTCCAGCACAAAACATAACCTTAAGTTTTAAATGCATTTAGAATTCCTAGATTTCGATGAGATTCAATGAAATTTTCAATGGCATGTTTAAATCTCGATATGCCCCTCTCGTTTGTGACTGGGATGCCGAGGATCACAAAGTGGGTGTGAATAGCCCTGCAAATCTACACGGTGCCCTCATTGTTACAATCACCTATTCGATGTGCCGGTAAACCACACACACTCCACTGAACTATGATAAACAATGAATCACCCTTTACCACCTTTGCTTAGAACCAATTAGTGTGCCGGTAAACCACACACGCTCCACTAACTTCTTAGCAAGGGTGCAAAGTGTAATTTCATGGGTTTGCATCAATTCACTTTTCCTAAAGTTACTAGGATTGGGAATTTGAAAAAAAACATGTAGTTACTTTGTATTTTAATATTATACTTTTAATGAGGAGACAGGGTTGCCCTATCCTACCCGTTCGGCTAACGACCCTCCACCGATCAAGCAAGCGGTGGGTGTGAGTGTACACCCATTAAGCGCCATTTTATAGGAAGCAACCTTATACCCACCTTATAGACCGGCTTCGTGAATGAAGCCTACTAACGGTAAGACTAGCATTTTAATTATATATATATATATATATATATATATATATATATATATATATATATATATAAAGCTTGTAATCATATAGTAGTATAGGGTTGAATTTGAAACTTTTAAAATTATATGGTTTGAAATTTAAATTGTCCAAATTAAACTTTTAATCACAAAACTTAAATTTCAAAACTTGAGGACAAGTTTTAAACTTTTCAAAACATAAGGGATCAAATAACAAATAATTTAAATTAACCATTTAATCTCATAATTATCCATATTTGATTTATTTAAATGTTTCTTGCAAAACAATTTACCAATTTAATTAAAATAATCAATTAATATCATATAAGGAAATTATTATTCAACTAATTGGTAAATATCTTTTGTTAGTTCAAGAATATACTCACATATATGTTAAAATTCGAATTTTATTGACCCATAAAGATTAAGGCACGTTTCCATAAGGAAAATAGCAAGAAATCCCAAAAGTAGCTCTATCTGACGCTCGAACTCGCCGAGTATCACAATGGACTCGTCGAGTTGTGGCCTACTCGCCGAGGTCACTATGGAACTCGTCGAGTTCATCAGGCAGATGCAAACCCTAATGCTTGGATACCACTAATGGGTTTGAGCCATAAGAACTTTCCTATGTGCACGTGCAAACCCTAATGCTTGGATCTAGGTTTCTCTAATAGAACATGCAATGTATCCAAGAATTTTATTGATAGATCTAGTGTAAACATTCAAATCATAACATATGAAATCAGATCTAAAGGAATACCTTGAGTTAATTGCTTGAATCTTCTTGTCATTGGAGCTTACAGTCACAATTGTCACTCCTCTAATGGCTTACAAACACCAACTAGCAAGAGGATGATAATAGAGAGAGAGGAGGGTGAGAAAATAGGCTTTAGGGTTTCTTGAGATGCAAGAGTGCCGATTTCCTCCACCCTAAGGGTCTATATATACTATTGGCTACTAGGGTTACACCTTAAACCCTAATTGAATAACCTAGGCCATAAGCAATCCAATAATCCCTATAGACTAGGCCTTGGACGATTTCTAGGTTTCTCCAAACCGTAAAATCGTCCACCCTCTTATGCATAGAGATTAATATCCCCAAATACAACTATCACACATTTGACAGTTTATGCCCTTTTATTCAATTAACCTCTTTAAGTCACCAAATTAATTCCTAATTAATTTAAGACTTATATTAATCAAATTATAATATTATTATTCCTTATATTATTCTCATAATATATTAATAATATTTCTTTTCTAATTATAAATCATCCTGTCAAGTTGCTATGGTGAAGGCAACCCAAAAGGACCATGCTCAACCGAGTCAAATACTTGCCAAATATAGTTACAGCCTTAGACACTACTCCAACAACTTCATTGGTAGATTCATCTCGAAGAACGTAGTCTAAGATCACTTTCCAGTGCACTTTCTTTTGTTCTCTTCCTCTTGCATGGGAAGGCCGAGTCTCCGATGCAAGCACTGAATCAGATTTAAACTCATTTAAACGTTTGAACTCCCACTGAAAAGCTTATGTTGATTTTCTTAGAAATGAGTCATAACCCTCGATAGTTGGAGCTAGAGCTTTGAAGTGAGCAACAATTTCATCGAGAATGACAAGCATTTCCTTGAATTTGTAGTTCGGAAATCCACAATATGCCAGGTTGAACGGATGAACTTGATGAGCACTTCTTGCACGACCATGTTCATGCTATCTATTTGATGAATCTCTTGATAAGTTCATTGGTAAAAGAGTTCATATCATCATTGATCTTGAGCATGGTGTTGATGGTGTTGAGATGATGATCCATATTATTGTTTTAGCGTTCCTCAACTTCTTTGAGAGTGCGCTTGAGGCGAAGAGAAATGAGTTGCTTTAACTGATTTGGATCGGTCAAGTTCCGAGGGAGCAGCAAATTGGATCTCGGAAGGAGGCTTGAGTATAAGTTCAAGTTTGGAATCAAGACCTATGACTTTCTGATCAAGTTTTGTGTCAAGACTTGCTACTTTCTAATCAACTTTATAAAATTTGGACCCTGCAGAGGTAATATTATCTCGGAGTTCCGACAAGGCAAAAGGATCTGCAATATTTTAAACAGAGGATCTCGTGTCCGAGGTGGAACTTTTAGATTTCTTGTCATTTTCATCTTCATCATCATTTGATTCTTTAGGCTTTGAATCATCAGTTGTTTCAACCTGAGTTTTGTTACCTTGATCACCTTCCAAGGGGGCTTTAGGAGGAGGAGAGGAGTTCTTGTTGCGTTCATGTTTTTTTTTCTACTTTAGATTCCTCAGAGAACGAGAGACCAAAATCAAAAACACAGTTTTTAGGAAGAAGGTTTTTTTAGTAGATCGAAGGTAGTGGGAACCGGAATGAAACCAATAGCGTTGTTATCATCTTCAAACATGATCTCATCAGAGGGATCATCTTTGACATCAGGTTTGGGAACTGCTACACTAACAAAAGTTGGAAGATCATCTGAATCATGTGTAGAATCGGGAACATCTCCTTTTGCAACAACGTCATTCCGAGGATGATCATGCACTCTGTTATTAGGAGTGGGAACATCTGCACTTAGTGTCTTATTTAGAGAGTCGAGAAACGGTTGAAGCTCCTAATATGTTTCTTCATTTGATGGAAAAGTAAAGGTAAGGCGACTTCGAACAGCTCATTGACGCATGGAAATCAGCGTGTATTCAACTTGTTCTACAGCGAGCTTCGGATGCCTTATATGAGCCATTTCACCAAAATCTGACAACTCCTTGTAAAAAAAATACCCGATTGTCCTTTACCTGAACCAGGTATCAAACCGGTTGTGGCTTTCGAAATAGGAGGGACTACTACTACTTCGAAAATCTTGGAATCAGTGATAGGGGTCACTGATTGTGATTGTTTTGAAAAGAAATGGATGTTCAAATTTACTTGTGAGTGTATCCCAGGGGGCTCCAAGGGACATTGTTCAATACCAACACCATCCTTTTGAGAATATGGGGGTAGATTATAAGCAGACTCCCCATATATGTGTGTGTGTGTGTGTGTGCATTCGATTTTGAAATTCCAAAGGGTACTTCGGAAGAGTAGCCAGGTGGGGTAAGCTGAGAGTAAAGTCAGGTCGAATGCCAATTTATGAAACCTTTTGAGAGAATTCACCAGCTTTGATTTTCTTTTTGGCTTTGACTTTAGAAGGGGATGCCTTCCGCTTGGCAATCTGTTTGATGCATCCTCCAGAGGTGGTCGATTTGTTCTCATTTGAGGTTGGTTCATCCGAGATCGGGGAAAGTTTTGTTGGATAAAACACAACCGAGATCTCAAGATGTTGTTTGAGATGAGGTTAGTCAAATGGAATAGTGGCCAACATGTGTTCAGGTAATCATCTAATAGGTTCGAAAAAATTTGACTGGGCAACCTATAAGTTTTGATAGTCTTGAAAGAACAATATCCCTCTCGGATGACTGAATTGAGGGGAATGGCTTCAAGTCTCTTGGAGTAGAGTTTTTGCAGAGTCAGAGCCTGGAATCTTGGACTTGGGATCTCGTTTGGTTTCTTTCTAATAGCAAACTTCCTGAAATTCTTCCACAATAGTTTCGGTAGATCAACGACGTTGGCCTTTCAGGTGAAGATGTTTTACACCACATAAAGCCAATATTTGCTCATGGTTTTTGTACCACCATGTTTTCCAGACAAAGCTCTAAAAATGGGGTGAATAAAGATACTCTAAAGGCTAGAAACAACTAATTTCTGGAACCCCTTTGCTTGAACTCGCCATTGTAGCTTATTTAAGTAAAAAACGATAGAAATTCTTCAAATGATGGTTCATGCACTCGAAAACCTTTGTGGTTTTCTATAATTCCAATTCATGTGAGAAAGGTGGCCTTGTGAACTGGTACAATCCTGTCGTCAATCATCTTTACTTCAAGAATAGCATTTTAGATCTTCACTCTTTTAAAGTCTTTGTGAAGAAATCTAAGAGGGAAATTAGGGTTAGGGATTTTGGTAAGAGGAAGAACGATAAGGTGGCGGGAGATAAACTCAATCATGATTCTCATAGACTTATCATAATCCATCAGGTAAAGAGAGAGAAACTGTGTTGTTTCTCTGATAATGATCTCAGTAGAGGAAGATGAAGCAGACCCTTTCGATGATTTCTTCTTTGTTTCCGTTTTTGAAGATTTAGATTTCATTTCAGAATGTTTGGAAGCCATTACAGGTGATTTGGAAAACCTTTAAGGAATACAGTACGAAAGAAAATGCTCAAAGAAGAAGATAACCAAAGTGAAAAGTGGGAACTGTTAGGATTCAAAATTCTTATATAGGTTGCAAGTTTCGGGTCCGGTGAGAGAGTACAATGATGACACCCGAAAAACAAAACGGGTTACATTTAATGCATAGCCTAAAAAGGCTTCTTATGTGACAGTTGATAACAAAATGAAGGGACGTTTGTTTGTTCAAAAAGGGACACCGTCTTTTCAGTTCAGAAAACACTCAGTACTTTATTGAAACATGTGCCAAAGCATGTTTATTAAGAATTGAGAGGATAATCATAAAGAAAAATACCATTAAGGTATTCATGAAAAAACGTTTAAGAATAAAAACGTTAATGATAACCTTAAAATTCATTTATTGAGGAGTGTCTCAGAATAATCAGATTTCGAGATGGAGTGTCGTAAGATACTTCAGAAAGAATTCAAACACATCATTAGTGCATGATATAGAACTGGAGATGGCACAATCTTTAAATGAATATCAGAGGTAAAAATACATGAAGATCTTAGTGCACAAGTTTTTGAAAAAAAGTTGAAATTCTGAGAGCTAAAGGAACAAAGCTCTGAAGGAGATAAGTGAAGAGATCACATTAGTGTTTCAGATCTGAATTCTGAGTTGTACTTCATAGAGATCATTCCAAGGTAAAATACTCTGAGATGAGAATTTATTCAAGATATCTACTATACCTATATCAGACTAAACTTCAAATGATTAGGAATGCTGAAAAACTTAAGACTAGAAGAAAAGGTTAGACAAAAGGCATATAATCATCTTTTATTTTCCGAGAAGAAACAATCCTGAGGAAAAAAATATAATTCGGAATTATTGAACTTTCTAATGTTTCCATTAGTGAGTACAAGCTTCTTGGAAGAATTGAGGATCAGTCATCATCATTCCCATTTTGTTCAGAAACCCATTAAATTTGGTTTCGTCTAATGCCTTAGTAAATAAATAAGCAATTTCATCATCAGATGGAACAAAAATGAGCTCAATGTTACCTTTTAGAATTTGATCTTTAATAAAATGATACCGAATATCAATGTGCTTGTCATGGAGTGCTGAATTGGATTGTGAGAGATCGCAATTGAACTTTGAGAAGCACAATAGATAGGAATCTATTGAAATCGGTATGCATTGTCCAAAAGTTGAATTTCATCTAGATAACTTGCACGGTGTAGCTTGTAGCAACAATATATTATGCTTCGACTGTTAAAAGAGAAATATAATTATGTTTCTTGGATGACTAGCTAAACAATCTTCCACCTAAAAATTAACATCCACCAGGTGTGATTTTTTATCAAGTTGAAGTCCTCCATTGTTTGAGTAAGGATATTCTTGAAGATGGAAACTTTCATTTGCAGGATACCAAATTCTGAGGTTCTTAGATCCTTTGATATATCAAAAGAATTGCTTGACAGACAATAGATGAGACATCTTCGGATTAACCTGGAATCTAGATCAATGACATGTAGAGAATATGATGTCCAGATAACTTGTACAGAGGTAGAGTAGCGATCAAATCATTCCCTTATATTTCTTCTGACCAATAGGAACACCTGATGGGTCCGAGAAGATATTGTGTCCGAAGATCATTGGAAATTTTGTAGAGGCATAGGTGTCCATTAAATATTTCTTCAGATGTTCACAAATGTATTTATGTGGATAAATGAAGATTCCTCTATTGGTTTGTTTAACTTCCAGTCCGAGGAAGAAGCTTAACTCTCGATTCATACTCATTTGGAATCGAGTAACCATCAACTTGGAAAAATCAGCAACCATCGTTGGATCAGTTGATCCAACGATGATTTTGTCGACATATATTTGAACTAACATGAGATGGTTTACATTCAATCTTCGAAATAATGTAGGATCAAGAATTCATCTTTCAAAACTAGAACGCTTCAGAAAACCAGTGAGTGTCTCGTACCAGGTGCGTGGAGCTAGCTTGAGGCCAGAAACAACTTTTTGGAGTTTGTAACAGTAGTTCAAATATGAATGATTCACAAACCCAGGAGGCTGTTGAAGATATACCTCATTATCAAGTTCACCATTGAGAAAATAACTTTTGACATCCATTTGGTAAACTTTAAAGCCTTTGTGAGTAGCATAAGCGAGAAAGATTTGAATAGCTTCAAGATGGGCAACAGGAGAAAAGGTCTCTTCGTAGTCAATTCCTTCAATCTGAGTAAATCCTTTGGATACTAATATCGCTTTGTATCGGATTATGACTCTAGCAATATCGCGTTTGTTTCGGAAGACCCAAATTGTACCAACAATAGGGTGATCCTTAGGAGGAGGGACAAAAGTTCACACTTGATTTCTGTCAAATTCTACTAGCTCTTTTAGCATGGCTGTAATCCAATCAGAATGTTCTAAGACTTCTTTGATGGATTTGGGTTCAACCATTAATCAAAATACCGAAAAGTGACACTCTTTTTGAATGTTAGCGGCAGAGCGAGTTTGAACTCCAGCATTAAGATTTCCAATTACTTGATTTAGAGGATGATCTTTTGTCCAAATATGCAATCTCAAAAGTTCTTATGTAGTAGATGATCTGATATCAACAATGGGGTTATGTTCCCTCCCCCCCCCCCCCAACAATTTGAATTTGAGGACGATGCTCCCCCTAAACGTCTGAACCGAATATGTAAGGAGTGTCATCGTTTGGAAAGTCAAAGAAATTGACATCATGTTCATTTTTGTTTGGAATGGGATCAAATTCAACGAATTGTTATGCTGCATCTTGAAATCCGAAGACATTAGATTCAAGGGTTGGATGACTATTCTCTCCCTTAACCTGAGAAGCTTGAAATACATTGGAATCAAATGGAGGAAAGGTTGGGGTCGGACCGAAGACAATTTTAGAAACCGAAGTGATTGATGAGGAAGGTCTTGATCGAGATTTCGAATCAAGTGTAGTTTCTATTGGTCCGAACAAGCTTTCGAAATCAACATCATAGATAATTTTGTGTTTCGGAGTCCCAAGAGGTGGAGTGTCAGATTCCGTGACATGTGTTGTAACATGAGTAGGATCTGAGTTATGAATGAAATTATCATCAAAAGTGATATAAAAACTTTCTTCAATTACATGAGTTATACAATTCAGAATCATGTAAGCTTTAGATTTGGTTGAGTATCCTAAAAAGATGGCATCTACATTTAAATATATTGTAATATCCCAAAAATAAGACACAGCAACTTCATTTTTAATTTAATTAAAAGGTAAGCTAGAACATTTTCATACAACCAAAATAAACCAAAGTATATTACTACATCACAAACTATAAAAGCAAGTCACAAAATGCGGAATAAGGTGGTGTGTTCTTTACAATCATCTCGGGCTCTTCCCTTTCGAACCAGAAGTACCTGAAACATAAACTGAAACCCATAAGCACAAAGCTTAGTGAGTTCCACAAAATACCCTATAACAAACATAATAAACACATACTGCGTCCCCAGACTTCATCGGGCCCCGCCCATCATCGAGCCCCGCATGGTTTTCAGATATGTGACTCACCAGGCCCCGACCTTTATCGGGCCCCACCCGATCCACATAAAATCATATAAACATATAATCATACTAACACATGCGATAATCACAAAGATAAAGCATACAATACAGTTATCGAGCCTCGCCCAACATCAAGCCCCACTCGATATACATATCATTGCACACACATGCAAGAGTCACATATATATCTAGCATCGGCATTGGTACCTTCGAACCGCTAAACATAGTCTGGAAACTCACTTCACACTGTTGAATCTCACACATAAGTCTCTGGATGTTTTTCCGACAATTCCCGTGCTATCATCATAAAATAACATCCAATTAATAATTGGATCCCGACTCAGACAAAGATTCTAAACTAGGGTAAAAGACCATTTTACCATTTAACTAACTTGGCCTAAGGCCAAACCCAAAACCAGCTACTCAAAAAAGCCCAATTCCAAAAATGGTCACCCAAAGCCTAAATATGGCCCATTCTTCCAAATTGGGCCCAACCCCTTTGCGGGCCGTCAACCAAAAGAATCCAACATAATGTCATCAACCCAAAATAGAAATGTGATAAACTAAAAAGGCCTTAATCTCCTAATGTCCAAATATGGGTCCAAAATGGAGAAACACAAAATCAGAAGCCCACCTGCAGAGTACGCGAGGGGGGGGGGGGTACTCAACTATTACGCTTAATGTACTCCCTCTGGGGCTAGTACGCATAGCGTACCAACTTAGTATGCCTAACATACTCCCCAGATGACCACCCCACTTCATTAAGCACTTAATCCAATGAGACTTCAAGCCAAACTCGCAAATCTGATTCCTTAGGGTGACTTTTCGGGTAAAGCTGTAAACTTTACATACATGCATGTCTTAGTGAGGCTTAAGAGCTAAAAAAAGGACTTAACCAAGGTCTTAACACATGCATGGTCCAAGATTCTGTTGGATTAGTGTCTAAGACAATAACTATTTTGGTATGTACTTGACCCGATTATGAGCATGGTCCTTTTGGGTTGCCTTCACCATAGCAATATGTAGGATGAATTAAGGAGAGAAAGGTTTAATTATGATTTATTAATATATTATGAGAATAATATATTAAAGGAGAAATCATATTGTTTAATTTATATTAGTCAAGAATTAATTGATAATTAATTTTGTGGCTAAGAGAGATTAATTAAACTTAAGGGACTCGAATTGTAATTATAAGATAATTGCAAGATTGGGCTATGGATTACCTAATAATATATAGGTTTGACGAATTCTACGGGGAAGCCCATTAGAAATCGTCCAAGGGATATGTTAAAGGAGTCCATGGGCTGCTTAGGGCTTAAGTAGTCAGATTAGGGTTTCCTAGTTGAAAAACCTAATAGCTTACATGTATATAAAGGGCCCCTATGCCCCAAAAACGTGGACAACTGATTCTCTAGGGTTTCTAGTCGTTTTGGGCAGCCTCGTTTCTTCTCCTCTTCATCCAAGTTTCATATGGTGTTTGTGACTCCATTAGAGGTGCAACACTTGAGACACTAAGCTTTCTGAGGCCAATCGAAGCAAGAAATTGATTGTTATTGCAATATAACAATCAAAGGTGATTCTCTAAACCCTAATTCAGTTTATTATATGTTAGATCTAGGGTTTATAGCTTTGGATATTCAATTGCATGTTCATTAGACAAACTAGATCCAAAAGCTATTAGGGTTTGCATGTACACCATAGGAATGATGTATTGCTCAAAACCTATCAGTGGTATCAGAGCCTAGGGTTGTTTGTTAGTGAATTTGATTCTTGTTTTATCTGAAAATCGAATTTTTGGCTGACTGGTTGATGAACTCGCCGAGTTTTCTCTAAGAATTCGACGAGTTGCATGAACTCGACGAGTTACCTGTTCTGTTGCCAGGATTTTCGAATTTCTGGCCAGATTTTGATAAAGATAATTACCATAACTCGTTTTTATTGCCTAAAATCGATTTTTTATATTTGGAATGCTTATCCTTATCGAAATTGATGGATTTGGTTAAATATGGATAGTATAGGATTATTATTAGATAAATATTTGACCTAGTAAGTTTGAAAAAGTTTCAATTTACATCCTTTAGGTTTAATAGTTTAAATTTGAACTTAAAAAGTTTCATTTTTGAAATTTAATAGTTAAACCCTTATGTCTTGAAAAAGTTTCAAAACTTGCCCTCAAGTTTTGGAATTAAAATTTTTTGATTAAAAGTTTAATTTTTAAATATTTAAATTCTAAACCCTAATGTTTTGAAATGTTTCAAAACATGCCCTCAAGTTTTGGAATTTAAAGGTTGATTAAAAGTTTAATTTCGAAATGTTAAATTCTAAAACCCTAATAATTTGAAAAGTTCAAATCACACCCGTATGGTTTTATTAATTAATTAAAGTGTATAATTAAAAGTGATTTAATAAACCCGTAAAGTTTTAGTTTACATTTAATTAAATTAAAAGTATAATTTAATAAGTTAAACCACCTAGTATTTTAAAAGTGTAAAATACACCCTATACTATATATAACATTAAAATTCTAATATTATATGTATGAGGAAACAGTCAGTCTTACCGTTAGTAGGCCTCGTTCACGAAGCTGGTCTATAGGGGGTGTTTAAGGAAATTGCCTATAAAATGGCGATTGAATGGGTATCCACTCTTACCCACTACACTCTTGACTAGTGGAGGGTCGTTAGCCGAACGGGTAGAATGGGACAGAAACCTTCCAGTATAAGTTTAATGAAGTACAAAGTAACTAAATGCTTATACAAATTCCCAAATCATAGTTACTTTAGGCAAAATGTGAAATTGTATGCTAACCCATGGAATTACACTTCATACCCTTGTCAAACATTAGTGGAGCGTGTGTGGTTAACCGGCACACTAATTTGGGGATGACATTGGTGGCGAAGGGTGCATTGGGTGCACCATGTGATTCATATGGTTATTCACACCTTATTTGTGATCCTCGGCATCCCAGTCACAAATAGTAGGGCATAATCGAGATTAAACATGCCATTGAAAAGTTCAATGAATCTCAAAAGATCTAGGAGTTTCAATTCGTTTAAAACTTAGACTTTTTTTCGTTTTTCATGGTGGAAATTGGTAAATCGTCATTTACCTACCTTCAAATATTATGCAACTAGATTACGACACCCCTCTTCTAGGTTGTAGAATGTTGTGTTGGATACTAGCCTTAATAACTCATTTGGGTGTTTTATTAAGGACTCAATCAACTTAACTTGAATTTTATCCCATTTTGTAGATGTATGAATCTTACAATGGTCTTCCCAAATCCTTTGGAACAAACTTTCCAAATCAAGATGGAGTTCCAAGATACGATCAAGGAAATGAGAGTCATGCTTTGCTTCCTCTACCTCCTCCAATTGTTCTACCTGATCCACAAGTTCAATGGCTTGAAAAGTTCAAGCTCACTCAAGCCCTTTTGGCAAGTAAACACGAAGATGGGAAACATGTGTGTGCACACGTCTTAGAGATGAAGTCACACATTGATAGGTTAAGCATGTTAGGTGTCGAGATTTCAAGTGAGTTGGCTGTTGGCTAGGTTCTTCAGTCACTTACTGAATCATATAGTGAGTTCGTTAGATAGTACTATATGATGGATCACGACGTGACCCTCATTGATCTCACCTATTTGCTTATAGCTGCTGAATCAGAAATGATTTGGCATGCTGGTCAAGCAAATTTGTCTGGTGAATCAAACTCCCAAACTTCAATGGATACTGGCAACATTGGAAGTCCAGAAAGAACTAAGTTTGTGATTGTCCGATGTGCTGTGCCAAAGGAGTCCATTTGCTTTTATTGCCAAGAGAAGGGACATTGGAGACGAATTTGCCCTATTTGCCTGAGAGATCTAAGAGATGGGAGAGTCAAGACGTATGGCTCTACTTCAGGTAAAATCCATTATCTAACACTTGAAAGTGCCTATTCTAGATTCTTAATACATGATGTGATAAGATTACATTTTGATGTTTTGTAGGATCAAAGAAAAGAGAGGAAGCTTAAGGGAAGAAGTGAGCTGAATCTAATCGTGAAGAAATGGATTTCGATCACATTACTTGAAGATTAGATTCTTGAGCTATTACTTGGAATTAGAATAGATTGTTAAGAAATATGTAATAACATAGTTTTTCAATTGAATTGCATTGTAAGGACAAATTTTTTTTTCCGCAATAAAATGAATTTTGATTTTATTTATTATCCTTGCAATGGCATGTATGAAAAATTGATGTTTGAATGTTTCTATCATTAGCAATAATGGATCTGATTCTTAATTATGTTATTTGTGGAAATGTCAAAAGTTTACCAAATAGGGAGAGTTTCTCATCGCCCAAGTTTCAATTGGACAGAAACTTGGAATCATGCAACGTGTATTGGATGATGAATGAAAAACTTTCACATTTGGGAAACTTAGACTAATTCTTTGACAAAGTGTCGAGTACACTAGGTCGTACATTGATCAAGTCTACCACAAGAATGACAAAGATATTCGTCATGATTTACTAAAGTTTAGTGAATATGGTTATACTTATAAGATTGAGTATAATTCTAAGTTAACTGAAAGAGTTTCAATCAATAGCAAAATGAATAAGAAGAATCAAAAAGTCAGAAAGATAAAAGTTTCTCCATTCTAAGAAGAAGGGAGAGTACCTTTTATTGTGTTTTATGACTAAGTCTTAATGATTAAGAACCATATCTCAATTGGTCCTCTAAGTGAATCTTAGTGCATTTGCATGTCTAAGAAGAGGAATCGAGAATTATAGAAATGGTTAAATCAAAGAGTCAATCATACTTCGTTCCAATATCAAGTCTTAGAGTCATACTCCAAGATTGTGACATTGAGTGAAAAGTCTTAAGTAGGTTTATAACACTCATCAAATGTGGAATTTGGAAAAGTTTTCTTATTCTTGCACATTTGAAATTGGTAAGTTGTGCTGTCTTGGATAAAGACAAAGACCAACTAGGACCAATTATGTGAAGTGTTTTGTCTTGATAAGAACTACACTAACTCTTGAATATTTGCTTTGTCAAGAAATGTTTCTTGACAAGAGAATCTTATATGTCAAGGAGTCAGTGGGAGTCTTAATGGTCTTGAAAGGTTTCAAGAACAAATCAAGAATAAACCTTATCGATCATCACTAGCACACGACTTGAGGTTTACAACCTATCGTGTTGAGATTATTTTGTTT